>NC_044033.1:100141529-100456825 GCF_901765095.1 Microcaecilia unicolor
AGAAGGTTTCAGCGTATCATCGACGACGACACCCAGATCCCTTTCTTGATCCGTAACTCCTAACGCGGAACCTTGCAAGACGTAGCTATAATTCGGGTTCCTCTTACCCACATGCATCACTTTGCACTTGTCAACATTGAACTTCATCTGCCACTTGCACGCCCATTCTCCCAGTCTCGCAAGGTCCTCCTGTAATCGTTCACATTCCTCCTGCGACTTGACGACCCTGAATAATTTTGTGATTGCACATTAATACAATATAATAAGAAAACAATCCCAACTAGATATATGGATTATATACAATCTTTCTCTTTCTTAGACCACAAAGTGAAGAAAAATAGGGAGAGTGAAATAAGACAAGGAGATCAATTAAACAGTAAACAGAAAAAAGAAAACATGGCAGTAACCTGATTATCCCCAGATATTACTCATCTAATACATTATTCCACATTGATCATCTGGTTGGCTTCCTCAAGACCAAATACGGCGTATAGTCAATTCATTTCATTGAGAACATACTTATTGTCCAGGTTTTAGTTAGAAATAATACATCTGATTACATTCTCTCTCTTTTAAAAACCAGAAATTATTTAACGACACATATACTCAAGTCTCTAATTCAAATCCCACTGATTAAAGCAATCCCAGTTTTCACAGGCTTCACTCCTTTCGAAGTAATAATTAAGGAAATATTCAGTGACATATTCTGATCTGCGCACGGAACTTTAGTTGCCGTTTATAGAATCTAGGGGTTAATGGCAGGAGCGGCCCAAGGCAAGATGCTGGCTGAGGCAGGGCTGAGGTACTGCCCCCACCCCCCAAGCCAAGTTCTGGCATCTCCCCCTTCCTTCCTCCACCCCCTTTCCTAAGTTTACCTTCTTTTTCCATTTTCCAAAAACCAGCAGTGGCAGCAACTCCCATATGCTGCTCTGCCGTACTGCGACCACCTCTGAAGAAACAGGAAGTTACATCAGAGAGGCAGGCCGCAGTAAAGAGAAGAGGAGGGTGCCAGCGGCAGGACAGTATATGGTAATTGCTGCCACTGCCGACTTTAAAGAAATGTAAAAAGAAGGTAAACTCAGGGAACGGGGTGGAGGAAGGAAAGGGGAGATGCCACTCCTGGAAGAATGTTGTCTGAGGCCCCCTGGCTCACATGGCCTAATGGTCTGGCCACCCCTGGTTAATGGGTTAAGTTAAACCAATGGTAGGACTGGAACTCCCACACAAAAGCTGAATCCAGCTATTATAGTTAGAGGGGATATTCAGCAGCACTATCCAAGTAAATGCCTCTGAATATTCTCTCGGGTGGCACGTTGACATACCAAGGCTCTCTTATCCAGTTAATTGTATTTGAATATCAACCCCTTGGTGTTGCTTGGTTAATAGTAATTTATTAGTTGAACTTTGGCGGGAGGGGGGTGAAAATATAATAATGATATACTTTTCAGATCAGCAACTTCAGCATTTGTTTTATGCAGAGAACATTGTTGAAAGAAATCTCATAAAACCAGATTCAGTAAATGGCCCCAAAGTTAGGCCCCATTATGATTCCTGCTAAGATAGTATCTTTGAAGGATGCTCTGCGCAGTGACTTTTACAGAATACTATTGTAGTGCGCATTATGTACCTAAATTTGGGTATGAGTACTTATGCCTGCCAAAAGCTGATGTGAATGCTGGCGCCTAATTTCTGGAAATGCCCTGACCTGCCCATGCCCCTCCTATGGTCACGCCCCCTTTGAGCTGTGCACTATGAATTTTAGACACACATTTTATAGAATAGGGCATAGGGCAGATCAGTGCGTAAGTCCTAATATCTGCCAATTAAGGGCTTGTTAACACTAATTATTGATTGTTAGTGCTTCATTGCACTAAGACCAATTTTTACCACAGCTTAGTAAAAGTGTGCAATAAGGAATGGGTCTTCTGTTTGGGATCCTGCTGAGTACTTGTTATCTGGATTGGCCACCATTAGAAACAGGATACTGGACCTGATGGACATTTGGACTAACCCATTATGACATTTGTTACATACTAAGGTGATTGGTACTATATTTTTTAAATTAAGACTTGTCAGAAGTTTGAAGGATTATTTATCCTTTGAGAACTTTTGTTTAGTAGTTCAAAGCATAGTAATTCCTCACTTTGATTACTGTCTCTGCTAATATGCTTGATGTTCCTTCTTTATGGTTGTTGTTGTTGTTGTTAAGTTATGCACATTGTTATAGAATATGCTTCGATTTCTGCGTAAAAATCTCAGCGTGATATATAGAATCTGAGGGTAAATGCGCAATAGGGCTTGACACCCTGTTTAGGGCTTAACACTTTATTTTCTTTTATAAGCAAAAGACGAATAAAAGTGAAGAGAAGAGATGATTTTGAGGCCAATATTCAGACTGCGGGAGGTAACCCAGCTATTTCCTGTGGTCGGTGGTGAAGCCAGATACTCAGTGCCAGGCCATTTCAGTGACTGGCATTGAATATCCATTTTATTTTTGGACTCTTTAAACGTATCCATCTAAGCCAATATTTAGCACTGGCCAGTTAAGTTTATAGTGGACAAAGATAGGCCTGCTATTTGGGTGGCCTGATTTGGCCACCAAACTTATCCAGCGATGTGCTGAGTATTTGTGGAAAGCCAGTTATATCGTGCAATATATGGGGCTTTATTGCGGGAGCCACTAAGGGCCAGATTCTATATATAAGGTGTCTAAAAAATCCACATGGTAAACATTTCCACCTAAACGTATTCTATAAGTGGCACCTAGATTTAGGTTCAGTATATAGGATACATTTAGTTGATATCTCAGCGCCTAAAACTACATGCCTCCATTTACACCATTGAAAACGTGACGTAAATCCCTGCATGTAGATTTACATGCACTTGGCCATATTCTATAAAATTTTGGAACGCGTACAAAATGCCAATTTCCTCGCCCATAACCATGCCCTTTTGAACTGCGCACATTAGAATTTAGTTGCAGTTCATTACATAATCCGCTTAATGAGTTGTGCGCGTAAATTCTAATTATTGTCAAATAGTGCTCATTATTGCTTGTTAAGTGCTGTTTTCAATGCTGATTAGCTTGTTAAGCCAATTAAGTTATACACGTTGTTATGGAATATGCTTAGATTTTGGCACAGAATGCTAGGCGCAATATATAGAATCTGGGGGTAAGCACTGACCGGGAATATTCAGCAGGAGATAACCGGCTATCTCCCACTGAATATTCACGGATAGCCAGTAAAGTGCTATTTAGCCAGACAGGAGCCATTCCTAGCCGGTTAAATAGCGCTGAATATCAGGGAATTTGAGTTTGTGGAGCTCAACTTTATTGTTGGGAAAATCAGAGCATCTGTAATTCATAGCAGTTATAAGAACTTCAAGATGACACTCTGCCAATTAAATAAACTATAGATAGTGTACTAATTTTGTGCAACTGTTCCCAGATGGGCCACAACTGCAATACTGCAGTGTAGCGGCAATACGACGACTGTATGTAAATTCTTAACAGCAACCATAGGAGGGAGCTCACAGATCAAGGAAACTCCATTAACAGGATATGAAACATGATCACTGAATATGTTGGGGAAAAAAAGCAGAACAATTGATAACAATTCGTGATAGCTGAGATAAATTTGATGTCCCCTTTTTATTTGGTTTAAAATAGTATATTGTGAATAGAAAGGCTTGATTTGTTTTAACTTTAAATGCTTGATATAATATTTTCTGTTCATTTATAAAGAATTCTCTGTTTCCCTCCCTCCGTCAGATGCCCCTTAAACTACATTAAGATCAAAAGAGAGAGAAACGCCCGTGTGACTTTACTTTTAAATTATACTGTGCATTAATTTGAAAGAGACCATCTAAAAAGCTCCAAATTATTTTTGTAATAACTAATATTTGACACTGCTCCTGGTGCTATGAACATTCAATAGCACAGCTCACCCTGAGTATCTCATAGGTACATAGCTCAAAATATGTTGCAAGTGAGGAGTATTTTATTAACATATAGGACTTAATAAATCTCATTCAAGAGCCATCTACAGGAAGCAAATTGCCTGCCATACAACAGAAACAGTGGAAACCTTCTATTAGGCTGTACTAAAAAGTGACCTGTGCTATTTTTAGTATATGAGTTTCCCACGAACTGTAAATTGTTTTTTTTTTTTTTTATTAATGGCCATGTGCTCATTTCCCAATTATTATGTGGACTTTTGCGCAGAAGCCCTTACCGCCATCTATTTTGTAGGCGGTAGGGGCTCCCGTGCTAATCGGTCAGCACACCCCAATGCCCATGTGCTAACTGATTAGCGCAGGGCATGCCTACTCTCTGCCTACAAACACATCCCCCCATGCTAAAAAATTAAATCTATTTTTAGTATGTGAGAAATACGCACCAATTCCAAAACTACCATAGAGCGCCTGAGCACGACCTGCAGTAGTGCCTTTTTACCATACAGTAAGTACACACTATTGCTTACTGCAGCATAGTAAAAAGGACGCCAATATCTTTTAATATACTTGCTTCTCTGGTTCCATTTTCTATTTGCACATGAATATAAAAAAAAAAAGACATTTGACCATGTACCTTTCACCGACCCCCCCCCCCCCCCCCCCCCCACACACACACACACACACAAAATATTTGACCAAGACACGGCAAGAACCGTATCTGGAAATGGTGTAGCTAATATTAAACCAAGAGTCATATTACGCTTTGTCAAGGACTGATAATAAGCTTAGCTTAATCTTTTTGAAAGAAAAGAGTTGGGTTTTGTCCCCCAATTTGTTGCAACATCTGAAAGTTAATGAGGTTGCGACCCCTGTCTTGGGATGTGGCTGCTGCCACCTGCAAATGTTCTAGGAACCCAGCCTGAGACAATAATCTTTGTGCTTGTTAACTGTTACCAGGGAAACAGTTCTGGTTCATCAATAGGAGGCCTTTAGCCCCACCATAGCTTTGTAGGAAGAGGACACGTGCCAGCTGTTACTGAATAATCATTGTTGTAGACCAGCAGGAAGTAACAGTTAGTAGCAGGCTGCTGCTAAGCTACCCAGTGTTACTTCAGGGTCCCAATGTTGCATGTATTACCAAATCAGTCCCAGGGCAAAATACTACAGCTGAATGTGAGCATTTTAAATACGATAAAATAAATAAATAAACCAAAGATGCTTAGGAGACTAATAATAAACCCCTATTCTTCTGACAATGCCACAACTTATGTATTTTCTCCTGTCTGCAGATTCTTAGTTTGCAGATGACTGTCTGGAATGCTAAGTACTTAAACTCTGCTGGTGACAAGTCCCTCTAATAGCAGCTTCAATGAAAAGGACAAGAGTACACTGAATTCAGGAAAGGTTTTTGGCTTTCCTTTGATTTGTTTTGTTATTCTTTGCACTGATTAAGTTTATTTTGTATTGGAGCAGAGAAGGGGAGGGGCACAGGGGAAAGTTGTTCAACAGAGAATTAACTGAGGGTATTTTACCTGAGTGGTGGAACATTCCTACTGTGAACATATAGGTCTTTTAAGACAGAAAAATCACTTTTACAAAGAAGTCAGGCTTACTATACACTAAATCTGAACTACTGCTAGCCCAAATCAGCCGCCGGTGGTAGTTCTGGGTCAAGCGCACACCATTTCCAGCGCTGCAGAAATTTTTAATTTTTTTCTAGCATGGCGGTAATCGGGCATCAACACGCGCTAACTGCCAGGTTTCTGCAGGAGTCCTTATCGCGACCTCAATGGGTGGCAGTAAGTGCTCCCTGCCACATGGACACATGGTAAGAGTTACCTTACCTCGTGGCCATTTTTTTGGGGGGAGGCATTTTATCAGCTGTGGTATAAAGGGCCCTGGCAAGTGGGGAAAAATGGCCCCCACCACTACCACAGGGCCCTTTTTCCCCGCAGCTTAGTAAAAGGACCCCTTATCAGAAAATTGTATCAGGATAGAAATTAGAAACTATCCTGAATTATTGCTATGGACCCTGCTGCAAATAACTCGACCTAATCTTTAGTAAAAGATCCCCTTGGGGAAGAAGCAGAAAATATGAGGGTAATTTTATAAACCATTTTTGTGCCTAAAACACTGATTTACACAGGTAAATGGGCTCATAAAATACTGACCAGTTTAAAAGCATGCACCATGATATGATGGCGTGTACATTGCCAGTAGATGTATTCATGGGTAGAGTTTGAGGAGAATGTCGGCAGAGTTTGCATGTAAAGCATGTAGATTATAAAATACACTAACCTAAATTTATATACCTGTACAATCCAGCACAGACATTTATACCTGTTTGAGAGTAGGTGTATGTGTCCATATCTGCAAGGTAGGAGTGATTTCTGCTGCTTATGCTAGTATATTTTAAATAATAATATTAGTATTGATGTGTGAGATCCTCAGACTCAGAGCATAAAATGATGTAGAAAGCACCTAAATCACAGCTCTTTTGTTGTCAATCATAGGGCCCAATAATGTCCAATTACCTCCAATTAATTTTCAAAATGTAAAACACTTTCATGTCTTTTATCCTGTGAAAATATAAGTACTTCAATATCATCAGCAAAACTTTTTCCAATCTATGTACAATCAGGATCCCACTCATTTCAATCCCCATAAAACATAGGAACAGAGAAAAATGCAGGTAAAGACCATATGGCTTATCCAGTCTGCCATCTATTCTCCCTGTCACTCCCTTAGAGATCCTATGTACTTGTCCCAAACTCTCTTGAATTCAGATGCTGGTTTCATCTTCACCACTTCAACTACAAGACAGTTCCATGAATTCACCACCCTTTCCAAGAAGAAGTATTTCCTCAGGTTAGTTCTGAGTCTATCCCCTTTTCTCCTTCATCCTATGCTTTCTTGTTCCAGAGCTTCCTTTCAATTGAAAGAGATTTGCCTCCTGTGCATTTATGCCACATAGGTATTTAAATGTCTCTATCATATCTCCCCTCTTCCGCCTTTCTTCTAAAGTATACATATTTAGATTTTTAAGTTTGTCCCCATACACTTTATGATGAAGACCACTGACCATTTTAGTAGCCACCCTCTGGACCATCTCTATCCTGTTTATATCTTCTTGAAGGTTTGGTCTACAGAACTGTACACAATATTCTAAACGAAGTCTCACCAGAGTCTTATACAAGGCCATCATCACCTCCTTTCTCCTACTAACCATTCCTCTCCCTATGCACCCAAGCTTCCTTATAGCTTTTGTCATTGCTTTTTCTACCTGTTTGGCCACCTTAAGATTATTATATACGATCACACCCAACACAAGAACAAAATATGCAAACAATATTTAGATAAACACTGTCCTGTGATCTGAACTCAGCAATAATAGCACCTCTCATTTAACAAAATATGACCCAATAAGTCTTGAGCAATCAGTGTATCCAGAGGGAACGTATCTGAAAGCTGGTTTAAATCTCACTCACTTCAGGACTGCAAGAAAGCACCCATAAATCCAATGTGGCACCAATTTCGTAGTAGTAGTAGTACTATGTCAGGAATCAGCATTTCCACATGAGCTGTATGCCACAAAAATGTTGGCTACAATATTATTATAACAAAATCCTCAAGTCTAAAAATAAGGCCAAACAAGGTCACTGGTGGTGTCTCATAAGCAAAGACACCACCTGCTGGTCCATTTACATACATACATACACTATGTCCCACATCTGACATCACATAGAAAACTTTTATTGATAAAAAAATCATGTGTACAATATTCTTCTACAAAAATGTTTAAACAATAGAATATCAGTCAACCGAATCATTAAGGCCATCAGGTTTCATTGTACCTAGTTTGAAAATACATGATCAATAATCCACCATCTCCTTGAGATACTTTGTATTTTCCTCCAAAAAACAAAGAATACCTGTACATGTATTTTTCAGGATCCTCCCAAAACATGCAATGGAGTCATCTTAGAATAAGGCAAAATATTAATCCATTCACTGCTGTCCTGAATGCAGGATTCTTCCACTGGGGAAATAAACAGCTGAAAGACTCAAGGGAATTAATTTTCTGTCTCTAAACAGACAGTTCACATACAAAGATTATTATTCCAAAATAAAACTGATATTGAGTGAATATAAATATAAAGGTCAATATTCAAAAACACTTATTCAAATAACAGAACCTTGTATCCAGATCGATGCTGCTGACCAGGATATTCAGAGGCACACTGAATATTCTTAAGGACTGACTGCATCACACAGATAATGCCGCGGCGGAATGTGGGCAGAACTAGTCAGTCATGGAATTTATCTGGATACAGACAATATTCAGTCTGATATCTGGATAACTTATGATATATAGAAGGCTGTCCTAAGTTATCTGAAAAAGTTGTTTGAATAGCTTTCTGAATTTTGTCATTTTCAAGTTAAGTCAGGACCAGCTACTATCCAGACAGTGGCGCTGAATATCTAGATATTTAGTTAGGGGCCCTTTTACTAAGACATATAAGTGTCTACAAGCACCCAACATGCGCCAAAATGGAGTTACCGCATGGCTACTGCATGGCCCTTGCAGTAATTTCATTTTTGGAGCATGTCCGCTACATGTGCCCGACAAATATTTTTTATTTTCTGGCGCATGTCAGCTACGCGCACCAAGTGGCATTTGACACGCATAGGTCATTATTGCCCGGTTACTGCGTGAGACTTTACCGCTAGGTCAATGGCTGGCGGTATGGTCTCAGACCCAAAATGGACGCGCGGCAATTTTGATTTTGCTGCACGTCCATTTTCGGCAAAAGTTTTAAAAGGCCTTTTTTACAGGTGCACTGAAAAATGGATTAGCGCGCCCCCAAAACCCGCACCTACACTACTGCATGCCATTTTTCAGCGCACCTTAGTTAGTTAGTTAGTCACTGCAATCAGTGTTTTAAAAAAGTACACTGACCACAATGCTGAATGTTGACCATGGGCCCAATATTCGAAATATGCTGAACTAGTTAGGCTAGTTAGGCTTCTACATTTTTGATCTATTTTCAATCAAAGTTAGACACCAAAGTTTTCAAACAGCATTATTCAACCATCCTAGCAGAATCAGGCCACCAAGCCACAGCCTGATGATGCCAAGCCTTCTCTTAAAAGAGAATTGAAAGAGATGACTAGAGTGACCCTCCCTCACAAGTTGTCAGCCTCTTTAGAGTCTCACCAAATCAAACTCCCCCTAAAAGTGAAACCCCACAAATGCCCCCACTCTGAAAGTCTTCCTCCCATCTGTAAGCACCCCCCCCCCCCACACACACACACACACACACTGGAAGCCTTCCCCCAAGCCCCCCCTCCAAGGCCTACTGTTTGTCTAGTGGCTTGGGCTGGAGCGATCCCCAGTCGCTCCTGCTCTTCCTAGTGCCAAACGTGAGGTTTCTGCTTTGTGTATTGTCCTCCAGGTATACTGGGGGGAGGTGTCAATCTTTTACATATGTGATTGTCTCTGGGAAAAGGTGACTAAAGTAGCTGGTCCAGAATGCTGAGAATGGCTGATTTTTCATGTCATGGGTCCATAAGCATTCTGAAAGAGTTGCATGTTTGAACTTCTGTAACTTTTATTTTTTCACATAAAGGGATGGGGTTTGGACTGTTGTATTACAAATTGTTGCTCTAACATAATCCATTAAAATCTCATTTTTTGTTTCTGGTGACTAGTCACCTTTTTCCAGAGATGGTCGTATATAGTGGAGTTCTTTGCTATTTTGTCAAGATCTCCTGATAACATTTTTAATATTTATTTATTAATACTTTATCCTGCCTATCTGTAACACTTCTAATCAACACTCATAAGAACATGCATAATAAAATCTAATAATACAATAAAATCAAATATACAATGCAATACAAAAAACTCTAGTATTTGTACCATTCCTTTGCATACATACTATCTCAAATAAATCAAAATTAATTATTATACATAACATGACAAGTCATAACTTTATTAGCAATGTTAAATTACAAACAAAAATATTGAACAGTCAGCAGTAACTGTCCTTCAATAACATTTTCAGAGCAGCTTTTTCTATCTCCCTCCCTTCTCAAATACCCAGCTAGACAGTGACGACTTAGCTGTCATCAACACTCCTCATTTCCATTAATATTATCTATACAATTCCTCATGAAGGCCTGTGGTAACACTAAGCCTTCAAATGTCACCTGTGGTGGTGTCACATACAAGACAGGAGAAAATCCAATTTCCTGTACCCCTTCCATGCTCCCCACAGTCAACCAAAAGCCAAAAGGCCTTGTGAAAATCTTCTCAATATTCAGTACTGTTCAAACAATATTTATATGTGTCATTCATGCACTTTTTAAATATTTTTATACTCTTCCTCAAAAAGAATTATTTCATGCGGGAAAAGAAGGAGCACTTATCTTAACATAAAGATCCGTACAGGGACCCGTTTAACGCTTGGCTTCATCAGGGAACGGATAGGTGCTTCAATCATAGCAAATACTCTTCTTTGCATCCTGTTCATCCCATTGACCAGGGATTGATTTCAGCGGGTTGGCTGCAACAGAGAAATTTGCATTGGAAGTTTCATAACATTTTCTGAAGTCTTTTCCTCCTATTTTCAATATAATGAATGGATATGTGGTCTAAGAAGTCTATATGACTTCCACTATTTTGAAGTAATTTATTTATTTATTTATTTATTTGTTGCATTTGTATCCCACATTTTCCCACCTATTTGCAGGCTCAATGTGGCTTACAATGTTCCGTCATGGCATTCGCCATTCCAGATTAAAGAAACAATTGGTATTACATAAAGAACATGCATAACATAATAGAATTAAGCAATCTGGTATCGAAAGAAAACATTCAGAATATCAGGTAAGTGGTGATGCGTTACAGTTACTATTATTGATCATTGTGGTATGCCTTGTTGAAGAGATAAGTCTTCAGTGATTTACAAAAGTTGATTAGATCGTAAATTGTTTTCAGGTTACGTGGCAGTGCATTCCACAGCTGCTGTGCTCATGTAGGAAAAGCTGGATGCATGTGTTATATTAATACAAGTGATTATAGTGGATTAATCCTAAGGGGCCCTTTTACTAAAGGGTTGGTGCGCGGCAACAGGCTGCTGTGCACCAATCTGGAACTACTTCAGGAGTCTGACGGTAGTTCCCAGCCCCAGCACTACAAAAATATTTTCTATTTTTGTAGCATTGGTACCCAGTGGTAATCGGGCAGTGCTGTGTGCTGCCCATTTACCACTGCATTAATGCAGGAGCCCCTACCGCTACCTCAATGGGTGGCTAAGTGCACCCCCCCCCCCCCCACCAAATGCCTGCTAGGCAAGAGGTTCACATACCACATGGCCATTTCTTTTCCCACAAAATGGCCAGCCTTTTTCTGCTGCAGTAAAAGGAGGCCTCAGCGCTCATCAAAAACACACCGTGATGCTAGTGCAGGCCCCCCTTTTACCGCAGCTTAGTAAAAGGACTCCTAAGTTTGGATATAAGGTCCACCCATAATCTACCCAGACTGTGTACATGTAGGCCTCAGTTTATAGAACAGAGTGTGTACATACCTGTACATATACCCCTGGGTGGGGAGAGGGAGTGTTTAGTTGAGTTTCTCATGGGTAAATTTGTTATTATTGTTTATTACAAGTTTTAGTTTGGTTAGTTTGTACCTCTGGTTTGAGTGTGCCTTCCTATGACCTTTGGCATTCCTTTATTATGATGATAATTTTAGTTTGTACACCACTTTGTTCATATTTGATATTAAGTGGTATAACAAATTGAATAAACTAACTGTAAGTATTCTGGCAATTTACATGCATTCTTGATGCCTAAGAATAGGCATACTGTTAGAGAATTACCCTCTACTGCCTCTAACACGGCAGTTAATATGCACTAACTGTTAATTTGGTGCATTAACTGTTTTTTAGTCCTCCGTATTAATCTCCTTAAAAGTCACCAAAAATTGCATGTGCAAATTTGGACATGTGCAAATTTGCACATGCAATTTAATTAAATAATGAGATAATTAGCGCCAAAAATTTAATTTTTAACAAGCAATTATTGGCACTAATTACTTTTAATTGGAATATATGTGCCTAAATTTTATACACGAGTAAAAAATGAGGCACGAAAATGGGAAGGTCATTGGTGGAATGGGGGCGTTCTTAGCATTTACACGTGTTGTTATAGAATAAGGGGGGATACACACCTAATTTAGGGATTCTTTTACTAAGGTGAGCTAGCATTTTTAGCTCACAATAAAAATCAGCTGGTGCTAAACACTGAGATGCCCATTATATTCCTATGGATGTCTCAGTGTTTAGCGCCAGCTGATTTTTAACACATCTAAAAATGCTACCGCAACTTAGTAAAAGACCCCCTAAGGTGCATACAATGTTTCAGTTGGTGCAAATGGCCACGCCTAAAGTTAGGCATGATTCCTGGGCATAAGCATTATTTTATAAACTGCATGGCTTATAGAATAGCGCTTTTTTGGCGCCATATATGGAATTTACCTCTAACTGTTAAGGCACAAAGGATCAGATTCAGCAAATGGCGCTCAAAATTCAATGCCAGAAAAAATCAGCATTAAGTGCTGTTCTATAAAAGATGTTCCTGGCTGAGTGCTTTATGGAATAGCACATAGCACCAATTTCCGTGGCCAAATTTGGGGGCTGGCATTTATGCCAGCAGAAACCTGGTGTATATGCTGGCACCCAACTCATGGCATTTGGGTGCATAAATGGTACTATTCTATATCACTGCATGCAAACTTTCAGAGTACCTCTGACCCATGCCCCTCCCATGGCCTTGCCCCCTTTTGATTTGTGCTCTATGAGATTTAAGCATCCAGTGTTATAGAATAGCGCACAGTCAGATGCCAGTGCAAATTCAAATTAGTGCCAATTAACTTCAATAATTGATTGTTAACATCAATTAATTTATAGTTAATGGCTTGTTATCCAACTTGTTTGCATGTGCATCTTGGATCTGTGCCCAAATATGTTAGAAAATGACCCAGCACGGTTCAGTAAATGTGCTTTTGTAAGATTTCAATACACTATCACATAATCACAATACTGGATTTACTTAATCATATAGATCAAATTAAGTCATAATTGGAAAGGGTTTCATTCTACCATACATTTTGGGTCATTCAAGTTCAGTAAATTGGAATCAAAACAATATGCTCTGTTTCAGGAAGTATATTATTAAATGAAGTGTATGGGGTTCTATTGTATTTCACTTTATTTTCTCCTGATTTTATTTACTTGAAAGACATATAAGTCACAGTTAAAAGTGTAAGTTTTAGAGCTTTTGACTTTTGTTGTTGTTGTGTTCAGTCTTGTAATGATGGTGTCTGGTTCATGTTACCCAATCCAATTTTTTTTTAAACAGTAGCAATAACAGGAAACCATTAGAACTTCTGACTGATGTCAGACACCTGAAGTCTAGTTACAGATTGGGAAATCTCTGCAGGCAACTGTGATGCCATCATAGGAATCTCATAATTACCCGTAGAGATTCTTTAATCTGGCATCTACATGCACCAAAATGTATGACAAACTTTCTCCATTGGGAAAATGTTTTCCCTTATAAATGAAATGTGAGGGGAAGAAACAGCACATCTGCTGATAAACTGGAATTTTTTTCCAAATTTGCCTTAGGAAGTACTAGCTAAATTTCATCTAAGTGAAAATCTGTGCAACCTGTTTGTAACATGATATCTAGAGTTACTCTGCTCTCACTTTTCCATCTATATTGTGCCACCATTAGTTTCAGGATGAGGGGAAAAAGTCATTAAGCAGGGGGCAGAAAGATAATGGGGCCAATATTCAAACCACAGGAGTTAGACCGGCTAACTCCCGCAGTTAGAACTGAGCCCAGTTATTCAATGCAGGGCCATTTCTGGTGACCAGCATTGAATATCCGGTTTATTTTTGGCCAGTTTAAAGATAACCGGCTATGTCAATATTCATACTTAGCTAGTTATCTTTAAACCAGCCAAAGATATTCCACCTTTTCACACGGCCAAATATGGCCATTAAACTGACTTTAAGTATCAGCAGATAGCTACTAACCAGGGATATTCAGCGGGGAATAGCCGGTTATCCCCCACTGAATATCGTTGAATAGCCAATTAAGTGCTATTTATCTTGTCAGCAGCCATTCTGGCTGGTTAAATAGCACTCAATATTGGGGGGATTGTGTATACTGTATTAATAAAAACTTTAAAATCCTTATTTTGTAAAATCTATCTGGGCAATATTCAGCTTGCGACAAGCAGCATTGCTTTAAACACTGACTCCTTTGGACTGAATTACAGCCGGATATTCAGTTCCAGGCCATATCCAGTCATCAGCACTGAATATCTGGGTCATTGCTGGTCACCAGAAGCCAACTGGGTACTGCAGATTTTCAATACCTGTACCTGGGTAATTAACTAGGAATATGGGGACCGATATTCAGACTGTGGGAGTTAACCGGGCTGCCTCCCATGGTCGGCGGCGAACCCAGAGATTCAATTCTGGCCCGTATCTGGAGACCAGCATTGAATTTCTGCTCTTCTTTTGGCTGCTATGCACATAGTTAAGCCAATATTCATCAGTCAACCGGATAAGTTATAGCGGCCAAAGATAGACCTGCTATTTATGCAGGTCTATCTGGCTGCTAAACTTAGCCAGTTAGCCAATGAATATTGGAACACTGTGTTATCAGGGTACAAATTTTATCACAATGATAGAGTGGAGGGGGGTTGGGCTATATGTTAAAGAGGGATTTGAATCAAACAAAATAAACATTCTAGATGAAATAGCAGCGTGGAATACTTGTGGATAAAAGTTCCATGTGTGAAGGGAAGGAGTATAATAGTAGGGCTGTACTACCGTCTGCCAGGACAAAATGAACAGGCAGATAAAGATATGTTTACAGAAATTAGGAAAGCTGGCAAATTGGGCAACATTATAATAATGGGTGATTTCAGTTACTTAAGTAATCCCTTTTATGTAAAGAATCAGTAGAACTGAATATCAAAATTTATAAACTTAGTTTTCTACTCTTATATTCTGTATCTTTAGGGATGTCATTTAGAGCCCTTATAAACAACAATATCTAGTCAGTGAAGAAAAAAAAGACTTCAGTGAATATCAGAGTCACTCCTATTTGCAAGGACCAAGCCTTCAGGATTGTAGGAGGCTCAGTTCAATCATGAGTCATAAAACAACTTCACTCAGATTTTCATAGAAAAATGACAAACACCTTCTATAGATACAGAATGCATTCCGTGAAGCAAAATACTGATGCCCACCATGTGGTACTTATCTTGGATATATTCACTATTGTAGCATTTAAACCATCAGTTGCCACCAGTGTCCAGTGTTCTTTGCGAACTGCAACTCTGTAAATCTCAACAGGGGATACCCTGTTTCACCTTTCTAGGCTACGTCATGGGAAAATCAAGGTGAATAACACAATCTCCAAGAGTCCAACAATACTCCACTCGAGCCAAACTTCCACCGCTTCACTACTTCAGCACTTCTCAAAAATGGTGGAGGGCTTGAAAGAGACGCCCAGGGAACATATATTAGCTTTAAGGAATGAAGACCCTAAAGATGAAAATGTCTTAACATTTGTAACGCGTTACAATGCCCACACCAACAAAATAATTAAAGCAGCTAAGAAACATATTGTTGTTTATATGGGCTCTAAATGGCATCCCTAAGGATACAGAATATAAGACTAGAAAACTAAGTATATAGATTTTTATTTCAGTTACCCCAATATTGACTGGATAAATGTTACATCAAGGACTACTGGGAGATAACGTTCCTAGATATAATAAATGACTACTTCTTGGACCAACTGGTCCAAGAACTGACAAGAGGGGGAGCTATTTTAGATCTAGCTCTTAGTGGAATGTAGGGCATGGTGCAATGGGAAACAGTAATTATAACATGAAAAAGGATCTGAAAAAGCTAGAAGAATGGTCTAAGGTTTGGCAATTAAAATTCAATGTGAAGAAATGCAAAGTGATGCACTTAGGGAGTAGAAATCCAAGAGAGGCATATGTGTTAGGCGGTGAGAGTCTGCTAGGTACGGATGGGGAGAGGGATCTTGGGGTGATAGTATCTGAGGATCTGAAGGCGATGAAACAGTGTGACAAGGCGGTGGCCGTAGCTAGAAGGTTACTAGGCTGTATAGAGAGAGGTGTGACCAGCAGAAGAAAAGAGGTGTTGATGCCCCTGTACAAGTCATTGGTGAGGCCCCACCTGGAGTATTGTGTTCAGTTTTGGAGGCCATATCTTGCTAAGGATGTAAAAAGAATTGAAGCGGTGCAAAGAAAAGCTACAAGGATGGTATGGGATTTGTGTTACATGATGTATGAGGAGAGACTTGCGGACCTGAACATGTATACCCTGGAGGAAAGGAGGAACAGGGGTGATATGATACAGACGTTCAAATATTTGAAAGGTATTAATCCGCAAACAAACCTTTTCCGGAGATGGGAAGGTGGTAGAATGAGAGGGCATGAATTGAGATTGAAGGGGGGCAGACTCAAGAAGAATGTCACGAAGTATTTTTTCACGGAGAGGGTGGTGGATGCTTGGAATGCCCCCCCCCCCCCCCCCCCCCCCCCCGCGGGAGGTGGTGGAGATGAAAACAGTAACGGAATTCAAACATGCGTGGGATAAACATAAAGGAATCCTGTGCAGAAGGAAGGGATCCTCAGGAGCTTAGCCTAGAATGGGTGGCAGAGCTGATGGTTGGGAGGCGGGACTAGTGCTGGGCAGACTTATATGGTCTGTGCCAGAGCTGGTGGTGGGAGGCGGGACTGGTAGTTGGGAAGCGAGGATAGTGCAGGGCAGACTTATACAGTCTGTGCCAGAGCTGGTGGTGGGAGGCAGGGTTGGGGGTTGGGAGGCGGGGATAGGGCTGGCCAGACTTATACGGTCTGTGCCCTGAAGAGGACAGTACAAATAAAAAAGTAGCACATATGAATTTATCTTCTTGGGCAGACTGGATGGACCGTGCAGGTCTTTTTCTGCCGTCATCATCATCTAATATAACATGATCAAATTTGAGCTGACATCTGGAGTGAAGTCACTAAGGAAATCTATTGTAGCAGCATTTAATTTTTGGAAGGGCAACTACAACAAAATGAGGCAAATGGTTAAAAGAAGGCCACAAAGATAGGACTTTAAAACAGGCATGGACGTTGATTAAAAATGTCATTGTGGAAGCCCAGACCAGATGCATTCCATGTATTAACAAAGGTGGAAAGAAGAGCAAACGACAGTCAGCTTGGTTAAAAGGTGAAGTGAAAGAGGCTATTAGTGCCAAAAGAACATCCTTAAAGAATGGGAAAAGTATCCAAATGAAGAAAATAAGAAGCAACATAAGAACTGTCAAACTAGATGCAAAGCATTGATAAAGAAGGCTAAAAGAGAACATGAAGAGAAACTTGCCACAGAAGCAAAAACTCACAGTAACAACTTTTTCAGGTACATCAGAAGCAGAATGCCTGAAGGGAATCCATGAAACCATTAAATGAAGGAGCAAAAGGGGCACTCAGGGAGGACAAACCCATAGCGGAGAGATTGAATGAATTCTTTGCTTCAGTCTTTATGGAAGAAGATGTAAGAGATCTACCTGTACAGGAAATGGTTTTCAAAAGTGATGATGCAGAGGAACTGAAAGAAATCTCAGTGAACCTGGAAGACGTGGAGGGGCATAATCGAATGGGGCGTCCAAGTTTTCCTGAGGGCGTCCTCGCAGGACGTCCCTGCGAAGGGGCGAGGAAACCCATATTATCAAAACAAGATGGGAGGCCATCTTTCGTTTCGATAATACGGTCGGGGACGCCCAAATCTCAACATTTAGGTCGACCTTAGAGATGGTTGACCTAAATGTTGAGATGGTCGACCTTAGAGATGTTCGTCCCCGGTTTTTGGCGATAATGGAAACCAAGGACGTCCATCTCAAAAATGACCAAATCCAATTAATTTGGTCATGGGAGGAGCCAGCATTCGTAGTGCACTGGTCCCCCTGACATGCCAGGACACCAACCGGACACTTTAGGGGGCACTGCAGTGAACTAACTGATGCACTAACTGAACAGAAAAAGTCCTTCCCTTACCGATCCCTTAGCAATTTGGAAAGGAACGGGCATTCATGAAGGAAATCACAAGCAAATGAGCTGCTCACTGTTAGCTCATTTCCACATGATTTCCTTCCTAAGGAGGGGAAGCCAGTGCAGTGCTGAAATCCTCTGTCCAGTGTGCAGTGGCAGACAAAAAGCAAACAGGATGCTAGGAATTATTAGGAAAGGGATGCAAAATAAGACAAAGAATATTATAAGCCTTTGTATTGCTCCATGGTGTGACCTTAGGGCTCTTCAGCTTGAAAAAGAGATGGCTGAGGGGGGATATGATTGAGATCTATAGAATACTGAGTAGTGTAGAATGGGTAAACATAAATCAATTTTCACTCTTTCAAAAGTACAAAACCAGGGGACACTCAATGAAATTGCATGGAAATACTTTTAAAACAAACAGGAGGAAATATTTTGTAACTCAAAGAATAGTTCTGGAATGCGCTGACGGAGGATATGGTAACAGGGGTTAGTGTATCTGGGTTTAAAAAAGGTTTGGACAAGTTCCTGGAGGAAATAGTCTGCTATTGAGATAGTCATGGGGAAGGCGCTGCTTGCCTTGGGATTGTCCTGTACTGGGCGCTTCTGGATTCGGGGTCCAACCAAGCTGGAGCCTCCTGAAGGCAGCCTCCGTCAATTCTTTACTTGCTTGGCGCTCATTGCCTCCACCTAGGGAAAGGAAGTGTTAGCAGATGGGATTACCTTCTTCTCCCCCCAAGAAACCAAAGAAATACAAATCCAAAGGGAAATTGCTGTGAACAAAGCTGGCCACTGAATCCCACAGATCGGGCTGGGTGGGTGTTCCAGTTTCGGGATGGTGATCTGCAGGTTCAGGAGACACTTACACTCGTTCAGGTCCAAAGATCATGCTCAACTTAATTAAAACGAGTGTGCACAGCAGCTGAAAACAGAACAGGGTGCCAGGCAATGTGAGACCAGAGCAGGACAAATGCTTTAGCTAGCGGGGGTTGGGGACCCCTGCAAGCCAAGGTACCTTTGCAGTGGCGGTGGGGGGGAAGCACTGGCAGGAGGGTAGCGACAGGGAGGTGGTAGCAGCTGCGGAGCTGCAGAAGTGGCGGTGGGAGGATGGCAGTGGGGAGAAGGGCCAAAATGTGCCCCCCCACCTTGGGTTCTGGCCCCCCTCCCATCAAGGTCTGGCTACGCCCCTGCTTCGGGCCCAGGGCATTATCTCTCTGCATTTTATTTCAAACTTCCTCCCACCCAGGGAACTTCCAGACACTCTCCTCAATGATTTTCTTCAGGGAACTAACTCTTCTAGTAATCCCCAACCTAGGGGATTATAGTAACATAGAATGTTGCTACTAATTGGGTTTCTGCCAGGTACTTGTGATCTAGATTGACCACTATTAGAAGGAGGATACTGGGCTAGATGGACCATTGGTCTGACCCAGTATAGCTATTCTTATGTCGTGCGACATAGCCGGTGACCAGACTAGCCACTAAGCACTAATATTCAGCTGAGATAGCTGGCTATCTCGCACTGAATATCAGTACTTAGCCGGCTTAAAGTTGTTTAACCGGATAACTTCCAGATCTGTCCTGATTCTGCCCCTAGACCACCACTAACTGGATAGTGATATGGCAGTTTCCAATTAAGTGCTGCTGATTATTATGTCCCAACTTGGTCAGCTCTCTTTAATCAGGTGGGAATCTCTTCTGCCTATTCAATAGCATTGAATATCTACTCCTATATTTTCTAATACTGCCTGAAACTCTTCAATACAGTCACATATTTAGCCAGTTATGCTGCAATGCTATTTTCAGAATGATAAGGTGTAAATGTACAACGTGTTTGTGGTATTTATAATGTGGAATTCTCTGCATGCCTTCTACATAACTGAAACTGTATCACAAAAATAAAAACTATGCACAGGAGTTTCTCTTAATAGTCCTGAGGGGAAAAAAACAGCTAATGAAGTGAGGCAAACTATTTCCAAAGACTAGCATGTTTTCAGCAGATGCTTATGATACCTTGCAAAGGAATTACACTCTGGTATGTGCCAAAATACCTCAAAGATTAATACACTGTCACATTTCAAAAACTCTTTCTTAGTAAAAATAGATAACACAGCTTGGTCTAAAATCCTACTTTGAACAAATGTGGAAGACTTATTAGATCTGTGATAGATCTACATATTTTGAATTCCTCAAGCAGCATCTTTCTTTTTTTTTTTTCTTGATCTATTAAAGATATTCATGAGAGGAACACAAATCAATCTCAAGCACGAGAAAGTCCTTGAAGGGAAACCTCTAAAGGTTCTGAATGTGATTCAGTTTTATAAATAAACATCTAAAATACTTTCAGCCTAATATTCAGCAGCACTGCATATCAATTACTTTAATCTAGATGCAGAGTATAATATTAATTAACCTGGAGGAAAAAAGCCTCAGAAACACCCTACCTTCACCGTTTTAACAACTTTTTCTGGTAGTAGGATTTTACTGGGGTCCAATCTTTCATCATCTGCATTAAAATCCTCTGGTCATGCATCATAAAAACTTTGCATTATTATGCATCCTTCTGATAAACCTGGGTAAATAACTTTCAGTCAATAGAATATGTGCAAAAACACTTAGCTGTTCAGATTGAATCCCGATAATCCAAACACTGACTTGTGATCAAAGATTTGCCTACTGGCTGTGTCAAGGTGCAAATACTATCATAAATTGATGGAAACTTTGGAATCTACCAATAGTAGCAGGGCTTTTTTGAGGGGGTACTTGGGGGGTACTGAGTACCGGCATCTTTTCCATTGTCTGCTAAAATTGACCCATGGACTCCAAGTTTTAATGGAAGAGCTTAGGCTCTACACACCAGTTCTGCCTTGTCGTAGATTATGTGAATGGTTGTAGAGAGCCTGGCTATTGTGGGGTGGGTCATTCAGTGATCACCCCACCCATGAAGGGTGGCCTAGCACTGGAGCACTGGCACCTTTTTGCTAGAAAAAGCGCACTGAATAGTAGTAATACAAAAAAATAACAGATTCCTATGTAGATATCTGTTTAAGCTTCCATAAGCTTTAACTTATACTATATAAGGGGAAAGACTTCAGTGGCTCTCATGGCTCCTAATAAGGAGCCCATGGAAGAACTTCACAACTATACCACCATCATCGGTCAAAAACCCTTAGGTCCCTGTTTACTAAGCCGCACTGTAGGAATGCTAATGCTAGAGACACCCAAAGGAATATATGGGTGTCTCTAGCATTAATGCATGCTAAAAACACTAGCATGTCTTAGTACACAGGGCCTTTAAATTGTTTTACTGTGTATACTAAACACAGGTCAAATCTCAATGTAAATATACATATCTAAAATAATATTCTCCACTGCATATAATTCTTACATGAGTTTACTAATGGTAATATAGCACTTAACTTATAAAGCTAATTGAATGCTCTCAAGCGCAACGGAGCAGTCCATTTTACCGACTTCATCTTCGTCATGAGCAGAACAGTCCAGGCTTTAACACTGGACTGAAGAGCTGATTTGGCATGATTTTTGTGCTTTTACAAAATCACCTGAAACAAAGAACTTAATGAGCTTAAAACAGAAAATGAACAACAAACGATCTTTCAACGATACTTACTTACATGAGGTCGGACACTAACGCCTCATCCCTATATACGAAGATGGCATCTCTGCTTATAGAGAATGCTAACCTGCTGACCCCAAAGTCCTTAATATAGGACTCTAACTGGAATTTAAAAAAAAATGCCTACCTTTCAACGATGGCATTTAAACCCTGTGGTTCAATCGTGTCAAGGTGCATACATATGATATCTAAAATTGAAAAATCGTACATGTGAAACAAACCAAAATATAGGTGAAAACAAAAAAATCAGTAAAACAATGCATTAATCTAAATCCTTCATCTAAGTATTGCATTCACTAGAAATCAAAATTTAAAAGAACTGTTAAGTCCTTCAGATATACAGAAATTTGGACGACATTCCAATAAATTACAGGGACAATATATAAGGTGTCAAAATTATAAAGTTTGTGACATCATTTTAGAAGTAAAAACTTGTTTTATGGATCCAGTAACAAAAAGAGAATATTCTTTGATGGATCAAACCACTTATAACACAGATTATGTGGCATATATGATTACTTGCCCATGCCCAAAAGTTTACATTGGACTAACACTGCAACCTTTGAAGACTTGCTTTACAGAACATAAAAGTTATCTTACAAGGAGGAGAGAAGAGGCATCGAGAGTCCTCCATTATATTGAAAAGGAACATGTAATTGAACTGCTGTGATGCTGTGCTACTGAGCAGGTTGGTGAAGGGATTCCAAATTGCTCAAAATATTTACTACGAAGACAGCAATATTGGATTTTTTAATTGAAAACAAAGGAAACGGGGTTTGAATACGAAATCTGAATGGAACAATTTGTTGTGAAAATACATATTATATTATAAAGTTGTGATCATATGAATAAAGTTAATTGTCAGTACCAGAAATGATGTCAGATGCCAACAAGGATTAGTAAAAGAAACCTTCAGCCATGGTCTGGGACCTGTTTGAAGCAAAGAAATATACAGCTAAGAAAAAGACAGCAAGTAATTGAATTTCAACCCAAATTTAGATGGATGCATTGTTTTACTGGTTTTAAAGAAGGTTTTTCACCTATGTTTTAGGTTTGTTTCTCACATAAGTTTTTTTCAATTTTAGATATCATATGTATGCATCTTGACACGGCCAGTAGGATGAAACTTTGGTCACAAGTCGGCATTTGGATTATTGAAATTTGATTTCAAAAGCTAAGTGGGCCTTTTACAAAGCCACACTAGCGATTTTAGCTTGCACTAAAAATCAGCTGGTCCTAAATGTGTTAATCAGTAGCACCACTTTGTAAAAGGAACCCTATATCAGGCAACAAGATATATTGGTCTATTATACAGATATAGAACAAATGGACACACATACCTAGTCTTCAGCAGGATTCTAACTGGGTATAATTATTTGGAAAAGGTATCAGGAAAACTTTAACTGAGTAAATCCCACTGCTGAACATAACCAATCCAGGTTATCTGCATAACCTTAACCACCTATTTGTACAACCTGACTTACATGGGAATGGAGGAGTAGCCTAATGGTTAGTGCAGTGGGCTTTGATCCTGGCAACCTGGGTTCAATTCCCACTGCAACTCCTTGTGACCTTGGGCAAGTCACTTAACCCTCCATTGCCCCAGGAACAAAAAACTTAGATTGTGAGCCCCCTAGGGATAAAGAAAGTACCTGTATGTAATGTGTATGGCTCTGCATACATATAGTAACAGTATAAAAATGATTAGTAGTACATGTTAAATGTAACTAGCCAGCATTGATATTTGATGCTCTCCAGGTAAACTCAAACCACATCTCTGTATGCCTCTCATTCTGCCCTTAGATAACCAAATAATGTTTGTCCTGCACAAATGGTTGGCCAAACAAAATGTAGGGAGAGGGAAATAACTAAAATGACAACAAAGTTTTTGTCTGGGTGACAATGGGTGAGATCTACCCCTGCTTGAATTTTCATAGGTTCTTGCAACAAATACCTAAGCGCTATAAAATTTTATTACAAAGCAAGTAATGTTTTATGTGAATCTTTTTCATGCTACAATACAATATGGGGTCAATTTATTCCTAGAGAAGCAAGAAACAGGAAGTTCCTCTACAACCATCCACAGAAAACACCAGAGAAGTACAGGATGACACACAATCTTCAGGCAGGAAGTATAGATCAAAAACCTTTATTGTGGCAACAATAATAGAGACCCAACACGGGTCTGTATTTCAGCAGATGTACTGCCTGCTTCAGGGGTCATGTACACAAACTGTATATAAAACAATAAAATATAAATTAAAAATAAAATCTTTAAAAATATTAAATGATAAAAGACTGTATATATAAAAAGAGGGGCATAATCGAACGCGAATGCCTATCTCCATGGGCGTCTATGTCCGAAAATGGGTACATGAAGAGGCAGGACAGACCGTATTTTCGAAAAAAATGGATGTTTTTCAGCTGGGCGTTTGTTTTTTTTAGCCAAGGGCACCTGGCAAGCTTCCCAAACGTACAAACATTCTATACATGTTATTCCTGAAATTGTGGATTTTTCCCAAGTCCATTTAGTAGTGGTTTATGGACTTGTCCTTTAGGAAACCGTCTAACCCCTTTTTAAACTCTGCCAAGCTAACTGCCTTCACCATGTTCTCCTGCAACGAATTCCAGAATTTTATTATGTGTTGGGTGAAGAAACATTTTCTCAGATTTGTTTTAAATTTACTACACTGTAGTTTCATCGCATGCCCCCTAATCCTAGTATTTTTGGAAAGCGTGAACAGATGCTTCACATCCACCTGTTCCACTCCACTCATTATTTTATATAGCTCTATCATGTCTCCCCTCAGCCATCTCTTCTCCAAGCTGAAAAGCCCTAGCCTCCTTAGTCTTTCTTCATAGGAATAGAATGAGTGGACATGAATCGCTTGTTCACTCTTTCCAGAAATACAAGGTCTAGGAGGTACATAATGAAGCTATTAAGTAGTAAATTTAAATAAATCAGAGAAAATATTTCTTCACTCAAAGTGTAATATAAACTCTGGAATTTGTTGCCAGAGAATATGATGAAAGCTGCTTAACAAGGTTTAAAAATGGTTTGGACAATTTCCTGAAAGAAAATTAGGATGGACTTGGGAAAATCCACTATTTATTTCTAGGATGAGCACCATGAAATCCGTTTTACTGTTTGGGATCTTACCAGGTACTTGGACCTGGATAGGCTACTATTGAAAATAGGATGCTGAGTCTGATTAGCTTTGTTCTGTCCCAGTATGGTAATGCTTATGGGTTTATGTGCTTATGCTGCATGTCACTGGCACATGAATGCCCATTTCAGCATGCACTTTAGAGCAGGCTCTATGTTGGCAGATCCTGTTCAAAGATACTAGCAGAATTTCAAATGTCCTGACTTGGATGTCTAAATTCCAATGTGTACGTGTTTTCTAAAATGCTACTCCATATGATATGGCTTATGATTCCAGGAGATTCTCAATCCTGATCTAGAAAACCAGACAACCATAGAAATGATAGTGTACCAGATTTCATATGTCTCAATTGTCACTGAAAGAACTTTGATGAAAAGATGAGACAGTAAAATAGTTTTCATTGCTAATGTCTGAGATTTTAGAAAGAGAAAACACCCTTACCCAGAAATTCTGATTTAAAAAATAATGTTAGGAATGTGTACAATGAAAAAATGTTGGTTCTTTTTTTGTATTTTGGCTTCTTTTCCCAATATTATACTTTTTTTGTTTCTTTTGCACATTCATGGTAATAATAATTCTTCTGTGCATGTAAGAACTTTTTAATACATGTAAATCAACTTTCAGAGATGGGTAGTAACTAAGTATTTGTACTTTGTTACAGTATTTAAGTACAGTTGGCAGTACATTTACTTATGAGTTTTATTTTTGGGAGGGGGGGTTGCAATACTTTTTACTTGTAATGAGTTACATTTAAGCTATATTTTTGTACTTAGTGACAAAGTACAAGTTTGGGACCCTGTTTACTAAGGCACGTTAGCATTTTTAACGCACCTATAATTAGTGCGTTTAGGGATATTGTAGGCGTGTACACAGTTAATGCACATATATTGCTGCTTAGTAAACAGGGCCCTTGGAAAGTAGTTTAAAAAAAAGTATTTTCCATTCCTCTACAGGCTTTCCAAATGATGTCAGATGCGGCTTGCAGCAAATTGTGCCTGAACTTCTGATCCCAAAAAAACAGCTGAACTGGGACTGGAAATTTGGACTCAATCAGATGCAAGCCAGGGTCTGACATCACCTGAAAATCCTAATCCCCGCCCTCTACACCTACCCAGCACAGCTGTTGATTGGGTATTACTTTGTTGTTGTCAGGCTCATCTGCCTCCCCAGCCTGAACTGCACCTTCACTGCATACAGGGCCTGCTCCCTTTCCCTTCCCAGCCACCATGGTCCTGCAGCACAGTTTGCTCCCTCCCTCCCATTGCACCTCTGCTGGACTCGCTTTAATAAAGTGCCATGGGAGATGCATGGGATCTGGCTCTCTGCAGCACTGCTAGTGCTTCCTGCGCCAGGCCCACCTCCTCTGATGTAAACTTCCATGACTGGCACAGGAAGCACTAGCGGAACTGCAGATATCCGGGCCCCGCATATCTCCCATGGTAGTTTATTAGCGGGGGCCCGGCGGAGGTGCATGGGAGGGAGGGAGACTGCTGCAGGGCCACAGTGGATGAGAGGGGGGAGAGAGAAGTTATGCAATACTGGATGGATGGGGATGGAGAGAGAGTGACAGAGAGAGATGGGGTAATACTGGATAAAAGGGAGGAGAGATAGAGGCTATGGGCTGGGGAGAGAGAAATTGGGATGACCGGATAGGTGAGGAGCAATACAGTAACAAGGCAAGACTGGGAGGGGAGGGAAATGAGAGAGAGATGGATCAATACTGGATAAAGGGGGGGAAGAGAGAGAGGATATGGGCTGGGGAGAGTGAGAGAAATTGGGCAAGGCTGGATAGGAGGGGAGTGAGAAAGAAATGAGGCAAGACTGGATGGGAGGTGGGAGAGTGACAGAGAGAGATGGGGCAATACTGGATAAAAGGGGGGGACAGACAGAGGCTATGGGCTGGGGAGAGAGAGAGAGAGAAACTGGGCATATCTAATGGGGGCATTGGGGTCAACTTTCCAAAATGATTGGGGATGCTAAACCCAATAGAAATTAGCCATCCCTGGATACGGTCAAAGTATTGGGGGTGCTAAAGCACCCACCGAGCTGGAACAGATCAGTGTTGAAGTTGGTTATAGTGGAAGAAGTGAAGAAGAATGGAAAAAAAATGACGCATGGACAGGAAACCCGTAGATAGAGAGTTGGAGGTGATCAAGTAACTACCAAGCTGGAACAGATCAGTGTTGAAGTTGGTTATAGTGGAAGAGGTGAAGAAGAATAGAACAAAATGACAAATGGACAGGAAACCCTTAGATAGAGAGTTAAAAGAAGACAGTAAAGCAGTAGTAACCAGAGACTTGGACCAACACAATTAGAAGGATTAAGAGCCCTGTTTACTAAGCCATACTGTAAGCGCTCTAGTGTTTTTAGCACACACTAAAAATTAGTATGTGCTAACGCTAATGCACCTTAGCAAACAAGGCCCTAAATGGCCAGACTGCAAAGGTAGAAAAAAAATTTTGGGGGGGAAGTGGTAGCCGTGTTAGTCTACTTTAAAAGTTAATAAATATAAAGAAAAATACAAATAAATAAATAATAAGGTGACACCTTTATATTGGACTATATACACTTTTTACTAGCCAAGCCCTAGTTCTTCAGATCAGGACAGTATACTGCTATAATAGTATGTTTGTCCTGACTTAAGGAAGGAAGTTTTGGCCACCAAAAACTAGTCAAAAAATGTAATGTTAGTCCAATAAAAAGGCATCACTTTACTTTCTGCTTTTGTTTTATTTGTTAATTTTTAATGCAGCAATCGAATATGTAAGTTTTTGAAATTAACATCTGCTCTCTTTATATTTTGCATGGTACAAAGGGAGTGTCACTGTTTCTATTTCTTTGGTTTAGCACTGTATGCAGAGTATGGCTTCTTGGGAGTTCAGTTTAATTTTTGTCTACATATTTCTATTTTTAGTTTGTGGTTACTTATTCTACTTTTCATGAGGGACTATCTCTGTTCACGTGTGAAAAAGGCAGGTTATTCTTTTAGCATCAAGTGTCTATGTAGGATTAATCTGTACCAATCCAGGTGTAGTAATGTTTTTCTGCCCATTGCAACATTCAGGGAGTTTTTTTTTTCTAGGAAGGACCTTGTGTGACACCCTGGAAGTTTGGCTGTAAACATACGGATTCTGTGATCCAGCTTGTTAAGAATACTTTTTACTTTGCAGTAAAAAGAAGTCATTTTAAGAGCTATACTTTATTACTTTTACTTGAGTACATTTTTTGGATAGGACTTTCTACTTTTACTTCACTACTTTTGAAGCCAGTACTTCTACTTTTTACTTAAATACTTTTAAAAAGTAACGAACCTATCACTGTCAACTTTTTATTAGTTAACGTGCATTAATTTGATTTCACTTACACTAAAGTTTAAGACATACTATCAGAACAAAGGCACACTAACAAATGCACAAAAAATATAAGTAAATTTTCAACAGAAACTGATCTATAAATGTAGGGCTGGAATGTCAGCCTGCATGGTAAAGACCATGTTCAGGGGGTGGAACACAAAGACACCACCCCTCGATGACTAAAATCATTCACGTAAGATTTCACCAGATGTAGAGGAGAGGGGCTGGTGCTGAAAAAAAAATTTAAAAATTGCAAAATGTAAATATTCTTTGGGATGATGAGAAGTAGGCAATAACCAGAAATAATTGATAATAAAATAAAATTTTATTGGGGTAGGATGGATAAAGAAAAAGCTGGGTTAAGTAACAGAACAGATACAATAGGTGTTGAGCTCAATTTCTACAATAATCAGCCTCACAACTGTTACAACACTGTATGTATATGTATTTTACTATTAATGTAAGTCTTCCCTTTCACAGTTCAAAAAAGATCCTTCTTCACTAATAGGAGATGATTTTAACAGCAACCAAATGTAAACTATAGCCGGGGAGAGAGCCTGGGGGGGGGGGGGGGTGGCAATGCATTACTCCAGGAAAAAAATATTAAATGATCCCAGGTTCCAATCTAATTCATGTTTAATGTGCGATAAAATGCCATAAATAAGTAAATAAATATAAACTTTTAATGTTGAGCACCTGATTCTGAAAGTGAACATATTCCAAACACTATAATGAAAATAAAATGATTTTTTTTTCTACCTTTGTTGTCTGGTGACTGTTTTTCTGATCATGCTGGCCCAGAAGTCTCGCGAGGCCGCCTCTGGAAGTCTCGGCAACCATTTTTAAAGTGCAAACCGGCAGCGGGGGAGAGTCAGCGCTTGCAGCGGGCAGGCAAGACTGCCTGCCCCAAAGAATTCGAAGCACAAGGAGTCGGTGAGGGACCGGATCCGGAGGGAGGGAGGAGGGAGGGAGGAGAGCCAGAGCCGGCTCGCACTTTTTAACAACCGGCTTGCAAGTCAGAAGAAAATTTAACAACTGGTTCTTGTGAGCCGGTGCGAGCCGGCTCCAGCACACCACTGGTTCCAAGCCTTCTACAAAGTGTGGGTACTTCTATAAAGTTGCGTGCCAATTTTGGTGCCCCATTGGCACATACTGACTGTCAATTCAATAACGGGACCTTGGCCCAAAAATTCCATTATAGAAAACTAGTGCCACACCAAAGATTTAACATGCCATCACATAGATATGGTGCAACTGTTGGTGCAGCAAGGACACACATAACCAACTACTACTAATCATTTCTATAGCACTACTAGCTGTCCACATTATATGCAGGCACTTTCTTTGTCCCTAGAGGGCTCACAATCTAAGGGGCCCTTTTACTAAGCCGCGTAAGTGAATACGTGCACCCACTGTACGCCAAAAAGTGTCACGAAAGGAGTTACTGCATGGCTATCACGTGGCTCTTGCAGTAATTTCATTTTTGCCACACGGCCAAAAATAATTTGTATTTTCTGCCGCAAGTATCAGACATGCGCCAAGGGCTTGTGTAGGTCATTACCACTCTGTTACCACATGAGACTTTACCACTAGGTCAACGGCTGGTAGTAAGGTCTCAGACCCAAAATGGACACGTGGCAATTTCCATTTTGCCGCAGGTCCGTTTTCGGCAAAAATTTTTAAAAGGTCTTTTTTACAGATGCGCTGAAAAATTATTCTGCATGCACCCAAAACCTGCACCTACACTACTGCAGGCCATTTTTCAAACACATGTGCATGCCTAACTGCCAATTTTCTCAGCAGTGACACGAATAAGTGGTATGTAACTGTAGATGCCAATTTATAGAAGTGCCTCCAGTATGCCTTCACTGGATGTGTGTGCCTGCTCTGAAACTGGCTAAACTGGAAATAAAAATGAAACACAATTTTTCTATCCAGTTACTGTTACTTACTGCCCTAGCCATTCACTGGTCCTCAGGAGCAGATGCTTTTTGCTCTCTATGGGTTGAGATACTTTCTGCCACAGGTTGCTTTCTTGCATGTGCCTTCAACGCAGCTTTTTTGCACAGGCGGTCTGCTTTTTCTTGCTGCTGGTTAACTGCAGTTTGCAGCACAACTTTCAGCCCCACAGACCTTGGAAGCTTGGCAGCTCAGAACATTCCTCCAGCTGGCCTTTTTACTTCTACAGCTCTTCACTAACCAGGCTGTCTTTCCAGGGATTCCCTATAGCAGTGATGGCAAACCTATGGCACGTGTGCCAGAGAGGGCACGCAGAGCCCTCTCTGTTGGCACGTGCGCCATCGTCAGGGGCATAGCCTCAGGCCCAGCCACTTTCCCTCCAGGCCCACCCACCCAACATCCCCTCGCATGTCCTCCCCGCCGGCACTGATTACCTCCATCGAAGTGGCTGCGTCTTTGAAAGCCCTGCCCGCCTCTAGCCTTCCCTTCGTGAGTTCGTTCCCTCAGAGTCAGTCCCACCTTCTGACATCATTTCCGCAAGGTCGGGACTGACTCTAAGGGAACAAACTCACAAAGGGAAGGCTAGAGATGGGCAGGGCTTTCAAAGACGTGGCCGCTTCGACGGAGGTAATAAAAAAGATTTACATGCAGGGCATGGATGGTAGCGGGAGGGGAGGACAGGGGAGAGAAGAGAATCGCTGGGTATGGATGGATGGATGGAGGGCAGGGGAGAGGAAAGTTGCTGGACATAGGTGGATGGAGGGGAGGGGAGAGGAGGGTTGCTGGACATGAGTGGATGGAGGGGAGGGCAGGAGAGAGGAGGGTTGCTGGACATGGCTGGATGGAGGGGAGGGCAATTGTTGGACAGATGGAGAGGAGGGGAGGAAAGGGAAGACAGGAAGGAGATGCACATGGATGGAGGGGAAGGGAGTTATCAGCATGCATGCAACAGCAAAAATCATATTAATTATTCAAAAGCATGCCAAATGCTTTTAAAGTTCTGTTATTCAGGTTAAATTGCCCTGTTGGCACTTTGTGATAAATAATTAGATTTTGGGTTGCTGTTTCGGCACTCGGTCTCTGAAAGGTTCGCCATGCCATCACTGCCCTATAGTCAAAGCTCCGTCACTGCTTTACTCCAACTGTCTTTAGCTCAGACTTAACTACTTCTTCCAGGCTGGGCAACATAGCTTCCTACTGCAGCTTCCATTCAGAGCTCTCTTCTTCTGGCTTCTGCTCTCCTGTGTTTTCTGTCTGCTAATTCTTCTGCTGCCTTACCTGTTCTTTATGCTGAATTCTGCTGCTTCAGTTCTTCACTCAGATGGTGGTGGGAGAGGGATATTCTTATCCTTTCCACTCAAGCCCTTTTTTTCTCCTCCTGCTTCTTCTGTCTTCATATGGGTTTCCATTGATCTGCTACACACGCTTTTTCTCCTTTGCACGTGCTTCCACCTGCCTTCTATCTTTCCAGGCAACAGGCACTGTGCTCCAGGTGCTTTCTTGTCTTCTCCTTTGTTTTATGTCCCCTTCATCTTCTTCTTAGTGGGGGTGGAGGGGGGAGGTGGCAGTGCTCCTCTACAGTCACTTCCTGCCCAAGCTGGGCATGGGAGAGGGGGAAGTAAGCTCTTTTCTTGAACTTTGGTTCCATGGCCACTTTAAGGTTGCTGGTAGGGACATGCCTTCACTCCAGCTATGTAGCAGGCAAGTCAGAGGGAATAACAACACAAAATATCGTCAGGAAAAAGAGTGTATCAGGCCACAGATGTAACAACCAGGCAGATTCAAAGGTCAAAGAACACAATGTTTTATTCACAGCTCAACATGGCCCGTGTTTCGGCTATTGCCTGCATCAGGGGTCAGTTAAAAGTAAAACATCTGTCTGAAGAATCCTTTTCAGCCACAACAATACAAAAGAATACACTAGATGATCTCTATACAGCATACTCAAGAACAATGGTGGTTGCCAGCATCAAAAGTCATTGTTCTCCAGTATGCTGCTTAGAGAACTTCTACTGTGTTCTTTTCTTTGTTGTGGCTGAAAAGAATTGTTCAGACTGATATTTTACCTTTGACCCCTGATGCAGGCGATAGCCAAAACACAGACTGCGTCGGGTTGTGAATAAAACATTGCTTTCTCTGACCTCTGAATCTGCCTGGTTGTTCCATCTGTGGCCTGAAACACTCTTTTCCTGACTTCACTCCAGCTGTGGCCTTACTTCTTAGCCTCTCTCTCTCTCCAGCCATGGCAGCAGCTTTCGAAGCCATCACTGCCATGGCTGACTTAGCTCTTATATATGCCATGGTCCTCCTACACTCCTCTTCTCTCCTGCAGCAGCTAGCCAGCCCACTTCTGGGTTCAGGCCTGGAATGCTGTAGCAGAAATACTGCTTGAGTGCCTGATGAAGAGGCAACATTGGGACAACCCTCTTCTCCTCCACAAAAGTTACAACTTTTAAAAAAATATTATTTACATATATATAGATTGGCCAGTGACTGTGGAACTGTAATGTTCGTGAGTCCTTGTACCCGGGTGGAGCACAGAGATGAAGACTCGAACCTGCGCTCTGCTGGGCAACCGATCAACCCTGAAGCTTCACCTGTGATGACTGCTGTTCCCCGAGGGTTGAGCCCCCAGGTGCGGGCGGCCGCCAGGACTTCTGGAGGCAGGCAGGGGTCAGAAGGCAGCAGGCAGAGAGTATACTAAGTTCAGGCAGGAGTCAGAGACAGGCAGCAAGCAGAGCGTATCCGGGTTCAGGTAGTAGTCAGAGACAGGCAGCAGGCAGAGAGTAATCCGGGTTTAAGCAGTAGTCAGAGGCAGGCAGCGAGTAATCCAAGTTCAAGCAGTAGTCAGAGGCAGGCAGAGAGTAATCTGGGTTTAAGCAGTAGTCAGAGGCAGGCAGCAGGCAGAGAGTAATCCGGGTTCAGGCAGTAGTCAGCAATGAGAATGTAACAGACAGAAATTGGATGCATGCAAGCAATCACCTACCGGAGTAGAAGACGAAGCAAAGACGTGGAGTGAAGCTGCTCCTAAAATAGTCCCCACCACCAGGGAAAACAGAATCAGCTGGCAAGGAGAGCCTAGCTGCAAGGCTCCAATCCTGTAGAGCAGAAGGCGGGGCCAAGAACTTGGCGTTCCAAAGGGCTAGGGCTAGGCACGCCGCAAACCTGCCCCCCCCCCCCCCTGGACAGAGCAGGCAGAGGAGACTCCTGGAGCTCCGGCCTGCCAAGATGGAGATTTGAGAGGGTTCCCGGAGTGCCAGGCCCGCAAGACTGATTTGAGGGGGTTCCCGGAGCGTGACAGGAACTACTAATCTTTTAGTTTAGGCCTGCTATTCAGCAGGTCTAGCACACAAAAAAGAAGTCCGTTGGCGAGTTTATGCACGCCACCGCTGGTTATTTTCATTTTAAAGGGCGGGTGTTAGCTATTTATATTAAACGGCTTGTGGTATCGTATTTCATATGTTTGGGTCGTGCACACTACTGTTGGTTACGTCTATTGTTCTTGGTTCTTTTTTATAAAATCATATAGACGATGTATATATAATTAATCACTTTTGGTTCTCCTTGTTAGTTACTTTTATGTGTCATTTTTCTAGAGTTTTCCTCGTTATTTTCTTGATGCTTATATTTAAATGGTTAGGAAACTTTGCCTATATTTTTAAGCCATGATATTCTTTTACTATTTTAGGCATATGTGAGTACATTTTTATATTAATTGTTCTGCAGAACAATATAAGTTTAACCATCTATATTGTGTTCCTTTTTGTTCTGCAGTATTTTGGTTTGGTTTCATGAATACCTTGGAGGTGTACCTGTAAACGTCAGATTCAGGGTAGGTCATAATGTTACATCTCTCATTTTTTATATATCTTTTTTTATATCCCTGTTTTTGGTGGCTCAAGTGGTGTTGTCTTTATTGTTAATATTAATATTTTTATTAATATTGTTAATATTAATATTTTTTATCCATATTTCTATTTATATTATTAAATAACGGTTAGGATTTTTATCTCCTCTTTCACATCAGCTCTACACATTTTGTTTCCTCTTTCAGATCAATTCTGTATATGTTACCAACTGTCTGTGTTTGCTGGTTATGTTATTTTGTAATATTCTAAATGATGTTACATAATTACATTGTAGATTTTTGTTAACACATATTAGTACCGCTGTTACTTTCTTCAGTATATAATCTATATTTTATGTGGTATAATTTTCCTATTATAAGGTCCTGATATTTTAACGTTGTCTGTGACGTGTGTCTATGCGCTTTGGTATTTCCTTGACATCTTTGGACTCATTGTTAAATTGTTTTTAACCTTCACTTTTTATGTTTTTAATTTTGGAACAATTGTACTTTATATTTAAGTTGTACATATGTTAATTTATTTGTTTTGTTTTATTTTAGACCCCTGAGGAAGGCCTGTTGGCCGAAACACGGACCGTGTAGGGTCCTATTAAACTTTTCTGGCGCTCTTATTCGCTTGTTTTTGGTCTGTTTTGGTTTATCTTCCGCCTTTTTTGTGTTTTATTCAGCAGGTCTAACTGAACAAACAAATTATCCATTTTTTTTTTTTTTGGGGGGGGGGGGGGGGGATTCATCAAGCGGAGTTAGGGCTTCAAGTCGCATTAATTGACCCTTAACTTGACTTATGCTGCTTTTCTAAAACTACTGCGGTGATATTTAAGTTGCCACGGGTTAGTTAGTACTGAGGAGCATAATATGCAAATGCATGTATTGCATCTCATTACTATGCAACTTGCAGTAATACAAGTAATGTTAGGGCCCAAAAACCACAGTAAATAACCCCAGCTTTTTGCTGGGATTATTTTACCATCCGGGAGCATCGGGCCATAAAAGCAGTGACCTGATGCTCCTGGGCCACTAGTTCAGGGTTCCCCCAGACTTCTGGCTCCCCCCTCCTCACACTGAAGCACCACCCACTGGAGGAAGGCCCCACTCCACCTCCCTCACCTGAATGGTTGTATTGGTGGTCCAGAGTGAGGGTCTTCTGGGGGGTCTTTCGGGTGGTCTCACAGAGACCAGGGGGCTCTTTGGGAAGGAGCAATGCCCAGTCGCTCCTACCCTGTCCAGCGCCACCTTAAGGTTTATATTAATGGAATATGACCGCGGCACCCCTGAGAGTTTGCTTCAGCGCACCAGGTTGCCACGGTGCACAGTTTGGGAACCACTGCATTAAAGTGTTTAGCAATATTTTCCCTGTTTCTGTGCATTAAATCCTACATTAATGGTTTTTTTTTAAATTATTTCTGATGGGGTGTGGCCTCAGCGAGGAATGGGAGTTCCTGCGTTATCCAGGTGTTGCGTTCTGATTAGTGCACAGTAACTGGATAATGCAGAGTTAATGCAGGAGCGTTTAGCACCTCCTAAATAGTAAGCGGTAAGTACTCCCGAATTAATTTATTGCAGATTCCATGCACTAATGAGAACATTAACACACATCCTGCAAAAACAAACAAACGCGTACTGAAAAGTGCAGTGTTAAATCTGGGCTTGCAATAAACCTAGATTTTAGTGCACTTTAGTAAAAAGGCTCCTTAAAAGGTCCAAACTATCCATATAGGGGTCCTTTTACTAAGGTGTGCTGAAAAATGGCCTGTGGTAGTGTAGACATGTGTTTTGGGTGCTCGCAGAATCATTTTTCAGCACACCTGCAAAAAATGCCTTTTTTATATTTTTTACAGAAAATGGACATGCGGCAAAATGAAAATTGTTGCACGTCCATTTTGGGTCTGAGACCTTACCACCAGCCATTGACCTAGCGGTAAAGTCTCACACAGTAACGGGACGGTAATGACCTACGCATGTCAAATGCCACTTGGCGTGCGTCCGATAAACGCATCCAAAAATAAAAATTATTTTTCATCTGCACGTATCAGACGCATACCAAAAATGAAAGATTCAAAGGTCAAAGAGCCACATGGTAGCTGGGTGGTAATTCCATTTTGGCGCGTGTAGACGCTTACAAGGCTTAGTAAAAGGGCCTCATAATTTGTGAAAATCTATGGGTAGACGAGCTCTATTTTGGCCATCTGGTGGTCAGTGCATAGTTCCCTTAGATTAGAATATTGGTCTTTAATGGGGTCTTTTACAAAGCCATGTTAGCATTTTTAGATTGTGCTAAAAATGAGCTTGCACTAAACGCTGAGACACCCATTATAGTACTATGGCCATTTCAGCGTTTAGCACATGCTGATTTTTAGCATAAACTAAAAACGCTAGTGTGGCTTTTTAAAAGACCCCCTATGAGATACCGATGAATTTATCAGACCTTTGGGTTTTCTGTTCTTTTTTAAAAAATTTTCCTCTCAAAAATATGAGAACAAAAATAGTTTTAAAAATCTCTCATTGTTCTGGAATCCTGAAGGCAATTCATGTTTAACAAAATACTTCAATATTTTGAAAGCAGCGTCTCTAGCATCCTACTCTTAACTCTCAACAGTATGCAGAGATGGTATCAGCTTCCCTTGAAACTAGTAAATGTAGGAATGTAAATGAAAGGCATTTTCCCTGCTCTTAATTCACTGGAAATTCTACAGTAAAAATTGATTAAAATGTTTTTCAACTAAATCAGCTAGGTTGCTATGCAGCAATGTGCAATTTTCTCTCTTCTCGTGCATTTTTCTGTGTCTGACTGCTAAGAGAGTATATCTTGCTGATGGACTCAGCAGAAAGTTAAAATATTCTCAGAAAGAACATGAACTCTCTTGGCAATTTCCAAGCCTCTAACCGTGGATAAAATAGCTTATATTTTTCCATTAGCAGATATATAACAATATATTTTACCACATGGAGATTTGGGGTAGCATTTCACTTGAGCTATAATATTATTCTTCATACACATTGTTCACTGCCTGAGTATTTCTTTGGAAATGGGATATACAAATCAAAATGATTAAATATAGAAATAAATCATAATCCACTAGTCTCATTCGTAAAGTCTAAGACAATTAAAACATATTTCCTTGCTAAACCAGATACACCTAACATATCTGTATATTCATTTATTTGACTCATTATTCATGTACATGCTATTACTTTTTTATTTCAGAAAACCACAACTGTCACAATACAGAGAGGCCCTTTTACAAAGGCAAGGTAGGCTCTATGCACGTGCACATGTGCCAAAATGAGACTTCTGCCAGGCTAGCGCACCCCCCTGGTGGTCATTTTGGATTTGGAATACACCCATACTGCAGGGACAAATTATTTTTTTATTTCCTACCACACGCGGTGTTTCCGGCGTTAATCGGCAATTGGCACACACCAACTGGTCACCACTTGTGTAGCGTGTGAGCCATTACCGCTAGATCAATGGGTGGCATTAAGGGCTCAGGCCATAAATAGGTGTACGCTGGTTTCAATTTTACCGCAGGCCCTTTTCCCAACCCATTGAAAAAAAGCCCTTCAGACGTGGCAAAAACTGGCCAGCACATGCCAAAAAACACTTGCCCACACTACCGTAGACTACTTTTGTGCCGTGGCTTAGTAAAAGGACCCTAGAATGCGTATTTTCTCAATTTGCCTAAGGGGCCCTATTGCTAACCTGCGGTTAGCACTAATGCAGGTTAAAAAGCGCTATCACAGGATGCACTCAGGCATCCCATGGTAGGTTTGGAATTGCCACCCAAATTTATTTTTTAGTGCTGGAGACATGTTTGGGGGCAGAAGAGTGGGTGTGGCTATGCTAAGCACGTGAGTATTGCCACATGCTAACTGATCAGCACAGGATTGAGCCCTTACTGCCTACAAAATAAGTGGCAGTATGGGCTCGTGTGCAAATGGCCATGTGCTAATGAGGAAATTAGCACATGAACAACCATAAATATGAGAGCAAAAAATGTCAAAAATTCAATCTACAAAACTAATTTTTACTATAACAGTGTCTAAGCTATTGTATCAACAAGAACAATGGTGGATTTATCAGCTCCAAACGATGGAGGCTCATGGTTTAAATGGCCCCCTTGAATGGGAAGCTTTTTTTTTAATCATTCTGATTGGATTTGTACTAGGGCTGTTCATTTAACACGATTAATTGCGATTAATCACGTTAAGATTTCTTACTTACACAAATAATTTTAACTTGATTAATCGCATCACGCTTCTCTCTCCTATAAGGAGGAAGAAAAATGGCAGAAAGTTGAATGTGAAAGATGTTATAGAGGAAGAAGTGAAAAAGAGAGGAGGAGAGAAAAGAAATAGTGAGGATAGAGGAGGTCCTGAAAATAGAGTTCAGAACACAGACAGAGGAACAGAACTAGAGACAGGGAATAAGATGATTAGAAAAATAAAATCATCGGACAACAAAGGTAAGCAAAATGATTTAATTTTCCATTTAGTAGCTGAAGTACAATATCAGTTTTGAGAATTGAATTGTGTTCAATTCTGGTCGCCGCATCTCAAGAAAGATATAGTAGAATTGGAAAAGGTGCAGCGAAGGGCGACTAAAATGATAGCGGGGATGGGACGACTTCCCTATGAAGAAAGACTAAGGAGGCTAGGGCTATACAGCTTGGAGAAGAGACGGCTGAGGGGAGACATGATAGAGGTATATAAAATAATGAGTGGAGTGGAACAGGTGGATGTGAAGCGTCTGTTCACGCTTTCCAAAAATACTAGGACTAGGGGGCATGCGATGAAACTACAGTGTAGTAAATTTAAAACAAATCTGAGAAAAGTTTTCTTCACTCAACGTGTAATTAAACTCTGGAATTCATTGCCGGAGAAAGTGGTGAAGGCGGTTAGCTTAGCAGAGTTTAAAAAGGGGTTGGACGGTTTCCTAAAGGACAAGTCCATAAACCGCTACTAAATGGACTTGGAAAAATCCAAAATTCCAGGAATAACATGTATAGAATGTTTGTACGTTTGGGAAGCTTGCCAGGTGCCCTTGGCCTGGATTGGCCGCTGTCGTGGACAAGATGCTGGGCTCGATGGACCCTTGGTCTTTTCCCAGTATGGCATTACTTATGTACTTATGTAAACTATACAGTTGAAAATGCTCTCACAATATTCTAATGGGTAGAGGGCTTTCCAAGTGTTGTATTCAATGTAAATAAATGAAAACTCAAGAGTCCAGGGTGCCTTCTATGAGGCAACTGTGATGGGTGGCCAACCTTTTGGGTTGTAAGATTCTAGTCAATGCTCTCCCGGATTCAATTTCAGTTGATTCTGGTCCATCCCTAAGTGACATTTTGTTCTACATTTTTGTGGTGCACCCATATTATTAAGACTTTAGTCATGTAGTTTTTCCAGTTCTTTGGAATCTCTATGGATAGTGGACTTTTCCATTGAATAATATCCTGGTTTTTTGCCATAGTGTTTTTTCTCCATTAGGGAGTTTTTTACACTATGGTTGGTTTCGGAGGTTGGTAAGAAACCTATGATGATGAGTCCGTTAAAGGGTAGGCATCCTGGACTCTTGAGGTTTCATTTATTTACATTGAATACAACACTTGGAAAGCCCTCTACCCATTAGAATATTGTGAGAGCATTTTCAACTGTATAGTTTCTATTATTGTGGCTCTCTATCTCTACAGGTTTAAGCTTTGAGAATTGACACTTCATGCGATTAATCATGTGGGTAAAATGTTTTGCTGTGATTAATCGCGCGATTACAAATTTTGATCTGTCAACAGCCCTAATTTGCACTGATTTGCTGGTTTACTGTGTCTTTAAATTTTAGACAAGTGCTGATTAGTTGTTGAAAGTTGTGTCTTTTTGGCCCGGAAGCCATCTTGTACCTGGTACGAACAGTGTAGAAGTGGAGTTCCTACCTCCTGTTGCAGCATTCTGCAAAACAAGTGGCCCTTGTAGGGGTTTTGGATTACTGTGTAGAATTACTTTGTAGTTTGGACTGTTGGATTCATGTCTATCTGGACCAAAGATAAGTTAAAGTTTTTTTTCTGTGCACAGGTTTTGTTAGGAACATACTTTATGATATTGTACTGTGGGACATTATGGCTGGTCCAATTTATTTCTGAATATAGCACATTGCACTGATTTACTTACTTACTTATTTATTTATTTATTTATTTTGAGCAGTAGGTCTTTCTCTGATTAGAGTTTTTTCTTCTGCTCTTTCATCCATGTGCTGACTATGGAGGAAAAGTCCATAGTCTGCTATTGAGACAGACATCGGGAAGGCACTGTTTGCCATGAGATTAGTAGCATGGAATGCTGCTACCATTTGGGTTTTTGCCAGGTACTTGTGACCTGAATTGGTCATGTTGGAAACAGGATACTGGGCTAAATGGACCATTGGTCTGACCCAGTATGGTTATTATTATGTTCTTATGAGACTAGTGATAAGAATGGATTCCTGACTGGGGCTTTGAAATGTGCCGATAGGCACCCTTTGAAGAGTTGAGGTCTTGTTTGTTTAATTTATAATCTTTTTGTGGGCTGACCATAATTTCCTCAGTGTGTTATAACAAAAATTAGTATTTTAAAATTAGTATTAGTATTTTAAAATTAGCACATAGCCATTATCAGAAAATAGAAAAATCTGCCTTTTACCACAAGCACTAAAAATGGCCGCAGCACGTGGAAAAGACCTACGCTATGGCTACGGCACACCACTTTTTAGTGGTACATGGTGAAAGGGCCTCTAAGACTTTCATGCTGAGTATCATATAACTGTAAATGAGGATTTTATTTGTTTAACTTTCCCAATCATTTATCATTTATTTATTTTGCTATACCGTCACTTATTGCCAAGCAAATCAGAATGGTTTACAAAGCAAATCATACAATAAAATCATAAAACAAATTAAATTAAATTGGGAATGCCTTTAAAAGATAGGAAAGAACAAACAAATCATCTACTCCTGAGAACAACAAAAACAGTCAACTCACAAGCCAACCATAGATAATATAATGCACAAACCTCTTTGCAATAATCTAGGAACCAGTGCAGCCTACCCACTAAGATACAGTAACTTTAGATGATGAAAGCCAGTTGATAATATGTTTTCAGTGCTGTATGAAAAGGGGCATATGATTTTTTTTCTAATCTGATCGACTATGGTAAGGAATTACACAATGCAGGAGATAGAAAATAAAAAGCAGACATGCGGGTTGATTCCCATCTAGCTCTGGATGGCGTGAGTTAAAACCAATCTATTGTCTGTTAACAAGTGAAGAGTAAGAGCAGATGTACAAAGGATAGTCAAAGCTGCAAGATAAGATGGAATAGCATTGTGAAGTGCCTTATGTGTCAGATCCAGTGGAGATGTTGTAGGAGAGGAGTGGCCCTATCATACCTTGAAGCCCAACAGATGACACAGGCCAAAATATTCTGAATAGTTTGAAGTTGTTTCAAATTAACTTTTGTAATACCAGCATAGATAATATTGCAGTAGTCATAGCATGTTGTAATTTAGGCATGTAACATAATCTGCAAGGATTCTTGATCTATTGAGTTTCTGATTGAACGTAGCTATCGAAGATAATAAGCTGATTTTTTCAAAACATCCGAAATGTGACAACTGAAAGAAAGAGTATCTGAAAGAGATTACTGGGGTGATCTGTCTATCAAATCATGTTGGAATGTCTTCTGTAGAGTTTCTTGATCAACAGGAACTAAATAAAATCATTATCTTGTATAACAAATCAAATTGAAATGCACATCAACAGTGTTATCAAAACATTCAATACAAGTATTGAGATTTATTTATTTAGTTAGTTGGTTGCTTGTTTGAACAATTTATATACACATCAGATATTACAAAATATCTCTCCCTCCCCAAGTATCAATCCCTTAAACCCTCTCTTCGATTGCAACACTCCAATCTCAAATCAACTGGCATAATGTTCAAAGACTGGTGGCTAGTGGCTACCAATGAAAAAACTCAGGGACTGCTTTATGAATTACTGTGATAAAAATCCAAGGTGGACTCAAGTTGAGGTGCAAGGTCTGTGTATTTGTGGATGTTTTATCGTTTTAATTTTAATATAAAATCGATCCAAAAACAAAAATAAGTCGCTTGAGGACTGAGGGGAATTGATCCATTTTTTAAATGTAATGTATTGATTAAGGAGACTAATCAAAGAGAAGGAGCACATCTGAACATGCTTACATTTCTCTTATATTTTAACCTTCACTATGGGGCCCTTTTACTAAGATGCAGTAGGCCTAATGCGTGGTAGTGCGGTAAAAGGGCACTACCATGGGATATGTGGAGGCATGTCTGAGGGCAGAGAGTAATTATGCCTGTGCCAATTGGGTAGTGCGGGCACATTACTTATGCTACCCTTAGAATGGGAGCCCTTACCGCCTCCTAAATAAGTGGCAGTAAGGGCTCCTGGCGGTAATGGCGACTTGCTAATGGGGAAATTAGCACATGGTTATTTTAAAAAATGCGGCCATTTTACTGTCATGCTAAAAATGGCCGCAGCGCAAAGGCCAGCCATTTTTTAGCATAACTTAGTAAACGGACCCCTATATGAGAAATATTGGTTCTTTTATCCATGCATAGTGCAGTTCTACTAACTATTGGTTCTGGAGAAAATTTGATTCTTGATAGGGTGTAATAATTTTTACTAGACCAACAAAAATAGATGCTACTGTATATGAGCTTTAAAAAACATACAGGGACCCAGGTATCTGAGGTGGTGGCCTGTGTAGTCCTGCAATTTCATGTGCTTCAACATACAATTTGTTGACCCTTTGAAAGATATCAGAACTTCCTGTTTCTACATTGAATACTGTGTTAAATTTTTACTTTAAGCAATGGATTTATTTTTTTATTTATTTTTCAACTTATCTATTTTTTTTATTATTAAATGTGTATGCCACCTTTCTCCATAAGGTGAATCACAACTGTGAAAATAACTATATAGTAACACAATAAAATCTGTCAAAATAACACATCCTTAATAAAAAAAAATCACCATGAGCAGCCAAGATTTACAATATTTACAAAATAGAGCAGAATCCTCTAGCAAATGCTGCCCAAAGGGAGCAAATTCCAGAGAGAGATGTGCCTTTATAAGAAAAGGCCCTGCGAGACACAGTTTCTAATTGAATTCTTCCTGGTAATTGTCGCAAAGTCTGATCTACACAGTGTAGTCCTTGGATTGGAATGTAGTACTCAATACATGCGCAAATTTGTAATGGAGCTTTACTATGAAAGGGTCATGGACTTGATATACCATACAACCAAAGCGGTTTGCATATTCTACGCAGGTACTTTATGTTATGTTTTTAATCTGCTATGGTTTCTGCAGTTCATATTTAGGAAGTCCAACACATGATGCAAAGGTCATCACATTACTAGATGTTCGCCATGGAAAGCTGCAATTCTTTCTAATTATGGGGCCGTTTTACTAAATCTTGTTAAGCACTAATTCAGGCTTAAAGTGGGAAAAAGGCTTACAGCAAAACATTTGGTGGTAATTTTCCCTTTTGTACACCCTAACCTAACCTTTTTTTTTTTTTTTTATTTCTTTTGTAAGGGGGCATGTCAGAGGTGGAGAACGGGCATGGAAGCACTATTCAGATAGTGTGCTCACTTTAGTGCAAGTTAACTGAAAAATGCAAAGTTATCACAGGAGCCCTTAGTTACCTCCCAAATAGGAGCCAATGCTAATGACAACGTTAGAGCACAAGCTGCAAATAGCAAAATTGAAAATACGCTATTTTATGGCTGCGCAAGAAATTTATTTACTTGGATTTTGCTCACACCTTTTTCAGTAGTAGAACAAGGTGAGTTACATTCAGGTACACTAGTAGTTCCCTGTCCCAGGAAGGCTCACAATCAAAGGGCCCCTTTTACTAAGCTGCGTAGGCGCCTACACGCACCCAACGTGCGCCTAAATGAACTTACCGCCTGACTATCGCGTGGCTCTTGCGGTAATTTCATTTTTGGTGCATGTCCGCTACGTGCGCCTGAAAAATGTTTTTTATTTTCGGGCGCATGTAATGGATGCGCACCAAGTGGCATTTTTTGACGCATATAGACCATTACCGCCCGGTTACCGCATGAGTCTTTACCACTAGGTCAGACCTTTCTCAGAGCCAAAATGGATGTGTGGCAATTTTCATTTTGCCACGTCCATTTTTGGCAAAAAAGGCCTTTTTTACAGGTGCGCTAAATGGATCGGTGCATGCCCAAAACCTGCACCTACACTACCGCAAGCCATTTTTCAGCACACCTTTGTAAAAGGACCCCTAAGTTTGTATCTGAGACAATGGAGGGTTTGTACCTGAGACAATGGGGGGGGGGGGGGGGGTTAAGTGACTTACCCAAGATCATAAGGAGCAGTAGTACGATTTGAACTGCTCACCTCTGGATGTCAAGATAGGTGCCGTAACCACTAGGCCACTCATCCCATTTTAGGAGGTGCTAAATTCATTTCATAGTGCATCTTAGTGAAAGGGCTGCTAAGAGATTTAAGGAAGAAACAGAAGTGACATTAACGCAGTTGAAGACTTAATCTGAATCGCTGTGAAATGACTTAATCTCAGCTGGCAACTGTGAGCAGTAAATAAATTCTCCCACAGTGGTCCCTGGGATTATGTTAAACATAGCAATTTCCTTACTCTAATGGATCAATAGACCTGGACTTCCAGTTAAATTAGGGTATCCAACCTTTCCAATACCATCACAGGAAAACAAAACTTACATTGATTGCAGTTATTGCTCAAGGTTATCTATCCATTCTGTTGACAGAAAAACAGCTTCTTTTAAGAAAGGCTCACAATTTTTGTTTACGTTTCAGATGAAATTCATTTGTGGCTATTTTTTTAGGGCATCCATTAACTATAAATGAGGCAAGCAGAATAAAGAATTTGAAACTATTTATCATTAAAATAAGAGTTTTTGATGTCGCAGATACTGCATCAGGAACTGATTGGATAATAATGAATCACCATCAGTTCCTAATGCATTGCCTTCAGCATCTAAACAAACATCAATCACTCTTGGGAGCTAAAACTAAGGAAGTGAGATGCTTATTGCAAATTGATTTCTTAGGGGTCCTTTTACAAAGGTGCACTAACGTTTTTAGCACGTGCTAAAAATAAAGACATGCTAAATGCTAGAGGTACTCATAGGAATATATGGGTCTCTCTAGCGTTTAGTGTGCGTTAAACTTAACACACACTAAAAACGCTAGCACGTCTTTGTAAAAGACCCCCTTAGTTTCTGGTAGTCAAAACTATAGACGCAGTTTGCTAAGGGCCCTGCTTACTCAGGTGCACTAGAATTTTTAGTGCACACTGCTAATGCTAGAGACAGCCATAGGAATATATGGGTATCTCTAGCATTAGTGCGTGCTACGTTTTAGCACACGCTAAAAACGCTAGCACACCTACAGCACAGCTTAGTAAACGGGGCCCTAAATTTGGCTAGCCATATTTTCAAACTGGAAAGCAAGAGACTTCAAAGGCAAGCCAACAGCACAGTTTGCTGTTAGAGGTATGGTTAATAATGACTGAGGAAACCAATACCTGGAAAGGGATTTTGGATTTAGCTCATGCCTTTAGTAGCTCAAAGTGAGTTACATTCAGGCACAATGTGTATTTGCCTATCCCTGGAGGTTTTATCATCTAAACTTGTACAATTTTCAAAGCAACCCATGCAGGTAAACTGTATCGTAGATACATTAAAATTGTCATCTAAACATTAGCTACTCTGAGTCCTAATTCTAGAAAGCTGCATTTCCAAATAGAAAGAACCCAGCCACCTCCTAAAGGGAGGCTGGGCACAACCGGGCCGATGACCTGCCACGTTAGGGAGGGTGGGGGGAGGGGAGAGGAGAGGAGGGCACAGGGAAGAGGGAGGGGAACCAGGCAGACAAAGGGTTAAGGCAGGGAAAGGGGGGGAGGAAAGAGAATAAAAGGAGAGGAAGAAAGGGGAATCGCTCTTGAAAATCCAGACGGCCAGGTAGGTATCACTGTGGGTTTATTCGGTATGCACCTTTATTTGCTGGTAGAAGTGATTGGGCTAACATCTCATTTTCCACTGTGCGTTGCAGGTCACCAGGGAAAGCCACGGCGGATTTGGATTTGCGGTCATTCTTATGTGCACTGGGCGCAGATAAGGGCGGCAGTAAGGCCCGCTGGACAGAATTTGGGTTTTGACACCGATAAGATAGCAATAACTTGGCTGGGAAAACAGGGAATGTGCTAGGCCCAGCTCGTGCCAACTGTGCTGTGAGCATTACAGTCCATCGGGCAGCCCGACGTGCTCATTGTGCATTTGGGAGGCAACGATTTGACTAGAGTGAATAGCGTGTTGTTATGGAAAAATATGCAGTACGACCTAGCAAGCTTGGCCCATTGGTTTCCACGGTTGCGACTAGTTTGGTCCAGCATCATTCCCCGGAGGGTATGGAGGGACGAAAGGTCCCACAAGGCAGTGGACAGGGTGCGGAAGAAAATTAACACGGGGTTGGCAAAGTTCATGATATCACTTAGGGGGCATACGATAACGCATGAACTGCTCAAGGAATCATGTGCGGGATTGTACAGGGCGGATGGAGTGCACCTATCAAACATAGGGCTCGATATATTTAATACTGACTTGCAGAATTATATCGAGGCCCTTATGTTATGAACGGGTCGCAGTCAGGAACAATGGGGGAACCATGGCGAACGAGGTGTCATTGCCATGGTCAGTGGCGTTAAGAGGGGAGGTTTACGCAATAACGACGGGGGGTACACAGCAACATAGCAGTAACAGTACTAAATGAGATGCTGAGAACGGGGGCAGAAAGACCTCCTCCAAAGTGATAAGCATAAGCAACAGTAAGGCTGCAGAGTGGCAGCAGGAAAATGTGAACAGCGTGTCTCCTGGCTTAGGCGGCCAGGGGCCAGAACGCCGTTTTTTGATATTAGGGCGGGGCATCCTTAAGCGGGATGCACCAGGATTCTACGGGTGCTGGTAATGGGCACAGGGAACCCACAGGCTGCTTGGGCGGCAACCTGGGGGGCCTAAGCATTTGTGAGGTCCAAAACTGTGTACCCCAAGTTATTAATAGATGATAATGTGTAGTTATGTGTGTGTAACGATAATTATGTTATGACGTATGATGTTGTTTTGAATTGTAATCTAAACGTTCCTGGCTGCGGCCAAAATAAATCCAACTTTCTTTAAGATGCTTTCAGTGTGGTGTTTCCGGGAAGGGGAGCAAGTGCCAAGTGCACGAGTTGTGCAAATTTACATATGCAACTTACAGAATAAGATCCATTGTGTGTGTAACTTAGGGGTCTTTTTACAGAGTTGTGGCAAAAGGGGACCTGCGCTGGCGTTGGCATGTGTTTTTGACACGCCGAGGCCCCCTTTTACCACAGTGTGTAAGAGGCAGATCTTTGTTTTTTTATCAAGAAATGGCTGTGCAGCACCCACTGAGGTGATGGTAAAGGCTCCCACGCTAACCCAGTGGTACAAGGGCACTGCCTGATTACTGCCAGATACAAACATTGAAATATTTTTGCAGCACTGGAAATGGCAGGCGCTGGAGGAGGGAACTACTGCCGGGCTGCTACGGTAGCCCAGCGGTTCTTCTTTTTTTAGCGAGCGGTAAGCCCACATTGGGCTTACTGCCGCTTCATAAAAGGGTCCCTTAATGACTTAATTAGCTGCTAATTGGCCTTAACAATTGGCTATAACTGATGTTAATTGGTGCAAATAGGCACTAATTGGCAGTTATGTGCGTAACTACCCTTAGTTGGTATTCTATAAGTTGTGTGCTCAAATTCCAGAATGTGCAACTCCAAGAGGAGCGTGAACCTAGGAGGAGCATATCAGGCAGTTACAAGCATGGGTTATAGAATACTAGCATTTACGCACCTAACTGCCTACAGTTAGGTGCAAGCATTTATGCCAGCCATTAAACTAGTGTAAATGCTCACAGCTAAAGTTAGGTATGTAAATGCGGCTTATGTTAGCATTCTATTTTAATGAAATTACCTGGAGGCCTGATTTTGAGTGTCTCTGGTGGAGTTCCATGGTGAATCATAGATTTTTGCCACTGCCATGGTAGGTTCTTCTGGACCACCTAAAAATCCAGGGGAAGCCTGAAGATGATATGGGGGACCAAGTAAGAGGTCTCATGACCTAGAGGTTTAATTATTTTAATTTTAAAAGGTATTTTTTAGGTCCGTGGTGCTGCCCGTGCCTCGGAGGGGGGGGGGGGCGTCCAGGGGTCTGCCTGAAGTGGGTTAAGGTGGTGAGAATTTTTTAAAAATGTTATTTTAATTGGTTTTGTGGCTGTGTTACATGCGGGCAGGTTTTGTGGCTTTTGGGTGTGCATTTCAGGCTCCCGTAGCTTGTGCTTTTGGCTGAGGTCATGTTTTAATTTTTAAGAGTAACATTGGGGAATTTTTGATGGATTGGAACTTTTTCTTTTTTTGTATTGTCTTGTACAGCGTGCTATTTTAAATTTGGAAACGTTAAATGGAATGTTGGTATAGTTTTTATTAAGATATGTATCTCACTTAAAAAGTTTATTCCCCTTTCATTTCAATGGGATTTTACACTTTCAAAATGGAGATTGAAGTTGCAGAATGAAACTGCTAGCATGAAAATGTTTTAGAACATGTTTGAGTGCATGTTTCTGATTGATGCTCGGACTCATATGTGGACACTCTAATGTCATCAGAGTCACTGTTACCCTGGCAATGGCTTGGGTGGCAGTTGCTCAGAAGAGATGTGATCCTGAGAGAGCGCAGATGTGTGGCTCTGTGAGGTGACAGAGAATTTCCTCAAAAAGTATAATCTTGTGATAGCCATTGTGTTACTGCTGTGAGAGAGTAACTGGCTTAACGGGTTCAGAGCAAAGTTTGGAAAAAATATCTGATTTTCCTTTCAGATTATGACAAAGCTAGACATGCCATGATTGAATCTGCTTGTGAAGTTTGTTTTGGGTCATGAGATGTAAAATAACAACTTACTATGAATCTGACATTTTAGAGAGTAACTGGCTTAACGGGTTCAGAGCAAAGTTTGGAAAAAATATCTGATTTTCCTTTCAGATTATGACAATGCTAGACATGCCATGATTGAATCTGCTTGTGAAGTTTGTTTTGGGTCATGAGATGTAAAATAACAACTTACTATGAATCTGACATTTTAGAGTGAACTGAGAGAAAATTTTTCTTAAAATCTTGTGTTAAGATTTTACCTGGTTTCAGGCCTGTGGTGATTGGGTCTGTATTATTTAACCCAGAGCATGACTAGATGAGCTGAAGCTTGGAAACATTGGTAGCTGTGGTAAATGTAACAGCTTGGTAAGTGAAAAACTAGTTCCAGCTTAAGTAATCAGGGAAGCCTGCATGCCTGTTGTGCTAAGAGGGTTGTTGAGCCTGCTCTAAATTATACATCTCTCTAGTGTAGGACCAGTAATCAGAATATGCTCCAATAGCTAGGGTATTTAATTAACCTTTTCTTTCATGTAGCTAGAAAAGCCATAAAGTTTATTAAATTAAGTCCCTGCTTAAAAAGCTAAACCTGAGACTTGAGGTAATTAGGGTTTTATGTTTTTGAGTTTTAAAGTTAGGGAGGCAGCATCTTCCTGAGACCACTGCTGATGCTGCAGGCCCCACTGTTCAAGCAAGGCTAAAGTCCAGCCAAGAAAGAAGAAGCCAACGCTGCAGAGCTATGTGAAAGAGTAGCTTAAAGGTTAGTGTAGCAAGCTTTGATCCTGGCAACCTGGGTTCAATTTCCACTGCAGCTCCTTGTGACCTTGTGCAAGTCCCTTAACCCTCCATTGCCCCAGGTACAAAAAAACTTAGATTGTGAGCCCCTGAGTGGAGGAGTAGCCTAGTGGTTAGTGCAGTGGACTTTGATCCTAGGGAACCGAGTTCAATTCCCACTGCAGCTCCTTGTGACTCTGGGCAAGTCACTTAACCCTCTTGCCCCTGGTACAAAATAATTACCTGAATATATGTAAACCACTTTGAATGTTCTTGCAAAAACCTCAGAAAGGTGGTTTATCAAGTCCCATTTCCCTTTCCCTAGGGTCAGAGAAGTACCTGCATATAATGTGTACAACATTCCGTACATCTAGTAGCACTATAGAAATGATCAGTAGTAGTACCATAGGCAGGGCCGCCGAGAGACTGGGCCGGGCCCGGGACAAGGCCGCCCCTGGGCCCCCCCACTGCCGGGCCCTTGCACTATATGTAGATCCTTCAAGAGGTAGTGTGTCATGATTTAGGCTCTACACCTTTTCTGATGTTTTGGTGCCACCTCAGTAAAGCCAAAACACAATCTCTCCACTGCAAAACACTATACACAAACTTGTGCAAAAACCCACTCATAACCTTACCAAACCATAACAGCATAACAGCACTAATTCCAAGGACAGGACGAACTACAACCTTATGCGTAGAAAGGCAGCACTATAATTACACCGGGCTCTAAAACACCAGTACACAACCTAATGAAAAACAAAACAAAAAGGGCTGCAAATACTACACACTAGCAGAATACTGTACCTTGATCACACATGAAAAACACATGGCAACAGATATGACACAAGGAACTAGAAATAAAAAAATATGAAGGCAAAATACTGAACTAGAAAGTTATCTCAAGAAGTCAGACTCAGCATGCAGCAATACTAGAAAAATTGAAACTTGCATGAAAAATATCACATACACATTTCCAAAAGCTGACATATTCCAATTAATAAATTCTGAATAAAATACTTTTTTCTACCTTTGTTGTCTGATCATAGTTTTTCTATTCGCTTTGGTCCCATCTTCTGTTTTATGCAGTGTCTTCTTTCCATTTGATATTTTTTCTCTCACCATCCTCCTGTGTCCTTATGCATCCTGTCTACCATCTGTAGCCCTGTCCCTATCCTTCCTCAAGTTTCGGCATCTGTCCTGAAAGTGTTCCGATCCAGCCCTTAAATTGAGCATTTCTCCTCACTCTCCATCCATGTACATATATTTCCTGTCTTCCCTCCCCTCCATCCATATCCAGCATTTCTCCTCTCTTCCTTTTCCCTCCATCCGTGTGCATCTCCTTCCTTTGTCTTTCCTTCCCTTCATCCTTGTCCATCATTTCTTCTCTCTTCCCTGCCCTCCACTCCATCCATCCATGTTTAGCATTTCTCCTCTCTTCCCTTCCCTCCATCCATGTGCATCTCCTTCCTGACTTCCCTCCCCTCCATCTATCCATGTCCAGCAACTCCTCATTCTCTCCTGGCCTCTCCTCCATCCAACCATATCCAGTAAATTTCCTCTCTCCCCTGCCCCCTCCAATCATCCATCCATGTTCAGCAGTTCTCCTCTCCCCTCTGCCCTGTCCAGCAATCTCTTCTCTCTCCCCCCCTGCCCTCTTGTCCAGCGATCTCTTCTCTCTCCCCAATGCCCTCTTGTCCAGCAATCTCTTCTCTCTCTCCCTGCCCTCTTGTCCAGCAATCTCTTCTCTCTCCCCCATGCTCTCTTGTCCAGCAATCTCTTTTCTCTTTTCTCTCCCCCTGCCCTCTTGTCCAGCAATCTCTTCTCTCTCCCCCCTGCCCTGCCCTCTTGTCCAGCAATCTCTTCTTTCTCCCCCCCCCCTCTGAGATCCAAGGCCTGCCCCCCTCTGAGATCCAAGGCCTCCCCCCTCCCTCCAAGATCCAAGGCCCTTCTACTACTGCTTATCATTTCTATAGCGCTACTAAACTCCCTCCCTCCCTCCCAGATCCAAGGCCCCCCTCTCCTTCCGTCCATCCGACTGAATTCCAAGGCCCCCCTCCGTCCCTCCCTCCAAATTGCAAAAGCGATCTTGTTCTTACTTCGTTGCGGGTTGGCGAGAGCAGCATGCAGAAGAGAACGCAGTAAAAAGCGTGCAGGCTCCCGCTTCAGCCTTCCCTCGTTGTCTGTGGTCCCGCCCTCAAAGGCGGGACCAGAGCTGAGAGACAGACAACGAGGGAAGGCTGAAGCGGGAGCCTGCACGCTTTTTACTGCGTCTGCGTGCTGCTCTCGCCGTAACCCCCGCCGAAGAAGTAAGAAGATCGCTTTTGCAATTCGGAGGGAGGGAGGGACGGAGGCGGGCCCTGGGAGTCGGATGGAGGGAGGGAGGGACCTAGGAGTCGGACGGAGGGGCGAGCACCCACGGACTCGGCGCCGGGCCCCCCTGGAGGCCCGGACCCGGGGACTTTTGTCCCCCCTGTCCCCCCCTCTCGGCAGCCCTGACCATAGGGACTTTTGCTAGGGCCCTAACAGGGGAAAAACAAGTACACTAGATTTAAGGTTAAACATTTACCTCAGTATCTTGAAGTTTTCCAGAATCAGGGGTTCCTATAAAACAAGAAAAAACACAAAGAATCAATTCTTTGGGAAGGGAGGTTTAAGAAGGAAACGCAGTTGTTAAAAAGGTGGGAAAGCAAAGGAACTGATTTTGTTGATAGAACATATTTCTGTAGCTTTGTTGTATTATTGGCACTATTAGCCTAAAAGATAAATACAAACATTGGTCAACATTTGGAGTAATTCAGCTGAATTATAATTAACATTTGGTATAAAGTTGGGAAACTTTTGCTGTTTAGAACTGAAATGTGTACAAGTACATCTGAATTTCTAAATAAAAAACTGTTATCCCTACATATGACTGGTCCTTAAAAGACAGTGGAAATCTGCCTAGGTGGAATAACTCTGAAATCACACGTAAGGTACATAGCAAAGAAAGACAGTGGAAAGTTGACCAGAGTGGCGTTCCTAGAGGGGCTGACACCCAGGGCGGATCGCCGATGCGCCCCGCCTCATGGGTGCAGCCCCCCCCCCCCCCGGTGAAGCGCGACCCCCCCCCCGGCAAAAGGACACCCCCCACCCCAGCGAAAGAACCCCCCGGGTGCACGCCGCTGGGGGGGGGGGGTGCAGCGCGCTGGTCAGCGTCGTTCGTTTCCATGCTCCCTCTGCCCCAGAACAGATTACTTCCTGTTCCGGGGCAGAGGGAGCATGGAAACAAATGACGCTGACCGGTGCGCGGCACCCTCCCAGCGGCGTGCACCCAGGGCAGACCGCCCCCACCTTGGTACGCCACTGGTTGACCATGCACTCACAAGAGCCAGGACAAAATGGTTGAATCTTAAGTAGGTTTTATTGATCAGAGTCTTGACACAGTTCTGTGTTTTGGCCACAGGCCTGCTTCAATAGTCTTTTATACTGATCTGAAAGACTTCCAATGTCAAGTGTATCTCGTGTAATGATACTTTGTGAATTGGTCTTGCTGCCGATAGCACTGTATTTTCGTACGTCACACAAGAAGGTGGCTGGGTACTATGTCGAGTCTCTGATCAATAAAACCTACTTAAAACTCAACCGTTTCATCCTGGCTCCTTTGAGTGCATGGATGGTCGACTTCCCCCAGTCTTTTTTTTTTTTGCTGGCCCTTAAAAGAAAAATCCTGAAGTTTAGTTTAATTTCCTGCACTTAATCCAAAATTCTGTGGAAGGGGCTAGTGATCTGTATTGCTCTGCTCAGGGTCAGGGTTAAAATCCTAGGTTGGCCACAACTATAAACATTCTTTCCAAAAGGGTCTAACTCTGCTTGAAGACAGAGCAGTTAAACTATAATGGCAGTTGCACACACAACTGCCGTTACAGAATTCATCCTGGTTCCTAACATTAAGTGATCTTTAGAGAATTACCCCAATACATTTACAAATCCATGCATTCTTCCACACTGTTGGGACAATTCTATAAGTGAGTGCTTCCTTTTTAGGTGCCCCAATGTTGCATGGTGAGAGCCTATTTTATTCTATTCTATCTAGGCACCCAATTCCATTATAGAATACTAGCATAACCTGGCATCAGTGTGTCTTACATTTAGGTGCATGCAGTTAAACTAGCCATAGACTTGGTATAACTGGGCACACCTAAATGTGACAAGGGCGCACATAAATTATAGTATTCTATAAGTGATGTGCATTATCTGGTGTAATTCATCAGTGTATGCCTATCCGGATGCTTAGATCTTCTAATCAAGACTACTGGAAAACCAGCCTTTAGAGCTTTGCCACAGCATGAAATGGAGGAATAAAGCTTTTAGGGCCCCTTTTACCAAGCTGCGGCAAAAGGGGGCCTTGTCCTGACATCAGTGTGTGTTTTTGATGCTCGCTGAGACCCCCCTCTTACCACAGCAGGTAAAAGGTAGGTCTTTCTTTTCTTCTAGAAATGGCCGCATGGCAAGTGAAGCACTTGCCGGGCAGCCATTTCGGGGGGGAGCACTTACTGCCACCCATTCAGGTGGCGATAAGGACCCCCGCGCTATCACAGCAGTAACCAGGCAGTGCATGGCACTGCCCAATTACCGCCAGGTACACACTGGCACTACAAAAATGAATATATTTTTCTAGCGCTGGATATGACAGTGCGCTGGAAGTGGGAAGTACCACTGGGCTGCTTTAGTAGCCCGGGGGTACTTCCTTTTTAGTGAGCGGTAAGCCCATAGGGGCCCTTAGTGTACTCGGACCTCACTTTTGGAACAAACTACCTCAATTTGAGGGATCTGCCAACTCTAATTTCATTTAGGAAAAGTTTTAGAACATATTTTATGCTAAATATGTAGTATTATCTGTAAATTTGGCACTATAATCTCTGGCTGATTTTCTTTTTTCTGTCTTAATTATTTTATTTTGAATGTAAACCACTTTCAATGGATTTATCCATAGAAGTAGTATAAAGCCCAATGATGATAATTATGATGATGATAACTGGAAGACACACCAATGCTCCACTCATGTGTACGCTCCTTTGCATTTGTGAGCTGTGCCACTTACATGTGCCCTTACAGATTAGTGCTTACACATGTAATTGCTAACTTTTATGCATTTACAAGCACCTTTACAGAAAAGCGATTAGACGCCTTGCCAGCACTTTCACAGGTAAGTAAAGTATTCTATACATTTATGCATGTGAGGGGCATGTTAATGTGGAAACCTTGGGCTTTAATCCTCAAGAACTCCTCCAAAGATACTCCTTGGAACTTCAAGTGGACTCTCTCTCCTATAAAATTCTGGGACCATACCATTAGTGGTCACTCTAGGAGGGGAGCACCCAGCTAGTTCTTTAATACAGAACATACTCTCTATTACTCTCTTTATGGCCTTTGCACTACCCTGTGGAGAAGAACAGGTCCTCTTCTTTCCTTATTCTAACCAATAGGGAAACATAGGACACTGGAGTAATTGAAATCTCCTATTATTAAAGTGTTTCCAGCTATAGTAAATGGATTAATTAATATCTGACAGCATTTAACAGTCTGTTGTGCCATCCTGATCAAGTTGTCAGTAGTACACCCCTACTGCTATATTCTTTCCAATCATATATGGAACTTGTTAACTATGGAGCTTACAGGGTGCACTTTGTTTCCTGCAGAACTACTATTCTACTTGACTATCTCCTCAATGTCTAACAGATTAAGTACATTTAAGCTCTATGGGCTACATTCTATATAGCACGCCTAAAAAATTGTCACCCGAAAAAATATGCCTAGGTGTATTCCATAAAGTACGCATAAATTTAAGCGTACTTTATAGAATACACCTAAATTTCTGCCCGGTTTATAGAATATGCTGAGTGCCCATCCATGTGACTAAATGTAGTTGTGGGCACTTACGCCAAGTGAATTCTTTAACAACATGTATAGATTTTAGAAACACCCACAACCTGCCCATTCCACACCCATGGCCATGCCCCAGTAGCGTAGCCAGCGATTAATTTTTGGGTGGGCCTGGAGGTGGACTTGTGTCGAAAGATGGGCGTCCTTCGCTTTCGAAAATAAGCCTGATAGTAACCTATGGAACTTTGTAAGTCTAAGTGCTTTGAAAATGAGTCCCACAGGCACCTCTGTTGGCTGCTTTTTGGCAGACCTAAACTAAACAGAGACACTGGCACAGTAATCACACCACATTCAGCACTACCTTGTTGGTTTTTCTTTTAAATGTAAAGAAGTATAGCAAATCTCAAATAAACTAATACATTAAGGGATCCTTTTACCAAAGGCTGGTAGGGCTACCGCCGGCTTGGCACTTGGCAAATAGACCCTATTACTGGGCTCGCCAAGGAGCCTGGTGCTAGTTCCAGTTTTTCTGTGCGCCATTTCCAGCACTAGAAAATACCTCTGCATTTTCTAGTGCCAAAGGGTGTGCCTGGCGGCAATTGGGCAGTGTGATACCACTGTAGCCCTCACCATCTCCTAATTAGGAGGAGGTAAGGGCTCCAGCAGTAAATGCGGCAATTTTTTAACTACCATAAGGCCATTTACTGGCCCTTTTTTTAAAAAAAGGCCTTTTGGCCTCGGTGTGTGGCAAACCCATGTGCTGATGCCACCGCAGGCCACCTTTTACCTCCATTTGGTAAAAGGGTCCTTAAGTTACACACCAGAGCCAGCGTTTAACTTAGTATGGTCACCGTGCCAACTCAGAATCCAGCCTCATAGTATTTTTCTATGCTGTTTCCCATGCAAAACAAAATCCGTGCTGTATTCTTAATTTGCCTCAAGAGGGCAGGAATAATAGTTTGTTCTTTATGAGCTTGTAGTTAAACGGAACTCTTTATGACTGAAGCTTTCAAAATAATCTGCAAAGGCAATGAAACTCTTCCAGCAGATGTCCCTAAACCACAATACTTAAGCCTTTCATATGGTAACACAAAGAGCTGGGCTTCAAGTGAGGTTGAAGGCCATACCAACTTTAGAAAATATACTTGCTGGCCCAGACATTTATTTTAATGTTCACGGTTTTTTAATTAAATTGTTAATATAGCATAGCAAGACAATTAAGTCATCTGTTACAAGAGAGTATAAAAACTGACTTGAATTTTGAAGAATTATTTTTTATGAGTGTAGAAGTATCATGTGTCAAATTAGATTGTCTCCTGTAACTTCTTTTTGTACATCTACTAGGTGAAAGAACACATCAAAAATGACAGGTGAATGTAGTCTAGGCAGTTGTACACTGAGGCCTGCACTCTGCCTATGTCTCTGCCTATACCTGTTCTGGAGAATGCATGCCCCTGGTGATGTTCCTCACGAAGTTGATGTGCCTGCTTCCTTTTAGGAACCAGGGTTGCCTGCCTCACTGCTGTACTGGCCTACTTTTTCCCTAGCAGACCACAAAGCTTCCTACCTTTCTGATAACACTGTGTGCTGGGACCCTGGCTATCTGCTTTCCTGATAAACTGTCCCATTACAGTAAGTGTCTGTTGGGGCTCAGGGTACCCACTAGCCATATCGCCATCTCATACACTGCTCTTTCTTTCACTGGCAGACCACATGTGGAGAGTAATACATAGTGCTACGTGCAGACTATATGACCAACAGTGAAACAGACATTGGCAGTCATTTTAGAAGGGCACATTTGAGACATGCCTAAACTGGTATTAAAAGTTTAACTTACATATAAGAGTAAGTTCCCATTTTACAAAGCCAGGATATACATATCAAAATCCCAAGTGCATACAAATGGCAAGGGGACGTGGTCTGGGCATGTTTTGGGTGGGATTAGGATGTGCCTACAACATACATGCTTAATTCCTTATTTCAGAAGGGGAAGATCAATGTCCTAACAATTCAACATTAGGATTTACACCAAGCTTGTTTAGGTTTTGGCAAAGCATCAGGAAAATGCATATTTATATTTCTAAACTGGCTAAGATAAATATGTATGTGCCGACACATACACGTTTATGTGTTGGTTTTCAACCTGTTGAGATTTTCAAAGTTTTCTTTCCTAAAATGGATGTTTATGTTTTACACACTTGGTGCATAAACCAGTGGCGTAGCCACAGGTGGGCCTGGGTGGGCTGGGGCCCACCCACTTAGGGCTCAGGCCCACCCAACAGCAGCACACATTTAGTGGTAGCTGGTGGGGATCCCAAGCTCCGCCAGCTGAAGACCTCCTCCTGATGGTGCTGAAAACATTGCTCTCCAGAAGTCTGAGCTTCCTAAGCTGCCGATACTGGCAACTGCGCATGCTCAGTTTTCAGCACATGCCTGCTGCAGGCTGCCAAGGTAGTGAACAGTGTTTTCCTGCCAGCTGAGATATTTTTTTAAGTTGGTGGGGGAGGGGGGAAGAACACGTGCCCACCCACTTCTTGTCTAGGCCCACCCAAAATCTGCTGTCTGGCTACGCCCCTGGCATAAACATCCATTTCTCCTGTATTTTAGAACAGCCTTTACAACAGATTCTGTTCTAAAATACTTGTGAAACTTGAGGCATCCTGACTTGGAAGTCTCATTTCTGACTTCTACGTCCTTTCTAAAATGGGACAAAACAACTGCCTTTTGTAAGTAAAAGAAATCTTTATTTCTTTCTTTCTTTTTCATTCCAGTTAATTCCTCCTTTCTTCTATAAGTAAAAGCTCTCATTTTATCACTCATTACTGTTTTGGCTATTTCCCAAAACAGCAGAAGATTAGCAATCGTGGACCCATTAAATTCTACAAATTCTTTCCATTTAAATATTCCTTAAAAATAAGATCTGAATTTTAAAATATGGGAAATCAACTATTTTCAGTTGTTTCCAAAAATCCCTTCTCAATATATTGAAGCAAATGGACTGATCTCAGCCTTATCAATTCTTGGGAACTGGATTGCAGAAACAAAAGAAAACTTATTTTAGATTACCATCTATACTCGACTATAAGTCAATCTTGTGTATAAGTCGAGGGCAGTTTTAGGACTAAAAATGGCCAAAATTGGTATAACCCATGTATAAGTTAAGGTCACACACACACTTCTTCGTGACTCACTCACACCCCACCACACAAATCCAGCATGCTTTCTCTGCTGCCCCCTCCACACACACGCATAGATCCAGCATGATCTCTCTGCTGCCCCTCCCCACACATACATAGAATACATAGACCCAGCATGATCTCTCTGCTGCCCCCCCCACACATACATAGACTACATAGACCCAGCATGATCTCTCTGCTGCCCCCCTCCACACATACATAGAATACATAGATCCAGCATGATCTCTCTGCTGCCCCCCTCCACACATACATAGAATACATAGATCCAGCATGATCTTTCTGCTGCCCCCCCCCACCGCACACACACATAGACCCAGCATGCCATCTCTGCTGTACCCCTCAAGCATGTCTCTTTTTTAGGGGGTTGGATTCCCCCCTCCCCCATCTACCTCCAAAGCTCACATTTTTCTTCCTTACAGCACCGGCACTGCAGCAGTACACCTAGGCCACCTGAGGTCTGCTCCAGAGCACTCCTTCTGACTCCACTTCCTGTTCCTGCAAGGGCAGGGCAGGTCAGAGGGAACGCTCTGGAACAGACCTCAAGTGGCCATGGGGCTGCCGAGAGGAGGGATGGGAGGCAAAATTCTCCAGGCCTGTTCTCCAAGGGAGGGCCTGGGCTCAGACCTGGTGCCGGCAAGTTTCTTCCTGCCTGCTTCTGTGTCTGTCCTCTCCTGCTCCTGCATACCGCCTAGGACCCAGATGGTTACAGTAACATAATATTGCATTAATGCAATCATCCAGGTTCCGTCTCCCGGCACACAGGAGCACTGGAGCAGGAGGACAAAGCAAGGTAGCAGCACAGCAGTGAGACAGAGAGGTGTGGGGGCAGGCTGTGGTGGCCCAGGGGGAGCACGTGGGGCGTCCAGTCCTGCCCTGGGCTCGGCTGTGTCTCTTGGCACCTACTGCAGTCTTGCTAACCTGTAGGTTATACTTTAGATTTTGTTATACTATATTGGTATTACTATTTTTAGGGGTATACCCTGTCCCTGGCTCTAGTACAGTGCTGATGTATAAATTTATATTCTTCTTATTCTCCCTGTTATCTTCTTCGTATTGTGCATACGAAGCTGAAGCAAGTGTGGTTCCTTACTGTCTTAAATAGCATTAACATGCCTTCTCTTAATGTGAAAGTGTTTCACAATCTGGTCGAAAGCAACAACAAAAAAAATTAACTTATGCCTCTAGATTTAAACCTGACACTGTTTCTGCAAAGCTAGCTACAAACTCATCACTCCAAGTGTTTTAATCCCCAGCTGATGGGGAAAAATGATGTGGCAATACTTATAAAAAATAGACCTGATATTAAAGTTATTTCACATGACACACATGGTCGCTGGATCAAACTACTGATTACTGTCAATGATCAAAATATTGCTGTTTTTAATTTGTATGGTCCTAATGTGGATTTTCCACTATTTTTGAGGATATTGTCAATGTACTATCTTCTAAAGGCTTACTCCCAGGTATAATAGAAAGTGATTTTAACATTATACTCAACCCTGATCTGGACGCTATGGTACCTTATAGAACATCTAAAACTTGGCATCGGTTGCAGGAAATTATTGGTCAATTAAAACTGATAGACCCATGGAGACTGTTACATCAACAGGACAAGGATTATATCTTTTACTCTCCCCCACATTCTTCCTATTCAAGATTGGATTTTTTCCTTATAAGTCATTCTCTGATTAAATTTGTTGACTCAGCGGAGATCTATGGCATAATCACTATCTGTCCCCTGATCAAAAGAAATTGTACGATGTGATACCCACCAGCGAGCCTTCTCAGGAGTAGCCCCCACGCTCTGGAATTTACTACCAGAGGGGTTACATATAACTCGAGAATACCTCTACTTCAGGATGCAGGTAAAAGTCTTGCTCTTCTCCCAAGTCTTTACTACATAGGGTGACTGACTATACACCCATTCTGCACCTGGACTAGCTTGCTTCACACTGTAACTTAGACAAGTTCCTTTTTTCTTGATTAACTGTACAAAGAACTTGCCTTTAGTTTAGCCACCCATTTATTTATCACAACTGACTCTGTACCACACATCTTGTTCCCATCTATATATCTGCATTTGACCCCTCAGCTATGTGATAATCTGTATTATAGAAAAGCATTAGTATCATAGCAATGTTATTTGAATGTTCTAATTTTGTGCTTATTAGATATTCCATCACTATTATGCTTGCATCATATTTTGTCTCTATTATTTGAATTTCAGTGCTGTTAAATGTGTATATTTTTATCCTGTTTCAGGGTAGTCTTATTATTAGGTTTCAATTTGCTGTTTTCAAGTTTTCCTCTTTCATTGATGTTAAACTGTACCTACTGTACACCGCCTTGGGTGAAATCCCAATAAATAAAAAAATATACTTCAGAGTTATCTGGCTTAAATCTTGACTTTACTTTCATGGATAGTTTACCTCATCCAGTCCTTTCAGATTTGGACAATTCTTTAATACAACCTATAGGACTATAGGAACTCGAAGCTGCAGTACTTGATATGGCAAATAAATAAATAAATAAATAAATAAATAAATAAATAAATAGATAAAAAGGTTCCTGGACCCTCCAGTTGAATTCTACTCCAACTTTAAGGAAAGTTTATTACCTCAGTTGTTTACATTTTATGAATACATGTTGGAAGCCAGTAATGTTGAAGGCACCTTTACAGAAGCTACCACTATTATCCTGCTCAAACCTAATAATGATCCTTTGAATGTACAGATCATTGTTTGACTACTGCAATATGCTCAGACCCCATTTGTTATACATTATTTGATAATATTATTAAGAACAAAAAAGAGGCATCAAACTGATATAAGCTACTACAACTGGAAAAGTTTCTAAACCATCTTTTAAATAGCATTTCAAATCAGTACTGGGGGACAAACAATAGCATGAGATATGGTTTTATACTTTCAAATCATTAAGATCAGCATCTGTATCTCAATCTGTGTATTTCTTACTGCATCAAACTTACGAGACTCCTTTCAAGCTTTCAAAGGTTAACAATACAAATAGTAGCATATGTAGGTCATGCAGTACTGCAATTGGTATACTTGACCACATGGTGTATTCCTGCCTGTTTACATATTTTGGGATGAGGTATGGGCTTTGATATGTAAAATCCTGCTGTTTAAAGACTCTTATTTTCCATTATAATATTCGCTGTTACTAGATTACAGAACAGGTTAAATCATCACAGAACTAAGGGGTCCTTTTACAAAGGTGCACTGAAAAATAGCTTGCGGTAGTATAGGTGCGGGTTTTCGGTGCGTGCTGATCCATTTGTTTAGCATGCCTGTAAAAAAGACTTTTTTAAAATTTTTGCCAAAAATGGAAGCGCAGCAAAATGAAAATTGCCACACGTCCATTTTGGGTCTTAGACCTTACCACCAGTCATTGACCTAGTGGTAAAGACTCACGCGGTAACTGGGCAGTAATGACCTACACGTGCCAAATGCCACTTAGCGTGCATCCATTACTTGCGCCCAAATATAAAAATTATTTTTTGGATGCGCGTATCGGACACGTGCCAAAAATGAAATTACCGCAAGAGCCATGCGGTATTTGGGTGGTAACTCCATTTTGGCGTGCGTTAGGCGCGTGTACTCACTTATGTGGCTTAGTAAAAGGGCCCCTAAATTATTGAAAAGTCTACTATTAATAGCACTAAAATTCATACTAGCTATAATTCATGGTGGAATACTTTGTCACTATGCTAAATTTGAAAAAGTCGCTACTGAGAAGTCAGGTTCTCTAGCCTCTTGTAATAAACATTGGTCACCCTTAATTAACTATTGCAAGGTTATGCATATTACATAATTGTATAAAATTTCTATTGGAGCGCAATTTATCACTGTTTCATTATCATTATCAAAGTTGTGTATAACACTCCCATTGCAAGTCATGTACTACTATTCGTGACATAACATTAACTCGAGCCACAGATATAGCTTTTGTTTTGTTTGATGTATGTTATATTGAAATGTAACTGTACCTCTTTTTGGAAATTCAATAAAACTTATTGAAATAATATAGTGGAAATTGGGCATCTAGATGCTATTATAGAACTCTCGCTCAGCGTGCTACATTTTGGCACCTAACTTTTGGCGTCCTTTATAGAATTCCTACCCCCATGTGTCTAGTTTTAAAAATTGCTACATTAAAAGCTATGCTTTGGTAATTATCCAGTGTTCCATCTCAGCTTCTATTGCCTGTTGAATCCTACCACAAAATTAAATTCTCCCTCATCAATCTGGCATATATACTGCTTGTTCTGGTGATATAATAAAAAATATTTTGTTAGCCAAACTGGGTAAGGGCCGGTTATATGCTTCAAACCTGTGATCAAATGTTTGGAGCATAAATACTGCAAAAATCAAAATTTCCCTGAAAATCCTCATAGTTATGAAAATATATACAGTGTCTCCTTAATAGGCATGTGATGTCATTTGTTTCACTTCATTTCATTTAGTGCCTGCTGATGATGTGCACTAACTGATTAGTATAGAAACACCCACTCCCTGCCCAAGATGCATCCCTCAGTCATAAAAATAAAAAATATTTTTTAGCCCACGGGCAGCACATGTCTTATGACCTCAACTCAGTGTTAAATATCGAGTCTATTCAGAGACTTAAACCTGGGGCTGCTTGTTACCAATCCTTAATCCCATTCTTTACTTAATACAGTTGATGACATGATAAAACAAATCAAATCACTTACAGCTACATTGAGGATTAGGGATTCTGTACATAAAGAGTGAGTCTGTGTCTGTGATTAGCCCCTCCCCCAGAGAGCAACTGTCAGTACCTGGTAGTTTGAATACTGAAACACAGAACTAAACAGTTAGTGTAACCGCAGCTGTAACAGTAACCAAAGTAGCAGCCACAACAGGTTAAAAAAAATCACTATGAATTGCCATTCTAAGAGCATGGGCGTAGTTTGACTGTTTCATTTGGGGGGGGGGCAAATGATGGGGCGGGGCATATTAGCATATACATATTCATTATGTATGAGATATCTCATACATATGGGAAAGAAAGCCAGCAGATCAATGTCACAACAAAAAGATTTTATTGAAGATACCGTGTATGAACAAATCGCCCGATACAGGCCATGTTTCGCCCACCTAGGGCTGCGTCAGGGGCTAATTTGAAACCTTCGTAAAAGGGCAAATATGGTGCATAAAAGTCAAGAAAAAACCAGCTAAAACGGGAATCCTGTGGTGTGTCCATTTGTGTATGCTAGAGACCACAGGATTCCCGTTTTAGCTGGTTTTTTCTTGGCTTTTATGCACCATATTTGCCCTTTTACGAAGGTTTCAAATTAGCCCCTGACGCAGCCCTAGGTGGGCGAAACATGGCCTGTGTCGGGCGATTTGTTCATACACGGTATCTTCAATAAAATCTTTTTGTTGTGACATTGATCTGCTGGCTTTCTTTACCATATTGGATTTTGCAGATCGTTTGCCTTGTTGTTTTTTCAGATATCTCATACATTTACATTATATACTCTCATATACTAATTATTGATTCTCAGCAACCTACACCATTACTCTACACCATTACATAGATTTCTCACAATTATATAACTAACATCAATCCATGAAGCGGTAATCACTCCGCATCAACTTAATTTCTTAGTTGTCTACAGTCCCTTGGTGATCACCTTACCAAGGCTTCACACTCCAGTAAATGGTTTATACATCAAAGTTATTATCTCGAGCAAGGAGACTGTCCAATGAAATCCTCTCCACAAACCCACATTACAGGGTCAAATCCCCAGAGGTAAGCAATCAACCCGCTGTTATTTCCATCCTTCGGCGGGTGTTACTTAATTCCAGCTTTTCGTTCATACAGAAACAGCATGTGATCAAACATCACTCGTTCATCCCGGGACCAGGTGCACGCCGCTGGGGGGGTGCCGCGCGTGCCTGTCCTTCGTTTGTTCCATGCTCCCTCTGCCCCGGAACAGGTTACTTCCTGTTCCGGGGCAGAAGGAGCATGCAATGAACAAAGGACAGGTGCGCACGCACCCCCCCAGCGGCGTGCACCCGGGCAGACCGCCCCCACCGTCCCCCCTTGATATGCCACTGCTTAGGGGGAATATTTGAGTCTGGTTTTGGAAATCTATTTTATAAAGATCCATAGATGCTTAAGTTGCCTTTAAAAAATAGATGGGAATTTTTATTGGCTCTTTCCATGAGGGCTGGGTCAAGTTGAGGGTGGCACTCAGTCAATGTTTGCGTTAGAAAAGGATTTATTGCAGGGCTGTCCCAAGGTCTGTGTAAGCAGTACAGCTGCACAGACTGCAAGGGGGCAAGGGAACAAAAATCGCTCCCCCTCCTTTTATTTATTTATTTATTCATTAGGATTTATTTACTGCCTTTTGAAGGAGTTCAGTCAAGGCAGTGTACAGCAAGAATAAGTCAAGCATAAGCAATAGACCATTATAGCAGCAAAATTATTCAAACAACAAACAAAGTATGGGATAATATGCTACATTACAATGTCAACACAATACACAATTAAACATTTTATTTTCATCAATTTTTATTGTTGACTCAAACATAACCAATACAAATACAATTGTTTCATCACAAAGAGTATTTGACCATTCAAATATAGCACAGAAACAGGAAATTGTTAAAACAGGCCACCAACAATTATTTCTCGTTTAACTCCCTTCACCCATGTCCCACCCTGGGCTATATAACTTCAAATCAACAATAATCATAGTAACAAACCCCACCTCCCTTAACACCCCCTAACCCTCCTAACCTTCTCTTTCCCACCTATCCCCAAATACTAGAACAACACAAATCCCCCCTCTAGGTCCCGAAAGATCTGGTTCCTTATGACCCCTCAAGACACCAGAACAGTGAAAGTCATAACTTCATATTCCCTTACCCTCCACACCCCCCCCCCCCCCCCCAGATACCTATGATTAAGGATCCCATATGGAGTCGGAACTCATGTAGCAAGCCACCATCCAGCCAATCCTCTCCACATCTCATTAATCACTAAACTTCTCCCTTTGGGAGACAGCGAAGACAGACAGGATCCCCAAAGCTTCAGAAAGTGAATTTTACACTTATGTGAACCTTTTGTCTCCCTCGCCTCCCATGATACCAATTGATGCAGCTGATTTCGCCAGTGTCAATACTCAGGGGGTGCATCCGAAATCCAAGTCTGTAGAATACATTTACGTGCCAGCAAGTAGGCTTTCCGAAGCATTATCCCTGAGCCCTCAACTGCTGCCCCTCCCAACCCAGGTCGGTCCAGCAGCAAAAAAGACTGAGACCGCACAACCTGGCGTTGCCTAATTGACGATAGGTACACAATAATCCGATCCCAAAAGCGGCTGACTGTTTCACAAGTCCAAAAGGCATGGTAAAAGGTATTATCTGACATTGCATTTGGGACACACTGAAGATGACAGACCCCCCCCCCCCCCCCCCCACATGAACCACTTGGACCCTAGTAAAATAGGCCCTCAGAAGGACTTAAAACTAGCACTCTCTATATGAAGCACCGGTTAGCCTAGGAATATTCCATATAGCGGAGAGCATATCCCATGATCTGATGTTCAATCCTGTGTCAGATTCCCAGCGATTTCTGATATCCTCCAGATCCCTATAAGTGCCCAAATTCCACAAGGCCTTATGGATTCCCGAAATTGAAGTGGAAGACTGAGAGATCTTGTCAAAGAAATTATGCACTTGAGCTCCAGTACCCTTGCTCAAAAACTCCCCCCACAATGCTTGAATGTAATGCTTTAGTTGACTGTGCATAGACATCCCCCCATTGTATATTCCCATGTCCTTTCAATAGCTCTAATGACTTAAGCCCACACGCAATGTCCCAGACATGCTCCAGTCTACTAATTCCCCCCCCGTTTCCAACTTTTAAAGTTTTATTATCCGAAACTGGGGGTAAATGATGGATTACCCATATAGAGAGGAGCTCAGTAGTCCGCGGATCCCCACCAATACATTTTACCAATAACTCCAAGCCTCCCCCAAAAAGGTTTAAAAGCACCGAACCCTTCAAACGCCCAGGTAGCAAATGGCGATCTGCATGTAGCAGAGAGATTAAGTCATGAGGAGCAAAGTAACCTTGTTTCAAAGTAAGTGGCGTTGGTAAAACAGCTTTCTACTACTACTACTAATACTATTTAGCATTTCTATAGCGCTACAAGGCCTATGCAGCGCTGCACAAACATAGAAGGAAAGACAGTCCCTGCTCAAAAAGCTTACAATCTAATAGACAAAAAAAAAAAAAGTAAGCAATCAAATCAATTAGATGTGAACGAGAAGGAAAGAGAGGAGGGTAGGTGGAGGCGAGTGGTTACAAGTCAAAGCAATGTTAAAGAGGTGGGCTTTCAGTCTAGATTTAAGGTGGCCAAGGATGGGGCAAGACGTAGGGGCTCAGGAAGTTTATTCCAGGCGTAGGGTGCAGCGAGACAGAAGGCGCGAAGTCTGGAGTTGGCAGTAGTGGATTTATCCATGGAGTGGAGTGCACGGGAAGGGGTGTAGGGAAGGACGAGTATGGAGAGATACTGGGGAGCAGCAGAGTGAGTACATTTATAGGTTAGTAGAAGAAGTTTGAACAGGATGCGAAAACGAATAGGGAGCCAGTGAAGGGTCTTGAGGAGAGGGGTAGTATGAGTAAAGCGACCCTGGCGGAAGACTGAGACGGGCAGCAGAGTTTTGAACCGACTGGAGAGGTGACTAAGTGGGAGGCCAGCAAGAAGCAGATTGCAGTAGTCTAAATGAAGAGGTGACAAAGGTGTGGATGAGGGTTTTGGTAGAGTGCTCGGAAAGAAAGGGGCGGATTTTACAGGATGTTGTAAAGAAAGAAACGACAGGTCTTGGCAGGTCTGCTGGATATGAGCAGAGAAGGAGAGAGAAGAGTCAAAGATGACCCCAAGGTTTCGAGCTGAGGAGACAGGGAGAATGAGAGAGCCATCAACAGAAATAGAAAACGGGGGGAGCGGGGAGGTGGGTTTGGGGGGGAAAATGAGAAGCTCGGTTTTGGTCATATTTAATTTCAGGTGGCGTTGAGACATCCAGACAGCAATGTCAGACAAGCACGCTGAAACTTTGGTTTGGATGCAAGGTGAGATATCAGGGGTAGAAAGGTAGATTTGGAAGTCATCAGCATAGAGATGGTAGGAAAAGCCATGGGATGAGATTAATGAACCAAGGGAAGAAGTGTAGATAGAAAAGAGGAGGGGACCAAGAACAGAACCCTGAGGTACGCCGACAGGCAGAGGGATAGAAGTAGAAGAGGATCCACCAGAGTGAACACTAAAGGTGTGGAGGGAGAGGTAGTAAGAGAACAGGAAAGGACAGAGCCCTGGAATCCAAGTGAGGACAGGGTATCGAGAAGTATGCTGTGATCGACAGTGTCAAAAGCAGCAGAAAGATCAAGAAGAATGAGGATGGAATATTGACCTCTGGATTTAGCCAGTAATAGGTCATTGGAGACTTTAGTAAGCGCAGTTTCGGTTGAGTGGAGAGAGCGATAACCAGATTGTAGTGGGTCAAGAATAGCATATGAGGAGAGAAAATCAAGGCAGCGGCGGTGAACAGCACGCTCAAGTAATTTGGAGAGAAAAGGAAGGAGGGAGATGGGTCAGTAATTAGAGGGACAAGTAGGGTTGAGTGAAGGCTTCTTAAGGAGAGGTGTGACCACAGCATGTTTAGAGGCAGCAGGGACAGTCGCAATGAAAAGTGAGAGGTTGAGAATGTGACAGATAAAAGGAATAAGAGCAGGAGAGATGGCATTAAGAAGGTGGGTGGGAATGGGATCAGAGGAACAGGTGGTAAATTTTGAGGAAGAAAGGAGAAGTGTAGTTTCCTCAATAGTAACTTCAGGAAAGGAGGAAAGGGAATGAGGGGAAGGAGAGAGAGGAGAACGGACTAGTGGAGGGAGAGGTGGTGAGGTAGAGAAAGCAAGATTTATCTTTTGAACCTTGTTGTGAAAGAATTCAGCAAGGGTCTGAGGAGATAATGAAGGGGGAGTTGGGGGAGGGGCACCTTGAGGAGAGAGTTCAATGTGGTGAAGAGAAGTCGAGGGTTAGAGCCAAGAGAGTTGGTCAGTTGGATATAATAATCCTGTTTGGCACGTAAAAGAGCAGATTGGAAGGAGGTCAGCATGAACTTAAAGTGTAAGAAATCAGCAAGGGCCCAAGATTTCCGCCAGAGGCGTTCGGCGGAGCGGGTACAGGAACGTAGGTAGCGGATATTAGAAGTCAGCCAAGGTTGGGGTTTTGTACGCCTTATAGGGCGGGTCATCAAAGGTGCAAGAGTGTCTAAGGCAGAGGATAGAGTATTGTTGTAAGAAGAAACAGCCTCGTTGACAGACGTGGATGGTGCCACAGTAGAGAGGAGGTTTGAAACATGGGAGGATAGAGATGAAGGGTCAATATCGTGAAGATTCCTAGATAAATTAGATAAGATAGGACAGGACTGGGAGGGAGGAGATTTAAGTGTGAAAGTTATAAGATGGTGATCAGAGAAGGGAAGATCAGAGGCAAGGAAACTAGAGGGTGAACAGTTGGAGGAGAAGATGAGATCAAGACAGTGACCATTTTGATGAGTGGGGGAGGTGGAGCATAGTTGGAGATTAAAGGAGGATGTTAAAGCGAGTAACTTGGAAATATAACAGTTGGAAGGATCATTAGCAGGAATATTAAAGTCACCAAGGATGATAGAGGGGGAGGAAGGATCATGGAAGAAGGCAAGCCAGGCATCAAAGTCACTGAGAAAGGATGAAAGGGACTTATCAGGGGGACGATAAATGACCGCTATTCGAAGAGGCAGAGGAGAGAAAAGGCGGATAGAGTGGACTTCAAAAGAGGAAAAACAGTGAGATTGAGGTGGAAGAAGGGGTTGAAATCTGGAGGAGGGAGAGAGTAGTCCAACACCGCCCCCACGACCAGTATAGCCAATCCCTTACAATGCGCAATAGGCAAGCATAGTTATATAATTGTAAATTAGGCAACCCCATCCCTCCTTGCACCCAATTACCCAGTAACAACTGGTATCGCACCTTGGGCTTCCGCCTGGCCCAGCAAAATCTACTGACTAGCCGATTAAAATGTTGTACATCTTTTAACATCCGGAGGGACAAGGTTTGCAGAAGATACAGCCACCTGGACAATATCACCATGCGAATAAGGCTAACCCGCCCTGCAAGGGAGAGAGGCAAATCTTGCCACTTATCCAACTGCTCTTCCAACCTGTGAAACATCCAGTGCTTATTGAGATTATAAAGCTCATTTACCTGAGGCGCAAGACGGATTCCCAAATTCTTAAAGGAACTCTGAGCCCATCTCAGCGGGAAGTTACCCTTCCATAACAGTGGAATATCTGCCGAGGTCGCCAAGGCCACCAACTTATCAAAATTAAGACAAAAGCCTGCAAAATCTCTATATTCCGAGGACTCCAATAATGCATTCAATGAAACTTGAGGACCTGTCAAGAGTACCAAAAGATCATCTGCAAAGGCTGCTAATTTGAATTGTTCATCTCCAATTACCACTACCCTTATATCAGGATTAGAATGGATCTCTCAAATTAGTGGATCTAATGATAACGCAAATAAAAGGGGTGACAATGGGCAACCCTGCCGGGTCCCCTGACAAATCTCAAATTCAGTAGATATCATCCCATTCACCATGACCCTTGCCCTTGGGTGGGTATAGAGTGCTCTAATCGCAGCCACAAACCAGCCATCAAACCCATAGGCAGCCAAGGTTGAAAAAAGAAAATTCCAAGACACCCGATCGAACGCTTTTTCAGCGTCAAAGCTAATCAGTATTGTTGGCAGTGCCCGCTCAGCCACAACCTCCAAGGATGTCAAAATTTGTCTAATATTTTTAGTTACCGAACGACCTTGCACAAACCCCACCTGCGACTCATGGATGAGCGAGGGTAGTATCCTTCCCAGTCGATTGGCTAAAATTTTGGCAAACATCTTCACCTTATTGTTAATAAGAGAAATGGGTCTATAGGATTAAGGCAACATCGGGTCCCGGCCCAGTTTCAGCTAAGTAGTAGTAGTAGGACAACAATTTGTGCCACATTTAAATGTTCAGATATTCTACCTGCCTCTACCCATGAATTAAATACGGCCGTTAGCGGGTCAACAATGGCCTCCCCTAACAATTTGTAGAACTCGGCCCTTAGACCATCCGGGCCGGGAGTCTTTCCTAACACACTCTTACTAATCGCCCACGTAACTTCATCTGTTTGAATGGGAGCATTGAGGAATGCACAGTCATACTGCGACAGGCATGGGAGGTCCAAGCCTTCCAAATAGAGATGACCTGGCAAATCAATCGACTCTGGGGGGGTATATAAAGTTTGATAAAAGTTTGAAAAACTTAACAAATATCTTTATCAGTATAGGCTGTCTTTCCTTGAGCATTTTTGACAGTGATAATAGACTTTGAGGCCTGCTTTTGAGCGACTAGCTTCGCTAACAGCTTTCCACACTTATTCCCATGTCTGTACAATTGAAATTTATAGTAAAGTTGTGACTTAACTGAGCATTCATGACGGAGCGAATTAATCGCCGTTTGCACCGACAATAGCTCTTGTTTCAAAGTGGCAGTGGGCGATGCGCCATATTTACAGCGCAGGACTAGCAGCCTCTGCTCCAGATGGAGAAGCTCCCTGTCCTTCACTTTTCTAAAATGGCTTACATAACTGATGGTTTCACCCCTCAAGACAGCTTTTACAGCCTCCCAAAATGTGGTCATATTGTGAACACTATCCCTATTAAACTACGTGTATTCAGCCCACCCGTGCAATAAACGCTCCCTAAATTCCGCATTATGATACAAGTAAGCTGGGAAGGTCCAAGATCGGGCCGGCTGTTCAGCCCCTACCGTCGACCACTCCAACCAGACAGTATCATGATCTGAAATAACACATGGCCCTATCTGGGAGTCCTTCACTGAATTCAAAAGGGAACGGGAGATCAGCAAATAATCGATCCGTGATTGTGTACCATGCGCCCGAGATAGGTGTGTGTAATCTTTATCGAGCGGCTGCAGAACCCGCCAAATATCTAAAAGATCCAGCAGCTTACACAACCCAGGTAACCCCTCGTTGACCAAGCTTTTAGATTTGGAGACGGGCGAGATTTGTCCAATTCAGGGTCCCAGGCCATATTAAAGTTGCCCCCCAATATCATGGTGCACAGAGGAAATTTCAAGAAGTGTGTTTGTAAGGCGTTTGTAAAAAGCACGTTCCCATTGGTTGGGGGCACAAATACTGCCCAGCACCACTGGTTGTCGGGCTATCAGATCCTGGCAAAAAATGAAGCGCCCCCCCCCCCCCCCCCGGTATCTTTAACAACCTTATGGACCTGAGTGCCCAATCCTGCTCTAAAGAGAATGGCCACTCCCCCTTTCTTCCCATCAGCAGGTGATAACACACAATCACTCACCCACCAGCGAGCCAATTTTGCATGCTCCTTTTCAGACAAATGTGTTTCCTGAAGAAAAACCACATCAGCTTTGATACGTTTCAGATATTGCAGTATTTTGGAACGCTTAATATGAGAATAAATGCCCCCAACATTCCAAGTTACTACTTTAACCATAGGAGCAAACAATGCAAGGATAAATTCATAGATAAACTTTTTAGTATGAAGTAGAGACTGTCCCAGCACACGGCCTCCCTCCACACACAATGCACCATATACATTAAAAAGTATTACAGTATTATAGTTGGTCAGGATACACTTTAGAGCTTCCCCAGTTCCAACTCCACTACAAGACAAAAATGGTACCTGTTCCCCCCCTCCCCAACCCTTATACTCCACCCCCTTCTATACTGTCCCCTTAGGAACTGGTCACTGATAAACACCTCCCTCTCCATCCAACCCCTTCGCCCGATAATCCCAACCCCAACCATATAACTGACAGTCATACTGATCCATTATATTCTTACACTGCATCAACATGTTGTACATAAAAAAAAAAAAGTGGGAATTCTGAGTCCAGTTACACCACCATCCTTATTGGAAATGTTCAAAGCATTCTGAGGCCTAGCGCAAGGTCCATAGCACCATGAAAGATGGTAACCAGGCCCAAATCAGCAGCGTGATAGTCGGCAACAACAGTCCTCAGCTCCAATGTCAGACAAATTACTTGCCAAAAACCGGAGGATAGCTATAAACCATAGCTACAGCAACACGAGCATTAAGATTCCAAAAATCTGCAGGTTTTCCCAACAAAGCCCCAACCAGCACATCCACAGTTGATATATCACCGTTTAGGACTTCCATCATTCTGCTCCGGGGAGCCCAGCAGTTGGAGAAAACTCTGGGCTTCTGCCACTGAAAGACAAAGTTTTGTTTCGCCTTAATATGAGATGCGTAGTTTGGCAGGATATAAGAGAGGAAATTTGATCTTCTGATTATATAGCTGCAAGCAGATTGGTGAAAACTTCCTTCTTAGTGTAGCCACAGCCAAGGAATAGTCTTGAAAACACAGTATTTTTTGGCTTTCATAGCGTAACTCTTTACCACTTCGTATCGCTTGTAAAATTGCAGTTTTATGAGCGAAATTAAGGAGACGAATATCACTAGTCTGGGCCTGGAGGACCCCTCTTGCCTGAGGCCTATCCGATGGGCCCACTTCACCACCAGAGGCCCCGTCAAATCTGATAGAGATAATTGCTGCGGCAATCAGCGTTCCAAAAAGCCCCAAAGATCTCTCTCGTCCACTGATTGTACCAGTCCCACAAACCGCAGGTTGTTTCTGCGAGATCTGTTTTCCAAGTCTTCCAACTTGTCTTTGTAAGTATCCAACACTTTTTGCATACGAGCCTGAACTTCTTCCACCTTCGCCATGTTGTCTTCCAGCTCTCCAGTGCAGCAGCAGTAGTTTGCTAATTCTGGCAGCAATATGATCTAGATTACTCTGAAGTTGTTCTAACTTTGAATCTATGGGGCTCAGCCGAGTGTCCAAAACATGCTCCATTGCTCCAATTACTTCCGTTGTTACTTCCGCTACCCACACGGAGCTGACAGTAGAGTTGGGTGGACTAGCAGGCGCAGCCATCTTGTCCCCCTGTAATTTCTGTTTGTCTTTCTCTTTCCGGATATTTTAGTCGCCATTAGTTGTTAATAATTCCAATTCCTTAATTCTTGCCCCTCAGAGACTCCTATAAATCAGGATCAGTCTAAAATCCGAGGTTTGCCTATGTAAAATTAGAGTAACAGGAAAACAAAAATAAGGACTAGTTTAAAGAAGGTTGCAAATGAAGTCAGAAAGGTGCTTGAACATTATTTACTAGGGTAGGAGTGGATAAACATGACTGCTATAGTACATGTAGCTGGTGTCATTTATTTCTTCTGTTAACAGCCTGGTTGAAGAGCCAAGTTTTCACCTGCTTCCTGAAGTAGAGATAGTCTTGTGTTAAATGAAGCCTTTCAGGGAGTCCATTCCAGAGTGTGGGGGCTACTCTGGAGAAGGCTCGCTTGCGGGTATCACATCATGTGATGTCCTTTGGAGAGGGTGTGGTTAGGGATATTTCTTGGGAGGACCTTAGTGACCTCGAGGGAGATCCTGTTCTTCAAGTACTCTGGGTCATTTCCTTTAAGGGTCTTGAAAGTCAGAGTTTTAAATTTGGCTTTGTATTATACTGGTAGCCAGTGAAGTTTATGTAAAAATGGTGTGAACTGGTCAAGTCACTTACAAACTTCTTTCAGTCTTAACTGAGTTAAGGAGACACTTTGTCTTTAGGAGTCTGAACTGGTTGTTTCATTGTCTCCCCTGCTTGACCCACGGTGCAGTAGGAGGGGCAGGCTCCAGGGGACATATTGCACAGGGTGCAATTCTAGTTTGGGATACTCCTACTTTATGGATAGATGGGGTGCAGGTTTTGTGAGGCATTTTTTGTTTGATTTATTGATTCCACACTGCTTTGGATTGCAGGAGATTTTTAAATAAATAAATTGCTACTATAGGGAGTAATTTTTATGAATGCATATATGATCGTATACATATATAAAATGCCTCTTATAAAATTACCACGTGCATAAAAGAATGTGTGATGGCCCAGAACATTGCATTCTTTTATGTGACCCAGGTGCAGGCATGTTTAGGGATGGGTTTTTGGCAGAGCACAGGAGGAATTAATGTATTTGCATCCTTTAGAAAATATGCATGAACATTTACATTTGCTCCCAAGCAGTTTAGCTGTGGTTTCTGTAGTTTTGCTGAGGCACTTTTATAAAAACACATGGGTGCCTATGGGTCTGTATAAAATAGACTTCAACTAGACACCTTTTTTTTATTTTCTCTACTTAGAAAAACTGGTTATAAAATTATCCTCTTGTATGGTAATTTTAAGATCCACTTAGTTGTATGCTTTAGGAATGTATGCCAGTATTTAGTCATTTACACATATAAATTACCTCATAAAATACCGACTAGTAATGGCTATGGTTTTAATCTTTTCTGACAAATAGGGCTAGATTCTATGTATGGTGCCTGAAAATTTCACATGGAAAAAAACACCCCTAGGTGTATTCTTTAAAGCACGCCTATATTTTATAGACTAGGCTTATATTTCCATGTGGTATACAGAATACACCGATCGTCTCTCCAGGCAAACAAATTTAGTCATGGCCAGAGTGAGTGTATTCTATAACAATGCGCATAGATTTTAGAAATGCCCATATCTTGCCCATGGCCATGCCCCTTTTCAACTATGTGACTTAGAATTTAAGTGCACCATGTTACAGAATACACTTAGCAAGTTGTGTGCTTAAACCTTAATTAATGCCAATTAGTGCTGATAATTTCTTGTTAACATCCAATTGACAGCACTGATTATCTAGTTAACCAATTAAGCTATAAAATTTCCTTCAATTTCCAAGCAGAAATTAAGGCGCGATATATACAATCCCAGAGAAAGAGGTTAATAAAAAAGATTGATTGTCTAACAATCTTCTTGGATGTCTATTTGTACTGGAAGTTCGCAAGGTTCAATGTTATCAGCTATTCTATTTTATTTCTATATCTATATATACAACCAATTGATAATGTTTTGAGTTTTGGGGGGGTTTTTCAGAAATTGTATATACATTATGGGCTAGATTCTATTTACGATGTCTAAAAAATTGGTGCTCAAAAAATACACCTATGTATTCTATAAAGTATGCCTAAATTTAGGTATACTTTATAGAATGCACCTAAATTTCCACTTGGTTTATAAAATACACCGAACACCCATCTACATGACTAAATTTAATCACGTCAATCATACAAACCAGGGTATAATATCCTGGAAATGCTCTCAGTGGAGGAGTTGACCCAGTAGTACACCCACTTAGCAACTTGCCTTTATGATTGAATATAAGGAGAGACCTCAGAGTAAAAAACTCACCCAAATGAGACCACACAAAGTGTTAAATGTCTCTAAGGGTGGACAAGCATCTATTTAACACTTTGTGTAGTCTCATTTGGGTGAGTTGTTTACTCTGAGGTCTCTCCTTATATTCAATCATAAAGGCAAGTTGCTAAGTGGGTGTACTACTGGGTCAATTCCTCCACTGAGAGCATTTCCAGGATATTATACCCTGGTTTGTATGATTGAGGTTTTGGAATTTTTACCAGAGATAATTTGGGGACATTTCACATTTTTAAAATTTAATCACGAGCAGTTACGCCAATTCAAACTTGGTGTGAATAGAGCCTATCGGGCTACTCTTCGGGCAACAGACACTTGAAGTGTGGGAGGGACAGTGCCGATTTAGGGCACATGTTTTGGCATTGCCCCAGTATTAAATCTTTCTGGAAACTGTTGAGCTCCCATGTGCGCGGATGTGGTCCTGCAGATGGAGTCTTTCCCCGGAACAATTATTTGATATTTTTAGGGTGCAGAGCCCGGTTCCACCAGGATACAAATCATTCCTAAACCTAACTACACTGGTGGCAAAAAGAACAATTCTCCATTAGTGGTTAGCCATTGAGGGTCCCAGCATGTCTCACTGGAGGATGGCCATGATTCAATGTTGCTCGTTGGAGACGAGGGGAATCAGAGACTTAGCTTCCAAGAGAGGCGACATGTTTTGTAAATCTTGGTCTCCGTTCTGGGACACTCTCACTTCAATAGCCAGAAGTAAAATTTTGAATTGTTAATTATGGGATGGGAGGGATGGTAGGGGGGTAAGGAAGGGGTGGGAATGGGGGAGGAGGAGGGGGGGTAACTGAAGATAGGTATATTATATTCAATCCGCTGGTCTAAATTTGTATGATGTCACTTGTTCTGGTTTCAATAAACAGAGTTATTTAAAAAAAAAAAAAACTTGGTGTGAATGCTGATACATAAATTAGGCGTGGACCAAGTGTATTCTTTAAGAATGTGCATAGATTTTAGAAATGCCCATGACCCACTCATTCTACACCTATGGCCATGTCCCCTTTTCAACTATCTGACTTAAAATTTATGTGCATCATGTTACAGAATACGCTTCGAGAGTTGTGCACATACATTCTAATTAATACCAATTAGTGTCAATAATTGCTTGTTAATTGGCAATTATTGGTGCTGATTGGCTTGTTAATTAAGTTAAGAATGCAAATCCAGAAGAAGACCAGATTTACATGTGCAACTTAAATCATGCTATATAGAAGCTGGGGGTATATGCTAATGATATACAACCCATGATTCCTATTGTAGATCCAAGTAGAATAATTTATAGTGCATCTCTGATGTGTTGGCACAAGTTCATGATTCTATTTTACATACATTGCGACTGGTGCAAAATGTGGCAGGAGTGCGGGGTAGTGAACACCTTACCCCCAACACTGATCTCATTAAATCGGTTATCAATAATATGGAGAATCAAGTTTAAAGATACCGATAATGATATACAAAGCTGTGAATGCTGATCTGCTAAATGTAGGACTGATCTGTGAAATCAGTTTGATTGTCAGGAATGCGTGAACACATGTTTTCAGTTGCTGGGCCAAGTTTCTGGAATGCTTGCCAACAAAGCTTTGCAATTTAAGTAATAATATGTCATTTAAAAAAAATTGAAAGTGCATTTATTTCATCAAGCCTTTGCAATACCATGAATATCCCCAGAGACTGAAGTTCAGTGCAGGGACAGTAATTAAATATATTAAATGGGAATATGTATCGTAATGATGTCATATATTTATATCTAAAGTCATGAAGTGCTGTGATTAATGATGGTTTGTTTATATTGTATGGATTTTAATTATGTATGGTTTTTGGAATCTGCATAGATTTTTAGACATGAGGACTATGCATATTTTAAATAAATAAATACCGTATTTTTCGGACTATAAGACGCACTTTTTTCCCCCAAAATTTGAGAGGAAAATGGGGGGTGCGTCTTATAGTCCGAAGGTAGAGTTTAGCAGGCCACCCTCCCTCCGAACTCAGGATCGCCCTCCCTAAGGTTACCTCCCCTCCCCCCGGCCCTGTCACGACCTCTTCCCTTACTCACGCGATCATCCCTGGTGGTCTAGTGACGTCGGGGCAGGAAAGAGCCCCCTCTTTCCTGCCCAGCGCGCTGCTCTCCATCCTCCTGTATGCTGCCTGTGATGACTGTCTCGGCGAGATTCAAAATGGCCGCTGAGACTTCAATTCTCGGCGGCCATTTTGAATCTTGCCGAGACAGTCACAGGCAGCATACAGGAGGATGGAGAGCAGCGCGCTGGGCAGGAAAGAGGGGGCTCTTTCCTGCCCCGACGTCACTAGACCACCAGGGAAGATCGCGTGAGTAAGGGGAGAGGTTGTGACAGGGCCGGGGGGAGGGGAGGTAACCCTAGGGAGGGCGATCCCCAACTCGGAGGGAGGGATTCGGACAAGACGCACCGGAGCACCTAGGTTTTAGAGGAGGGAAAAAGTGCGTCTTATAGTCCGAATTTTTTTTTTCCTATTTCCCTCCTCTAAAACCTAGGTGCGTCTTATGGTCCGGTGTGTCATAGTCCGAAAAATACGGTAGTGTTAAAGTTCATACAGAAGTTTCATGGCACATATTTTCACTGTGAGTGTGCACAGGGCAGAGTTTGGTTGGAGTGTGGGCAGAGTCTATACTTAACATGCTTAGATTATAAAATTCCTTAGTTTACATGCATATGGGTGTAAAGTATGTGCTAGCATAGGGTAAAATGACGCTCAAAAATCAGCACTGAAAAAAATTGGCCCTCAGTGCTATTTAATAATATGCAGTCAAAGATGAGCACCCATTATAGAATAGCATTTTTTGCCGATTTCATTACCAAAATTTAAGTGCCAAGATTTACGCCTGCTGAAACCAGGTGTAATTTCCGGCAACTAATTTGGATGTATATCCTCGGTATTCTATAATACTGTGTCCTGACCTGCCCATGCACCTCCCATGGCCACGTCCCTTTTTGGTTGCACCTCCCATGGCCACATCCCTTTTTGGTTGCACACTATGGGATTTTGGCGCACATTTTTATAGCATAGCACATAGCAAAATGTGTACCCAATTCCAAATCGGTGCCAATTAGTGCACAATTATTGGTATTAATTGGTGCCTTAGTCATTTAATTGGGTGCCTAAAAAAATCCCACACGGTAAACAATCCCGCCTAAGTAAATTTTATAAGTGGTGCCTAGATTTAGGCGCGGTATGTAGAATATGCTTAGTTGATATCCCAGTGCCTAAAACTATGCACCTCCATTTACAACCAGTGAAAATATGGCATAAATCCCTGGGTGTAGGTTTATGCACACTGGATCATATTCTATAACTACGAGTGTAAATTTGGAAACGCCCAAGGAACACCAATTCCCTGCCCACAGCCACGCCCCTTTTGACTGCACGTTTAGAATTTAGGCACAGTTCATTACAGAATATGCTTAGTGAATTGTGCACATAAATTCTAACTATTGCCAATTAGTGCTCATTATTGCTTCTTAAGTGCTATTATCAATGCCGATTAGCTTGTTAAGCCAATTAAGTTACACGTTGTCATGACTGTGATTTTATTCCATGCCTACACTCACCTTGCCTCCGGGTGACCGGGTCCTGTGGTTTCTGTGGACTGTTTTTTCCTGTTTCCCAGATGTCTTCCAAGTTCTATTCCGGTCCTGATGTTCCAGCTTTCCAGACTTGCCCAGGTGGTTCTGCTGTCAAGCCTCACCGGTGACATCATCTGTAATTGCCTTATTAAGCACCTGGAAACTTTCAGGCTTTGCCTTTGCAACAGAGGTCTTCAGATGTGCTTTTGTCTGAGAGTGTTTGTTGCTGCTCTAGTTCTGCTAGTATCTGTTTTGTGTGTCCTTAGCTTTAGTTTCTTCTGTTTGTTTTTGCCTTGTGTGTCTTTAACTTTAGTTCCTTGCTGCTGTATCTGCTCTGCCTAGCTTCAGTTCCTGTTTGTTGCTGTTTTGCTCATTGTCAGTTCTAGTTTCCCTCCTGCTGTTTCAGCCCTGTGTGTCTTTAACTTTAGTTCCCTGCTGCTGTATCTGCTCTGCCTAGCTCCAGTTCCTTATTGTGTCCCTGATCTGTCTGTCTTCTGCTATAGTTCCCTGCCTGCTTGTTCCACCCTGGTTGTCCTTAGCTTTAGCCCTTCCCCGTTCGTGTCTGCCTTGCCTGAGTACTTCAATCTGGTTCCAGTCCAGCCAAGCCAAGTCCGCTCCAGCGTGTGGTTCCAGTCAAGCCAAGTTCGCTCCAGCTTTTGGTTCCAGACCAGCCTAGCCAAGTCTGTTCCAGTGTATGGTTCCTATCCAGTCTGTCGGGGTAGTCCAGCCAAGCCAAGTCTGCTCCACCTTTTGGTTCCAGTCCAGCCAAGCCAAGTCCGTTCCAGCTTTTGGTTCCAGTCCAGCCTGTTGGTGTTTGTCCGTGCTTCCCTGTTGGGTGGTCTTCCTGCTGTTGCCTGTCTCTGGCAGCAGCCCAAGGGCTCACTACTCCAGATCGCTTGCAGCGACGTGACACACATGTTGTTATAGAATATGCCTGGGTTTCGGCATGGATCTCTAGGTGCGCTATATAGAATCCAGCAGCATATATTGAATCTCGGGGATAGTGTCTACATGTGCACATGTTCTTTCACACCTACTCTAGGTGTACTTGACTTCATAAAATAGGCATGTGAAAACTCATGTTAACTAGGCATAACTTTATAAATTTACCTTCTTAGTGGATAACATGCTTGATCACCTAGGCACTTTCTTATAAATGTATCCCCAATGTGCACATTTGAAAATCCAGATGTATATGTGGTGTTTGCCTCACTAACCTCAATATATCCCTGGGAAATGTCTCTTTTTAATGCAGCTACAAGTACCCAATGCAGAGAAAGCTTGAGAATATACTTAACCACTCTAAAGTGGCTTATTTTCAGCACGGGCAATCCACCTGAATAATTACAAATTTACTCAGTAAAACCCTTGGGAAATTGTCATCTGTGTGAATACAGTTCTAATATTCTACAATTAAACAGGACTTTGTAAGCTCATTTGAAAGTTAATTCACCAGTTGAAATGGCTATTTCTCCTCATTTTCTTTTTTTAGATTCTGTTTGTTCCCTCTTCATACTACAAGCACATGCCTCAACATGTTTTACATAGATACAGTGTTATTTGAGATTGCAACATGAAACTTCAAAATCGTATCTACCATCCTTACACAATAGCCCTTTTTTTTTTTACCCAGCACTTTCCTCATTGAGCCTCCAGATTTGGCAACATGAGCTTTCATTCACAACTATCTGGAGATTTCGCCCCTGTTTTATCAACCCTCTTGAAAATACTAATTAGGTAATTACAGCAGCAGCCTGGGCCCGAAACCATGTACTTAACCTCCTTCTAGAACCCACTAATGATAAGTTTTGATTCCTGCTATTGTCACTTTAAGGAATGACATAATTCCCTGGAAGGGTAGCTTGTAGCGGTCATACCATGAGACTACCACAAGGGGTCAGTGCTACCAGTTTGAATCTGGAGCTAGATAGGGCAGGAGTGGAAGGGGACCGCTGCTGTCCCATCCCACTAGACTACCAGAAATCACCTCCTGTTAAGTCATGAGGGTGGTGAAGCATTTGGGGGTGGGTGGATATGGATGGCAGCGGACAACCAGGAGGGTTATGGGGCATATCAGAAACAGGATGGATATGGGGGGAAAACAGGACCTGGAAGGGGTATGAGGAGAAATGGGGGGGTTGGAACAGGAGGGTTGGGGGACCTTTCAGATTCCCTTAAGTGGGTCCCAACTGATATTCAGCCAGGACCCTCTTAAGTGTCTTATCTGGGTCCTGGCTGAATATTAGTTGGGACCTGCAAAGTGCCAGCAGCTAACTTCAGGCCAGCTACGCCCAGGACATTCAATGTTGGTTCCTCGACACAGTCCAGCATTGAATATCTGGATCTACTTTAGCCAATGACAATCAGCACTTAAAGAAACGCTGACCACCATCACCAGCTGAATATCAGGCAGCTAAGTTTTCAGTTTAAAATTCAGGTACAAATCTTACATTGTGAGCCCTCTAGGGACAGAAAGTACCTGCATATAATGTATACAGTGCTGCGTACATCTAGTAGTGCTATAGAAGTGACTAGTAGTAGCAATTTAGGAGCCTAAGATGTTCATTTTCAATACAAAAAAGTAAAAAAAAAATCATAAGATGGAAGAAAGATGCTTTTCTCTTAAAAAACATTCAAGATGAAATTTTTGACACCCCAATTTTAGACAGTTTGCTCCACAGTTTGTCCAAATTTCAAGGGGGTGTGTTTTGGGCAGCACCAAAAAATCGACATTTTTCTGTAATAATGAAACAAAATAAAAATGTCTAGGGCCAAATTAAGATGTTTTGGCTAGACCTGTTTCAATCACGACCCAATGGCTGGTTTTGGGGCTTTTTTCGCTTGGACATTTTATTTTACAAAATGGTTCCAAAGAAAAAACACACTGAGCACAAAACTTTATGGAAAAGGCCATTTTTCAGCCAAAAGACGTTTTCAGGTTCAAAAATGACTATATTCTCCACTCAATTTTTGGACATTTCTAGCAAAACGTCCAAAATTGGACTTAGACGTTTTATTGAAAATGCCCCGCCACATGTTATGCTTATAAATTTAAGCTTGTCCATTCATTTGCCTAGAGTTATGAGCCTAAGTAATAAACCTAGTGCTGAAAATCAGTGCTAACCTCATAATCTTTTTTCTCCCTCCCTAAATCCACCCCTATTGCCACCTACTTTTCATGCTCCTAAATTTTGGAGTTTAGTGATATTTGAGAATAATTTGATCATCAGCCATAGTAAATTTTCAAACTTGTTAAGAGGGTTAGGAGTAATCTAAGAGGTATTATTTCACAGAGAGGGTGGTGGAGGCATGGAATGGCCTCCCGGTGGAGGTTGTGGAGTCGAGGACTGTGTCAGAATTTAAAAGGCATGGGATAAGCATGTAGGATCGCTTAGGAAAAGGAAGAGTTAGGGGTACAGAGGATGGGCAGACTGGATGGGCCATATGGCCTTTATCTGCCATCATGTTTCTATGTTTCTAAAGAGGGCCAATTTTGAAGCATAACTCCCAAAGTTAGAAGCATAAATCCTTTAAATATCAGGCCCTGATTCTTGCAGACTGAGGTTCCTTCACTGAACCCATATACAAATTAGGCAAAGACGATGAACCTAAAAAAATATGTATAGAATATCTACTGAGAATTTTTATAATTAGCCAATAACAATGAACAGAACCTGCAATAATCCAATTGACCCCTTGGGTATCTTTGTACTAAATGTTTTTCATATAGGCACAGAATTGAAACAGGAGCCATGTGATGTAGTTCAAACTATTACCATATTAAAATTATGGACTAATTCTTATGTATTCAACCTCTCAGGTAATGGAGCTGAGAAACACCACAGAGGCTGGTGCTCAGTTTATTTAATGTCTGTAACGAAAATGCACTGCAATTCTTCCAATACTTCTCTTTCTAGGGACACTAATTAATATGGAGGGTAACCAAAATCGCTATACAAGTTAACTCCTTTGTTTAGCTACATGCTTTGCTGCATATTGACTAGCTACTTGAAATAGCCGTCTAGATCAGTATTTTACCTAATTTACTAGGGTACAAAATTGAATTACTCAATATTTTCTAGCCCAGTATTTCTCTTTTCTAACTTATGTAGATTACAATTTCCCATCAATCTGCACCGCTTATTGTCTAAGCTGCACTATCTATACTATACTGCGCATACTGTACTGCTCACTGATTACGTTGCATTAATAACACTGCACTGCGTATACTGAACTGCTTATATTGCACTGCATTTACTGACTGCACTATGTATTGCTTACTGTTTAAGTTGTACTGCTTATAATGCACTGCTGATACTGTACTGATTACACTATACCGCATACGGCACACAAATCACAACCACTGTATTGCTTAAATTGTATCACTTATACTATAACTGTCTACTGTTTTAAGCTACTTTGTTCATACTGCACTGTTTGGACCATATCGCTCATACCGCACTGCGCACACTGTATTGTTTACTGTCAAAACTGCACACAAATCACAACCAACATGAATACCAAAAAAACTATTCATGATAATCGATTTCCTCCCCCTAATCTACCATGCTTGGACCACCCCCAACTTAAATAACAACCTACCCACAATACACAAACCATATAGACAACCCACTTACAACTCACCAGAACAAAAGAATAACAACCAACTAAAAGGAAAAACAAATAGATACAGAAATAATCAACAGAAAGGGAAGAAAGGAAACAACAAAACCAAAAACCAAGAAAACAGGCAATTAATAAAAATCAACACATCTACGACCCAGACCGAACCATACCATCCAATCCAACTGGGATACTTTAACGCCTGGTCAGTAGTAAACAAAACAGATATTATAACAGACTGGATCACCACAGACAAACTTGACTTCCTATTCATCACTGAAACCTGGATCCACGACCTTAAGGATCCCATAATCCTAGACTTATGCCCACCAGGATACAAAATTACCCACAGGACAAGAAACGGGAAAAGAGGAGGTGGTATAGCCATTATATACAAATCTGAATTCACTATTACCACCACAGCTGAATCCATCCTACCTCAACTCGAAATTGCATCGGTAAGAATCAATCACCCAAACATGCAGGAATACCTTAACGCAATCCTACTCTACAGGCCGCCAGGTAGCTGGCAAGACACTCAAACACACCTTATGGTCTTCATCTCGAACACATGCATCTCTACCTCAAACCTTATCATAATAGGCGATATCAACCTGCACTTGGAAGATCTTACCTTAACAAGCACCCAAGAATGCAAGGAATTCCTACAATTATGAGATCTTCACGTACCAAATGCACAACCGACACACATCAAAGGACACACACTAGATGTTATCGCATACAAATTCGATCCAGACCTAAACCTTATACTAGCAGATACAAAATGGATACCCACACTATGGTCAGACCACTACAAAGCATACATCTCCCTCCAATGGAGGACGAAAACCACAATCAAAAAACAAGAATGAAAACCTACACCACCAGAGGAAAAATAGATCCGGTAATATTCTGGCAACAGATCTACGATAACGAATGGACAACAAAGACAGACACAATCAAATTCCTCCAAGAGTGGGACAAAAGATGCAGAACAATATTAGACAGCATTGCCCCAATTCAAATCAGAACCTCGCACAGAAAGAACTCAATACCATGGTTCAACGAAGAATTAAAAAAACTCAAAACACAAGTTAGGAAATTAGAACGCACATGGAATAAAAAGAAAGACGATCTCACACTCAATGCCTGGAAACAAATCCGAAGAAAATACAAATACACCATAAGACAAACCAAAAGATTATACTACAAAACCGAAATTGGACCAAATTACAAGGACACACACAAACTCTTCCAACTTGTGAACAAACTAATAGACACCACATCAGTCACGAACAGCAGCAAAGACATACCAGGAGCCGATGACCTCACGAAGTACTTCAAAGAGAAAATAGTACAACTGCGACTAAAAATACCTTCCAGCCCCATCGAATACACTGCACTCCTAGACTGTATGGACCCAGACCCTGGAGTATACCCAGCAGACAGGATCTGGACCAAATTCGATCCACTATCGGAAGATCTCATCTCCCAAACGCTTAAAAGATTCGCCAAATCTCACTGCAAACTAGACATCTGCCCAAATAACCTTATGAAATCGGTCCCCCAACACTTTATAACAGATCTAACGAAACATGTGAATTTCATGCTACAAAATGGACTCTTCCCAAAGGAGAAAGGAAACATCCTACTCACCCCCATACCCAAAGATGCAAAGAAAAATAGGAGTGGAGGAGTGGCCTAGTGGTTAGGGTGGTGGACTTTGGTCTGAGGAACTGAGTTCGATTCCCACTTCAGGCACAGGCAGCTCCTTGTGACTCTGGGCAAGTCACTTAACCCTCCATTGCCCCATGTAAGCCGCAATTGAGCCTGCCATGAGTGGGAAAGCGCGGGGTACAAATGTAACAAAACAAAAAAACTATAGACCAGTAGCATTCATTCCCCTAATAACCAAAATAACAGAAGGGATAGTCACCAAACAACTCACAGACTATCTAAACAAGTTCTCAATACAACAAGAGTCCCAGTCAGGATTTCGGTCTAATCACAGTACTGAAACAATACTAATTACGCTCATGAATAAATTCAAACAAAACGATTGCAACCGGCAAGAATATATTACTCTACAATTCGACATGTCAAGTGCCTTCGACATGGTTGATCATAGAATCCTACTACACATCCTTGAATACTTCGGTATCGAAGGCAACGTTCTTAATTGGTTTAAAGGATTCCTAACTACACGCTCATATCAAGTGACATCAAATTCAACTACATTAGCCACATGGACACCTGAATGTGGAGTTCCACAGGGATCTCCCCTCTCACCGGCTATATTCAACCTAATGATGTCACCCTTGGCCAAACTACTATCAAAGCAAAACCTCACCCATACATTTACGCTGATGTTGTAACGATTTACATCCCATTCAAACAAGACCTAAAAGAATTTCCAATGAAATCAACCAAAGTCTACATATCATGCACTCCTGGGCAGATACCTTTCAGTTAAAACTCAATGCAGAAAATACCCAATGCCTAATACTCACCTACCAACACAACACGAGCAAATTTACCACCATCAACACCCCAAAACTAAATCTACCAATTTCAGAAACCCTGAAAATTCTTGGAGTCACCATTGACCGGCACCTAACACTTGAGAATCACGCGAAAATCACAACCAAAAAGATGTTCCATTCAATGTGGAAATTAAAAGAGTAAAACCATTCTTCCCAAGAACCGTTTTCCGGAATCTGGTACAATCATTAGTACGCAGTCCCCTAGACTACTGCAACTCACTCTACGCTGCCTGCAAAGAGCAAATACTCAAAAAACTCCAGACAGCCCAGAACACAGCAGCCAGACTCATATTTGGAAAACCAAAATACGAAAGTGCAAAGCCCCTACGAGAGAAGCTACACTGGTTACCACTCAAAGAACGCATCACGTTCAAAGTATGTACCCTAGTACATAAAATCATCTACGGCGAGGCCCCAGTTTACATGTCTGACCTGATTGACCTACCACCCAGGAATGCCAAAAGATCATCTCGCACATTCCTTAATCTTCATTTCCCCAACTGCAAAGGCCTAAAATATAAACTAATGCACGCATCAACCTTTTCCTATAAGAGCACGCAACTCTGGAACGCATTGCCACACAACCTAAAAGCGACCTATGAACTGACCAACTTCCGCAAACTGCTGAAGACCCATCTCTTCGACAAGACATACCACAAAAATCAAAACACGTGAAATCCCCACATATATCTAATAATGTTAAGAATGCCTTACATTATATCATTATCATGTTTCCATTACCATGCAACCCAAAATACTTCTGTAACACTAAATGTCAATTCTCCCTTCATTTCCACTATCCATGATACATTATAAGCCACATTGCAAAGAGGTGGGATAATGTAGACTGCCCCAACTTGACATGTCGTTCTTTAGATTGTAAGCTCCTTTGAGCAGGGACTGTCCTTCTTTATTAACTTATACAGTGCTGCGTAACCCTAGGAGCGCTCTAGAAATGTTAAATAGTAGTAGTAGCAAAGAGGTGGGATAATGTGGGATACAAATGCAATAAATAAATAAATAAAATAATGGTAGGTTTAAAGTTAATAACAGGCTCAAAAGCTTCAAAACAAAAAGGTAATTGGGGAGACTTTATTTATTTTTCTGTTTTATTAAAAAAATTATATTCTGCACTATCCAAGGTTCTAGGTGGATTACAATCTTACTTACACAATAAATCATTTTATACAATTTTTGCAATATTACAGATAAACTCCAGACACATGAGGAGGGGCATAATTGAACGGCACCAGCCATCTCCGTGGCCGGCTCCGTAAATGGGCGGAGCCAACCGTATTTTCAAAAACGATGGCCTGCCATCTTTTCTTCTTCCGATATACGGTTGGGGGCGCCCAAATCTCAACATTTAGGTCAACATTAAAGATGGTCAACCTAAATGCTGAGATCGCCGGATTTAGAGATAGGCGCCCTTGGTTTTTGCCAATAATGGAAACTGATGGTGACCATCTCAAAAATGAACATATCCAAGGCATTTGGTCATGGGAGGGGCCAGGATTCGTAGTGCACTGGTCCCCCTCACATGCCAGGTCATCAACCGGGCTCCCTAGGGGGCACTACAGTGGACTTCGCAAATTGGTCCCAGGTGCATAGCTCCCTTACCTTGTGTGCTGAGCCCCCCCAAAAAAACCAAAACCCACTCCCCACAACTGTACACCACTACTTAACATTTCTAGAGCGCTACTAGGGTTACGCAGCGCTGTACAGTTTAACAAAGAAGGGCAGTCCCTGCTCAAAGGAGCTTACAATCTAAAGGACAAAATGTCAAGTTGGGGCAGTCTAGATTTCCTGAATAGAGGTATGGTGGTTAGGTGCTGAAGGCGACATTGAAGAGGTGGGCTTTGAGCAAGGATTTGAAGATGGGCAGGGAGGGGCCTGGCGAATGGGCTCAGGGAGTTTATTCCAAGCATGGGGTGAGGCGAGGCAGAAAGGGCGGAGCCTGGAGTTGGCGGTGGTGGAGAAGGGTACTGAAAGGAGGTATTTGTCTTGAGAGCGGAGGTTACGGGTAGGAACTTAGGGGGAGATGAGGGTAGAGAGGTAGGGAGGGGGCTGCAGATCGAGTGCATTTGTAGGTTAGTAGGAGAAGCTTGAACTGTATGCGGTACCTAATCGTAAGCCAGTGCAGTGACTTGAGGAGAGGGGTGATATGAGTATATCGGTCCAGGCAGAAGATAAGACATGCAGCAGAGTCTGATGGACTGAAGGGGGGATAGATGCTAAGTGGGAGGCCAGTGAGGAGTAGGTTGCCACGTAGTCCAGGCGAGAGTATGAGAGAGGTGGATGAGACTTCGGGTGGTGTGCTCAGAGAGGAAAGGGCGAATTTTGGCTAATGTTATAGAGGAAGAAGCGACAGGTCTTGGCTATCTGCTGGATATGCGCAGAGAAGGAGAGGTAGGAGTCGAAGATGACTCCGAGTTGCGGGCAAGATAAGACGGGAGGATGAGGATGATTATCAACTGAGATAGAGAGTGCAGGGAGAGGATAAGTGGGTTTGGGTGGGAAGACAATAACTCAGTCTTGGCCATGTTCAGTTTCAGGGGCGGTTGGACATCCAGGCAGCAATGTTCGGATGTAAGCAGGGCCGATACCTTGGCCTGGGTTTCCACAGTGATGTCTTGGTGTGGAGAGATAAAGCTGGTGTCATCGCATAAAGATGATTGGAAACCGTGAGATGAGATCAGGGAGCCCAGGAAGAGGTGTAGATTGAAAAAGAAGGGACCAAGGACAGATCCTAAGGAACTCCAACAGAGAGCGGGATGGGGGTGGAGTAAGAACCATGAGATGTACTCTGAAGGTACAGTGGGAGAGATAAGAGGAGAACCAGTAGAGGACAGAGCCCTGGAACCCAAATGAAGGACAGTGTGGCAAGAAGTAATTGTGATTGACAGTGTCAAAAGCGGCGGATAGGTCGAGGAGGATGAGGAGTGGAGTAGTGGCCTTTGGATTTGGCAAGGACAGGTCATTGCAGACTGTCGAGTGTAGGGGGCGAAAGCCGTATTGAAGCGGATCGAGGATGACATAGAGGAGAGAAAATCAGGCAGCGGCTATGAACGGTGCGTTCAAGTATCTTGGGAGAGGAAGGGTAGAGGGAAATTGGACAGTAGTTGGAGCACAGGTAGGGTCAGGTGATGTTTTTTGAGGAGTTGGTGTGACTACCGCATGCTTGAGGTGTCAGGGACAGTTTCAGTGGAGAGAGAGAGGTTGAGGATATGACGAATAGGGGGGGGGTGACAGGAGGAGAGATGGTGTTGAGTAAGTTGGTGGGGAGTGGTCAGAGGAGACAGGTGGTGCATTTCGAGGAGAGAGAAGATGGGTGGTTTCCTCTTCAGTGATTATCAGGAAAAGAGGAGAAGGAGGCCTGGGTTGGTTGGTTGAGGAGTGGGTTAAAGGGTGAAGAGGAGGAGATGGTTTGGTGGTGAATTCGAGGTTGATCTTCTGCACCTTGTCACGGAAGTAATCAGCCAGTGATTGAGGAGAGAGTGGGGGGGGGGGAGCGGAGGGCACTTTGAGGAGGGAGTTAAGGGTGGCGAAGAGACGACGAGGGTTAGAGCTGAGGGAATTAGTCAACTGGGTGTAATAGTTCTGTTTGGCGAGGGATAGGGAGGACTGGAAGGAGGATAGCATGAATTGTAATGAATGAAATCAGTATGGGTGCAAGATTTCCTCCAGAGGCGTTCAGCCGATCGGGCACAGGAGCGAAGGTATCGGGTGCCCTAAGGGTGAAGGGGGCACCCAGATGTGGGTACAGTGGGTTTGTGGTGGGTTTTGAAGGGCTCACATTACCCACCACAAGTGTAACAGGTAGGGGGGGGATGGGCCTGGGTCTGCCTGCTGAAGTGCACTGCAGTACCCACTAAAACTGCTCCAGGGACCTGCATACTACTGTGATGGAGCTAGGTATGACGTTTGAGGCTGGCATAGAGGCTGGCAAAAAATATTTTTAAAGGTTTTTTAGGGTGGGAGGGGGTTAGTGACCACTGGGGAAGTAAGGGGAGGTCATCCCCGATTCCTTCCAGTGGTCATCTGGTCAGTTCAGGCACCTTTTTGAGGCTTGGTCACAAGAAAAAAGCACTACAAATGCTGGCTCCTCCCATGACCAAATGCCTTGGATTTCATCGGCTTTGAGATGGCCGGCAATTTTTTTCCATTATCTCTGAAAAACAAAACCGGCGATCTCAAACCCAGCGAACTCTGGCATTTGGCCGAGCTAAACCGTATTATCGGAAAAAAAGATGGCCGGCCATCTTTTTCAATAATACGGTTCCCGGCCAGCTGTTGCGCCACCGCCAAAATAGACCGCCGGCAAACTATTTCGCCGGCGACGTTCGATTATGCTCTCAAAGTTATTCAAAGTCATTAAATCATGAGAGGATTGTGAAAAAATTACAAGAGGACCTTACGAGACTGGGAGGACTGGGCGTCTAAATGGCAGATGACATTTAATGTGAGCAAGTGCAAAGTGATGCATGTGGGAAAGAGGAACCTGAATTATAGCTACGTCATGCAAGGTTCCACGTTAGGAGTCACAGACCAAGGAAAAGGATCTAGGTGTCATCGTTGATGATACATTGAAACCGTCTGCTCAGTGTGCTGCTGCGGCTAGAAAGCAAATAGAATGTTAGGCATTATTAGGAAAAAAATGGAAAACAAAATGAGGGATATTATAATGCCTTTGTATCGCTCCATGGTGCGACCGCACCTCGAATATTGTGTTCAATTCTGGTCGCCGCATCTCAAAAAAAGATATAGTGAATTAGAAAAGGTGCAGAGAAGGGCGACAAAATGATAAAGGGGATGGGACGACTTCCCTATGAGAAAAGGCTAAAGCGGCTGGGCACTTCAGCTTGGAGAAAAGGCAGCTGATGGGAGATATGATAGAGGTCTATAAAATAATGAGTGGAGTTGAATGGGTAGATGTGAAGCGTCTGTTCACGCTTTCCAAAAATACTAGGACTAGGGGGCGTGCGATGAAGCTACAATGTAGTAAATTTAAAACAAATCGGAGAAAGTTTTTCTTCACTCAACATGTAATTAAACTCTGGAATTCGTTGCCAGAGAATGTGGTAAAGGCGATTAGCTTAGCGGAGTTTAAAAAAGGTTTGGATGGCTTCCTAAACAAAAAGTCCATAGACCATTATTAAATGGACTTAGGGAAAATCCACTATTTCTGGGATAAGCAGTATAAAATGTTTTGTACTTTTTTGGGATCTTGCCAGGTATTTGTGACCTGGATTGGCCACTGTTGGAAACAGGATGCTGGGCTTGATGGACCTTTGGTCTTTCCCAAAATGGCAATACGTATGTACTTATGTTACTATCAAAACAGAGAGCTCTAACAATAGCAACAGTTTACTTTTCACAAGAAAATTCATTTACAGATTCATGGCTAGTTCAACCAACAAATAAATAATCAAGACAGTGCATTACTCCTGACCGCATTGCTGGCACATATTCTCTTCTCTGGTATCAGATATTTCATTAATGTTTAACAGGCCAAAGAATTCAGATTGTTAACTATTTCCTGGACAAATTGGTAAATATTTCTGGGTTGGAAACATTCAAGGGAAGAGATAAAGCTTGCTAAAAAATGTTTGGCAGCTAAAATTTAATTCGTGCTCCACTGGGGTATACACAATGATCTGGTTTGTTGTATTATTAGTTAAACACACTTGCAAACCCCCAAACATATATGTAAACATCCATTAAAACAAATTGTGCAAAAAATGTGCAACACAGATTTTTTTCTTTTTTCCTTTTGCTAATTGTGCTCAGTGTCAGGGTTTCCCATATAGCATCAGCTGGTCATTCATATCTTGGGAATTAACCCTCATAAAACATCATAGCACCCTACCATCTCCCCTGGTTTCTCTGAATGCTCTCTCACATATTACACAGTCTTTCAGCTGTTATTTATACTGCCAGGTAAGTGGAGTACTTATCTTGGTGCCAGAGGGAATGGCTCAGCTCCTGCAGGGTATGCCCCGATGTAATCTTATATTATTCATAGAGGTGTTCATAGTCCTTGATGTTTTTATTGTATTATATCGGTTGTTCCCGACATGAAGCAGTTTGGAAGTAGAACGTCAAAGGAGTTGTACATTCCAGGGACGAGAAGCTGATATTCACATACCTATAGATGAACCTTGGGATGATTGTTTCTCCACTTTGAGATCCTCAGACACTATCTGACAAGGCAGTGGCCAAAAATGGAAGGAAACTTTTCTGCTTAAGTATCCCTGTCGATGTCTTGTGGTTTTTAATTCCCAAAATTATGTGTTCTTTGAACCTGAGAAACTTCTTGAATTTGTTACTAGTAAGGAAAAGTGAATTAGTCCATGTATATTGTACTATGCATTGGCTGCGCTCTAAGAAGAAGCCTTCAGCCTCTGATATTTCTTAATTTCCATCCTTTTTTTTATTTCATTTAATTTCCTTGATCTTGGACAAAATTGTTGTGGACTTAGAAATGTATAATTATTTCTTTATCAATATTGTAATCATATGATTGCTTTCTTATTTTCCAAATTTATGTATATGCATGAATGAAAAATGAAAATTCATAAATAAAAAAATAAAAAAAAAACAAAAATGGAAGGATACTAGGCTGCATAGAGAGAGGCATAACCAACAGAAGAAATGAGATATTAATGCCTCTGTACAAGTCATATACAGTGGGGGAAATAAGTATTTGATCCCTTGCTGATTTTGTAAGTTTGCCCACTGACAAAGACATGAGCAGCCCATAATTGAAGGGTAGGTTATTGGTAACAGTGAGAGATAGCACATCACAAATTAAATCCGGAAAATCACATTGTGGAAAGTATATGAATTTATTTGCATTCTGCAGAGGGAAATAAGTATTTAATCCCTCTGGCAAACAAGACCTAATACTTGGTGGCAAAACCCTTGTTGGCAAGCACAGCGGTCAGACGTCTTCTGTAGTTGATGATGAGGTTTGCACACGTCAGGAGGAATTTTGGTCCACTCCTCTTTGCAGATCATCTCTAAATCATTAAGAGTTCTGGGCTGGTCGCTTGGCAACTCGCAGCTTCAGCTCCCTCCATAAGTTTTCAATGGGATTAAGGTCTGGTGACTGGCTAGGCCACTCCATGACCCTAATGTGCTTCTTCCTGAGCCACTCCTTTGTTGCCTTGGCTGTATGTTTTGGGTCATTGTCGTGCTGGAAGACCCAGCCACGACCCATTTTTAAGGCCCTGGCGGAGGGAAGGAGGTTGTCACTCAGAATTGTACGGTACATGGCCCCATCCATTCTCCCATTGATGCGGTGAAGTAGTCCTGTGCCCTTAGCAGAGAAACACCCCCAAAACATAACATTTCCACCTCCATGCTTGACAGTGGGGACGGTGGTTCTTTGGGTCATAGGCAGCATTTCTCTTCCTCCAAACACGGCGAGTTGAGTTCATGCCAAAGAGCTCAATTTTTGTCTCATCTGACCACAGCACCTTCTCCCAATCACTCTCGGCATCATCCAGGTGTTCACTGGCAAACTTCAGACGGGCCGTCACATGTGCCTTCCGGAGCAGGGGGACCTTGCGGGCACTGCAGGATTGCAATCCGTTATGTCGTAATGTGTTACCAATGGTTTTCGTGGTGACAGTGGTCCCAGCTGCCTTGAGATCATTGACAAGTTCCCCCCTTGTAGTTGTAGGCTGATTTCTAACCTTCCTCATGATCAAGGATACCTCACGAGGTGAGATTTTGCGTGGAGCCCCAGATCTTTGTCGATTGACAGTCCATTTTGTACTTCTTTCCATTTTCTTACTATGGCACCAACAGTTGTCTCCTTCTCGCCCATCGTCTTACTGATGGTTTTGTAGCCCATTCCAGCCTTGTGCAGGTGTATGATCTTGTCCCTGACATCCTTAGACAGCTCCTTGCTCTTGGCCATTTTGTAGAGGTTAGAGTCTGACTGATTCACTGAGTCTGTGGACAGGTGTCTTTCATACAGGTGACCATTGCCGACAGCTGTCTGTCATGCAGGTAACGAGTTGATTTGGAGCATCTACCTGGTCTGTAGTGGCCAGATCTCTTACTGGTTGGTGGGGGATCAAATACTTATTTCCCTCTGCAGAATGCAAATAAATTCATATACTTTCCACAATGTGATTTTCCGGATTTAATTTGTGATGTGCTATCTCTCACTGTTACCAATACCTACCCTTCAATTATGGGCTGCTCATGTCTTTGGTCAGTGGGCAAACTTACAAAATCAGCAAGGGATCAAATACTTATTTCCCCCACTGTATGAGGCTCCATTTGGAGTATTGTGTTCAGTTTTGCAGGCCGTATTTCACTAATAAAAAGACTTGAAACGGTTCAGAGAAAGACGACAACAAAAATGGTAAGGGTTGCATCAAAAGATGTTATGAGAAGAGACTTGCTTTCTATTTTATAATGGAGTTCTCTATTTTAATTTCTTTTATATTTGGTATTGTACACTGCTGAGTTATTTTTTGTAAAGTTAAGCGGTATAGCAAATTTTAAATAAGCTATAAACCTAAATATGTATAACCTGAGGAAAGAAGGAAATATAATAGATGTTTAAATACTTGAAAGGTATTAATCTACAAATAAATCTTTTCCAGTGACAGGAAAGTGGTAGAACTAGAGGACATCAATTGAGGCTGCAGGGTGGTAGACTTAGGAGTGATATCAGGAGATACTTTTTCATGGAGATGATGGTGGATACCTGGAATAGCCTCTCAGTGGAGATGGTAGAGACAAAGATAGTGACGACATTTAAAAATGTATGGGATAGACAGAGAAGATCCCTATATGGAAAGAAGATGAAATCAAAATAAAACTTAATTGACCTCAAGGCTGTTAATGTGTTATGATGGACAGGAGTGTTGCTTAGACAGCTACTCCAAAAGTTGGAAAGTAAGACCAGTGCTGGGCAGATATCTACAGTTTGTGTCCCATAAATGGTAAAGACAGGTCAGGATGAGCTAGAGTGGGCTTTGATGACAACTCCAGTAGTTGGAAAGTAGGCCAGTGCCAGGCAGACTTCTACAGTCTATTCTGAAAATGGCAAAGACAGGTCAGGATCAAGTATGCATATATTATATCACATTTATATCATATGCTATCTCTGGAGAGGAGAACACATTGTAAGACTGAAATTAGAGAATAAAATGTTGCTAATTGGCAATATGGTTGGATTGTTGGTGTCATCGGTATCATAATGCTGAGACCATATAAACCACTCTTCAGATATTTGGCATGGTGATGTGATATTGTGGCATGGTACAAATTGCCAGCTGCTCTGGTTGTGATGCCAGTGTTCAATCGTGAAGTTTAACCTGCATAGAGTGTTGGGTGTGGCTTCTGGCCGCCTCACAGGATGACTGGATGACCATGCAGGTCTTTATCTGTCATCATTTACTGTGTTTCAAAAAATATTTACAATTTGCAGTTTAGTCACTAAGGGGTCCTTTTGCAAGACTTAGCACGCACTAACAGAATTAGCTTGTGCTTAATGCTAGAAGCCCATAGTGAAGGAGTGGCCTAGTGGTTAGGGTGGTGGATTTTGGTCCTGGGGAACTGAGGAACTGAATTCGAATTCCCGGCACAGGCAGCTCCTTGTGACTCTGGGCAAGTCACCTTAACTCTCCATTGCCCCATGTAAGCCGCATTGAGCCTGCCATGAGTAGGAAAGTGCGGGGTACAAATGTAACAACAACAAAAAATTAGGCATCTTAGCATTGGGCGTGTGCTAATTCTGCTACCATGCACTAAGCTTTAGTAAAGGGCCTCTAAGCTATAAAATGCAGATCATGTACACAGTGAAAGGTGCATACTAAAGGGAGTATCGGTCCTTTAGTGTGTGCACACACTCTGCATGTCCAAATCCCCAGCACTAAAGGGATAATTCTATAATGTAGATGGCTAATATTTACAGTTATACATGTAAATGTTGAGAATCCTAGCATATACAGGTATGTGTGCACATGAACATGTACAAACCAAATATGCACTTATGTGTTATTCTGTAAATGTGCACATATCTTACATAGCACAAATTGTACAGGTGGGTGTGTACATGCTGGACATTTGTGGGAGCATGCGGTGCACAAATTTATGTAAAGAGTACTATAAGCAGTGCACTTTTCTAGTGAAAAAGGTGCCGGTACTCAAATGCTAGGCCACTCTTCAGGGATGGGGGTAATCACTGAGGGGCCCTCCCCACAATAGCCAGGCCCCCTGCAAGCAGACACAGAACCTATGACAAGGCAGAATTGGCGTGTGGAGCCTGAGCTCTTTCATTAAAACTTGGGGACCATGGGTCAATTTTAGTAGACAATGGAAAAGGTGCCGGTACTCAGTACCCCCAAGCAGTGGTGTGCTGGTAAATGTTTAACAGGCTCTCTCCCCGGTCCCCCTCTGCGCCCCCCCTTCCCCCTCTGTGCCCCCTCCCAAATTGCAGAGCTGGCTATAGCCGGGGAGAGAGCCTGGGGAGGGGGGGGGTGGCAATGCATTACTCCAGGAAAAAAAAATTAAATGATCCCAGGTTCCAATCTAATTCATGTTTAATGTGCAATAAAATGCCATAAGTAAGTAAATAAATATAAACTTTTAATGTTGAGCACCTGATTCTCAAAGTGAACATATTCCAATCACTATAATGAAAATAAAATGATTTTTTTTCTACCTTTGTTGTCTGGTGACTGTTTTTCTGATCATGTTGGCCCAGTATCCGATTCTGCTGCTATCTGTCCTCTTAACTCCGTTTCCAGGGCTTCCTTTCCATTTATTTCGTTCCTTTCCTCCTTTCTTTTTCATTTCTAGTCCTCAGCTTCTGCCTATTTTCTTCATCCATGTGCAGTTTTTCTCTTCCTTTTCCCTCATCTCATCTCCTTCATCACTATTCCCTCCCCTCCATCCATGTCCAGCATTTCTTCTCTCTCCCCTCCTCTCCCCTGCCCTCCATCCACCCATGTCCAGCGACCCTTCTCTCCCCCTGCCTTCCATCCACCCATGTCCAGTGACCCTTCTCTCCCCCTGCCCTGCATGCACCCAGCGACCCTCCTCTCCCCTGTCCTCCATGCACCCATACCCAGTGACCCTCCTCTCCCCTGCCCTCCATCCACCCATACCCAGTGACCCTCCTCTCCCCTGCCCTGCATGCACCCATATCCAGCGACCCTTCTCTCCCCTGCCCTGCATGCACCCATACCCAGTGACCCTCCTTTCCCTTGCCCTCCATCCACCCATGTCCAGCAGTGACCCTCCTCTCCCCTGCTGCCCTGCATGTACCCATACCCAGCGACCCTTCTCTCCCCTGCCCTGCATGCACCCATACCCAGTGACCCTCCTTTCCCCTGGCCTCCATCCACCTATGTCCAGCAGTGACCCTCCTCTCCCCTGCCCTGCAAGCACCCATACCCAGCGACCCTTCTCTCCCCTGCCCTCCATCCACCCATACCCAGTGACCCTCCTCTCCCCTGCCCTGCATGCACCCATATCCAGCGACCCTTCTCTCCCCTGCCCTGCATGCACCCATACCCAGTGACCCTCCTTTCCCTTGCCCTCCATCCACCCATGTCCAGCAGTGACCCTCCTCTCCCCTGCTGCCCTGCATGTACCCATACCCAGCGACCCTTCTCTCCCCTGCCCTGCATGCACCCATACCCAGTGACCCTCCTTTCCCCTGCCCTCCATCCACCCATGTCCAGCAGTGACCCTCCTCTCCCCTGCCCTGCATGCACCTATACCCAGTGACCCTTCTCTCCCCTCTATCCACAAATGCCCAGCGACTCCCTTCTCTCCCCTGCCACCCCCTCCTGAGTTGTTTGGCGAATTCTCCTCCCTCCCTCCGGATCCAGTCCCTCACGTCACCGATATGACTCTGAATTCTTCAGGGCAGGCAGTCTTGCATGCCCGCTGCCAGCGCTGACTCTCCCCCGCTGGTGCTGCCGGTTCGCGCTTCAAAATGGCTGCCGAGACTTACAAGGGCGGCCTCCAAGACTTCAGCAGAAGTCTCACAAGGCCGCCTCTGGAAGTCTCGGCGACCATTTTTAAAGCGCGAACCGGCAGCGCCAGCGGGGAGAGTCAGCGCTGGCAGCGGGCAGGCAAGACTCCCTGCCCCGAAGAATTCGAAGAGTCAGGTCGGTGATGTGAGGGACCGGATCCGGAGGGAGGAGATCCGGCTCGCACATTTCAACAACCGGCTCACAAGAGCCGAGCAAAGTTAACAACCAGCTCTTGTGAGTCAGTGCGAGCCGGTTCCAGCACACTACTGCCCCCAAATACCCCCTCAAAAAAGCCCTCATTATAAGTTATCCCTGGAACATAGGTGCACACACTTAGACCAGTTCTATGTGCCCAAGCGAATATGTATACAGCTATTTATTTATTAGGATTTATTTACTGTCTTTTTGAAGGAATTCACTCAAGGCTTTGTACAGCAAGAATAAGTCAAACATAAGCAATAGACAATTACAGCCATAAAAATGTTCAAACAATACAAAGTATGGTAAAGTATTCTACATTATCATGTCAACACAATATGCAATGAAACATTTTAATAACCAGCATAGGGTGTAAGCAAAGCCAGACCTCAATTTTTGGGTGGGCTGAGTGGGTATGACCCACTTATTTCCTCTCTGTCCATCCCCCTCCCATAAAGATAAATACCTGGGCTGGCAAAGTTTGTTGTTTTTAGCCCATTCTTGAATTGTTGTTAGACAGGTAGTCAGTTTATTCAGGGCTGTGGGTAAGTCAGATTCAATAGGTATGAGTAGCTGCATGCCAGCCGCATAGATGTAGAACTGAGGTCTTGCCATGAGGAGGGTGAGCCCTTAGGCTGCAGCTGGATTGACACTCTAGGCTGGAAACTACGCCGTCAGAATGAGGCAAGATCCGACAACATAGTAACATAGTAACATAGTAGATGACGGCAGAAAAAGACCTGCACGGTCCATCCAGTCTGCCCAACAAGATAACTCATATTTGCTGCTTTTGTGTATACCCTACTTTGATTTGTACCTGTGCTTTTCAGGGCACAGACCGTATAAGTCTGCCCAGCACTATCCCCGCCTCCCAACCACCTGCCCCTCCTCCCAACCACCGGCTCTGATACAGACCATACAAGTCTGTTCAGCATTATCCCCGCCTCCCAACCACCAGTCCCGCTGCCCACCACCGGCTCTGGCACAGACCGTACAAGTCTGTCCAGCACTATCCCTGCCTCCCAACCACCAGCCTCACCTCCCGATCCTGACTAAGCTCCTGAGGATCCATTCCTTCGGCACAGGATTCCTTTATGCTTATCCCACGCATGTTTGAATTCCGTTACCGTTTTCATTTCCACCACCTCCCGCGGGAGGGCATTCCAAGCATCCACTACTCTCTCCGTGAAAAAATACTTCCTGACATTTTTCTTGAGTCTGCCCCCCTTCAATCTCATTTCATGTCCTCTCGTTCTACCACCTTCCCATCTCCGGAAAAGGTTTGTTTGCGGATTAATACCTTTCAAATATTTGAACGTCTGTATCATACCACCCCTGTTTCTCCTTTCCTCCAGAGTATACATGTTTAGTTCAGCAAGTCTCTCCTCATACGTCTTGTAACGCAAATCCCATACCATTCTCGTAGCTTTTCTTTGCACCGCTTCAATTCTTTTACATCCTTAACAAGATACGGCCTCCAAAACTGAACACAATACTCCAGGTGGGGCCTCACCAACGACTTATACAGGGGCATCAACACCCCCTTTCTTCTGCTGGTCACACCTCTCTCTAGACAGCCTAACAACCTTCTAGCTACGGCCACCGCCTTGTCACACTGTTTCTTCGCCTTCAAATCCTCAGATACTATCACCCCAAGATCACTTTCTCTGCCCGTACCTATCAGACTCTCCCCGCCTAACACATACGTCTCCCGTGGATTTCTATTCCCTAAGTGTATCACTTTGCATTTCTTCACATTGAATTTTAATTGCCAAACCTTAGACCATTCTTCTAGCTTCCTCAGATCTTTTTTCATGTTTTCCACTCCCTCCGTGGTGTCCACTCTGTTACAGATCTTAGTATCATCCGCAAATAGGCAAACTTTACCTTCTAACCCTTCGGCAATGTCACTCACAAATATATTGAACAGAATCGGCCCCAGCACCGATCCCTGAGGCACTCCACTACTCACCTTTCCTTCCTCCGAGCGAATTCCATTCACCACCACCCTCTGGCGTCTGTCTGTCAACCAGTTCCTAATCCAGTTCACCACTTCGGGTCCTATCTTCAGCCCCTCCAGTTTATTTAAGAGCCTCCTGTGGGGAACCGTGTCAAAAGCTTTGCTGAAATCTAAGTAGATTACGTCCATAGCTCGTCCCTGATTCAATTCTCCTGTCACCCAATCAAAGAACTCAATGAGATTCGTTGGCACGATTTCCCTTTGGTAAAACCATGTTGTCTCGGATCTTGCAACTTATTGGCTTCCAGAAAATTCACTATCCTTTCCTTCAGCATTGCTTCCATTACTTTTCCAATAACTGAAGTGAGGCTTACCGGCCTGTAGTTTCCAGCTTCTTCCCTATCATCACTTTTGTGAAGAGGGACCACCTCCGCCAATCTCCAATCCCTCGGAACCTTTCCCGTCTGCAAGGATATATTAAATCTTTAAGAGGACCCGCCAAAACCTCTCTGAGCTCCCTCAATATCCTGGGGTGGATCCCGTCCGGTCCCATGGCTTTGTCCACCTTTAGCTTTTCAAGTTGTTGATACACACTTTCTTCCGTGAACGGTGCTGTATCCACTTCATTCTCAATTGTATTATTTCCAGTCCATCGCGGTCCTTCTCCAGGATTTTCCTCTGTGAAAACAGAACAAAAGTATCTATTTAGCAAATTTGCTTTTTCTTCATCATTTTCCACATAGCGGTTCGCAGTATCTTTTAGTCTCACAATTCCCTTTTTAGTCATTCTCCTTTCACTAATATACCTGAAGAAATTTTTGTCACCCCTCCTTACATTTCTAGCCATTTGTTCTTCCGCTTGCACTTTTGCCAGACGTATCTCTCTCTTGGCTTCTTTCATTTTCATCCGGTAATCCTCCATGTGTTCCTTTTCTTCAGTTTTTCTGTATTTCTGGAACGCCAACTCTTTAGCCTTTATTTTCTCAACCACTTGCTTGGAGAACCATATCGGTTTCCTTTTTCTCTTGCTTTTATTTACTTTCCTTACATAAAGGTTTGTGGCCCTATTTATAGCTTCTTTCAGCCTGGACCACTGTCCTTCCACTTCTCGTATTTCCTCCCAGCCCATCATCTCCTTCCTCAGGTATTCCCCCATTTTACTAAAGTCAGCACGCTTGAAATCCAGGACTTTGAGTTTTGAGTGGCCGCTCTCCACTTTAGCTGTCATATCAAACCAAACCGTTTGATGGTCACTGTTGCCCAGGTGGGCACCCACTCGGATATTTGACACGCTATCCCCATTTGTGAGCACTAGATCCAGTGTCGCTCCCTCCCTCGTGGGTTCCATCACCATTTGTCTGAGCAAAACACTTTGGAAAGCATCCACGATCCCTCTACTTCTTTCCGATTCCGCAGAGGGAACCTTCCAATCTACATCCGGCAGATTGACAAGTTCTTGGCAAGGCTGGATAGGCGACAAGCCAGAGACAGGGTTGGACTGGAGACAAGCTGAAGACAAGGCCGGACTGGAGACAAGCTAGAGACAGGACTGGACTAAGGACAAGCTGAAAACGAGGCCAGGCTGGAGACAAGTTGGAGACAGGGCTGGACTGAAGACAAAGCTGGAAATGCAGGAGCCACTACCAGGTCATGCATGAAGAAACCTGTTGCAAAGGCACTGGAGAGGAGCTGGAACCCGCCATAAATGGAATCCCTCTCTGGCTTCCTGGACCAGGCACCTGGACCTTTTATGGAAAACTTCTACGTGCACGCATGCGCTTAGATAGACCAGTCATGGACAGTTGCAGCAGATATGATCCTCCTCCCTGACTGGCAGCCTCAACATCAAAACTGTACAGCAGCTCGGACCCTGGGGGATGCCACGTAGAATGACCCCAATGCCTCAGTGAGGAAGGAAGGTGAGTCGGGGCATAGGAAATGGCCCAGGCAGCTGTGACAAGAGTCCATCGACCAAATCAGCTTGGCTAGTGGCTTGAGGTAGATATTGAACAGAATAGATGATAGTTTTGATCCTTGTGGTACCACTGATCAGTCGTGCTAGCATGATATTATGATCCAAAGTATCAAAAGCTGCTGAGAAATCTAGCAGTACTAACAGAGAGGCAAATCCTCTGTCTCGGTTTCTGTGGAGATCATCTAGTAGGGATACAAGGACTGTTTCTGTTCCATAACCAGGTCTGAATCCAGACTGACATGGATCTAGCCAGTTTCTCTCTTCCAGCCAATCACTGAGTTGATCACATACTGTTTGTTCTATAAGTTTTCCCAGAAATGGGATGTTAGATACTGGACAGTAACTTTCAAGTTTGTCCTGGTCAAGGTTGCTCTTCTTTAGCAAAAGATGCACCACTACCCTTTTTATGTTGTTGGTAGTTGCCCATTAGAAAGAGAGGAGTTCACAATTTTTGTGGCACTTTCTATGAGGCCTCTGCTTGCTTGCTGCACTATCTTTGATGGGCAGGGGTCGAGGGAGCAAGTAGTTGGTCGAAGGTCTCTTAGGATTTTGTCAAGGCCCTCCTCTGTTATTGGGTTAAAAGAGCCCCATATGTCTGTGTCAGGAGGCGGCAAGTTTGTGCACTCCTGGTTAGCTGATTGGAAACCAGGTGAGACTGTCTGTAAATCCTGGTGGATACTTTTAATTTTGTTGCAAGGTATGCAGCAAAATCACTGCAGTTCAGTTATGACTGGGGAGGCTGGTTCTGTTGTGGGGGTTGCAGTAGGCTGTTTCTATGCTGAACAGGTGCATGGTTGACTTGGCAGCCTGATCAATGCATTGAGAGAAATATTGGTTTTTGGCTGTCAGTTATACATGTAAATGTTGAGAATACTAGCATGTATAGGTGTATATGTGCACATGAACATGTACATGCCAGATGCACACATGCATAGGAGCCAACTTTTCAAAATTATTGGGGGTGCTAAGCCCAGTGGAAATAACCCCTTCCTGGACACATAAAAGGAATTTTCTCAATATTGGGGGTGCTCAAGCACCCACAGAGTCGGCTCCTATGCACACATGTGCTATTCTGTAAATACATACATATCAAACATACCACATATTATACAGGTGGGTATGCACATGGTGGACATTGGTGACGCATGCAGGGCACATATTTATCCTTCGAATATAGGTACACACATACTTAGGCCATTCTGGCCTAAGTACTTGTGCCCAAGTGAATACACATATATCGACCTATTACATTAGTATTCTATAAAGAAAAGTAGGTCCACAGTTATAGAACTAACCCCTGTTTCAAACTGCAAGGGATCCTTTTGCACTTTTTTGAGGAACTCCACAGGCAGCATATTCTTACACATTTGAATATGCAATCAGTCAATTACATAACACAGTGCTACAATATCCACATATATGGGTCTCCCTAAGAAGTCTTCAGGGTCTTCATTAAACAATGTCAATAATATTAGTCACAACAAAGCCAGAAAGTCCCAAAATATCTCCTGAGAATTGGAAGAATTAGGACAATGGTTTTCAACCCTGTCCCAGTTCCACATTAAACCAATCTGATTTTTGGAATATTTGTAATGAAATGGGGTATATTTGCTTACCCTAGAGACCCCATATTTTTCAGAGCTATCTCATCCATATTCATTATGGTTACCCTGAAAACCAGACGGAGTGTAATTACTGGACTGGGTTACCAAAGAATAGAATAGGGTATCATAGCAGCAGCAAGGACCTGACAAGTTCCTGATCCATGTGGAAATTAAAAGAAAATAAGAGTAATGTTAAAGAAAAAAAATTTGATTTTGTCAAAGGAAATACCCTTCAAAACATCAGCATCTATGTAACAGATGATAGGTATGTTGGATTTATGCCTGTTGATCTCAATTTAGTCAGTATTCTACTATAGTAATTTTGCAATCTTGGCAGCACTTACAGGCTCAGGTCATACTGAAATAGCAAGTCAAGATTGAAGTGCAGTGGGAGAGCGAGGTGAAAATGTTTTCAGTGCTTGCTTATACTGCAGCATACCTGACTTTGTCAAGTGTTACAGTGTCTACCATGTACTTTCAAAGGCACTAAACACTCCAATAACTTATAGCTCACATAAATCACATACAGGAGAAAAGGTGTTGAGTAAGACTAATCCTGTGGCTTCTTCGATAAATGCATATTTTCCTTATCTCAGGAATTCTGATACTTATTGCCCTTTGGCTGGCTATAATAGTGCTTCTTTTGACAAAAAAAATCTGCTATACAAGATACAATCTGCTGCTCAAACATGATGCTAGTTAAATGGCAAATTATTTGTCATTATTAGTGTACCAGCAACCTAACAGAGATTATTTCTTGAGTCAAATGTTTTACATTCCATGTGGAAATACCAGAAAATTACTCAAACTTTTCCATCAAATTTACAATATTTTTAAAAATGGTTTACCCTAGAATAAGATTATGGACTGGATCCACAGTTTTACTTCACTGCATTTATGGACATATAAGCTTGCTTTTCTTAGAAAAATTGGTACTAAACATTCATTGATACAGCAGGAATAATCCAGAACTAGCTCAGGCTACCCAGATGACAGAAGTGATCTAGTGGTTAAAGAGACATGCAAAGAAACCAAGGAAGCCAGGCTTCACATCCCACACACATTTTCTGGGCATAAGCACCCGTTTTCAAAAGTATGTGCATAAGTGAAAACCTCCCCCCCCCCCCCCCCCCCCCCCCCCCGGAATGTTTTCTTTTAGTTCAGGTAAAGTTACAAGCACATTGGATTTGCCATTTTATAAATCCCGATTTTTGTGTGTGGGCAGAAATGGCTTTTAAAATTGTCCTTTTTATCTCTCATTGTCTCAGGTACCCATTTAAATTGTAAGTTTTGTAGGGCAGGGTCTTACCAAGTACAGCAGTACACATTTCCAGTAGTTCTATAGGAATGCTATTATTATGATATGGAGCTTGTTACCCAAGATCCTTAAGCAACACTAAATGTACATTTTCTTTAGATTACCTATTCCTATTATCATGTTACCCAAGATCCTCAAGCAATACTAAATGTATATTTTCTTATAGATTTCCACTATTCATAATGTAATGTAAGCCGCATTGAGCCTGCAAAGAGGTGGGAAAATGTGGGGTACAAATGCAATAAATAAATAAAATTTAATAGAGACTTCTCTGTTTTGTCATTTTAATAGATCTTCTAACTGCAGTAAAATATTTGCAATTCCTTATGTATTTTCTGACTTTTAAAGACAACGTATTCTCTGTACCAGATATTCTATAGGATCAGAAGGATTTGTTGCATCGCAAAATGCAAACAGACGCTATAAACCACTTTCTTTAAGATAGTAATTGTATTGTATTGTATTGTAACATTTATAACCCGCGCTTTCCCACTTGTAGCAGGCTCAATGCAGCTTTCATACTATAATAAATTTACAACATAACACAAAATGGATAAAACATCTAAATATAGTATATAAGAGGTGGACAATAAAAAGGATAAGGGGGAAGGTACCTAACATTGTGGGTGTGCAGATCAATCCCATAAAGGCCCTGTGATCTACATATGATGAATGGAGACCATCAGAAAATGGAAATATGGTTATTGTCATAAAAGTATTGTAAAATAATTAGAATACTTTAAAATTTCTTGAATATGTATTTGACACCCTTTTCTGAAAGAAACCTGTTTTCATTTTCAGTAGTGTTTTCAAGAACTGCTGAGGAAGGCTCTACAGCCAATACATAGCCCGTGGTGGGTCCACAGCTTTACTTTTGCCTATATCTTCAATAAAGGACTTGCTGTTGTCATCATGGTCCATCTGTGTGACCATTCCCATCCTTCTGGTCCTGTCCAGTTCTTCGTGTGGGAGTGTTTTGGTCCATTTTGGTTTTGGATGTCTGCCCTCCAAATCCAACCAAAAACATACTGTACCTACATATAGGCCACACCTGCAGGCATAAGGGCTATTGTACTGAGTACAGTTGGGCATAGTAGGTTTTTGGTGGATTTTGGAGGACTCCCCATACAATATAAGGCAGTAACAATGAGATATGTACCTGGGACATTTTATGTGAAGTCACTGCAGTGTCCCCTAGGATGTCTCACTGCTCTGCTGGGATGTCTGTGTGGTCTGTCTATTAAGAATGCTGCCCCCCCCCCCCCCCCCCTTTAAGCAAGATATACTATTTGCCTACCAAGAGAGATAAAGAGGATTTACAGAGTTTACCACAAGTTCAAGGAGAACTGAATATTTCAGATATTTTGGAAACATCTTTAACATCAGTAACAGAGAGACAAACTTTACTTGTTTCATTTATTTTTGAACAAGACCAAGAAGCTACAGTATGAGAAGATTGACTTTAAAAAACCTACAAACATTATTTTACGGAGGAAAAATATGGGTTTTCCCTGATGTCACTAAGCAAACCCAGGAGAGAAGGAAAGCTTTCCTGGTGTTAAGAACTGAGATAATAGCCTTAGGAGCATCATTTAATTTAAATTACCCCTGTAAATGTAATATTAAATACCTGGGAACAAAATATGTTTTTTTTTCTTCCAGAACACGTAAGACAGTTTATTGATAAAAAAAAAAAAAAAACTATGAGACTAGTGGGACTCACATGATCACGATCTATGGATTAGAGGAATATTACGAATACAATGGTGGATAAATGTGTTAGGCTTTTTCTTAATGATTATAAATATTTTCATTTAAATCTCATCTCCTGAGTTTATAACGGGATCCTCCCCCCCCTCCCATTATTTGTGGTCTAATAAAAGATGTAAGATTATTATTTTTACTTTTTTAATTATGACTTCTTAAAAATTTGCTTGTCTGATTTTTCCTGTTCAAGTTGTAATGCTTGTAAAGATATAATTTCATAAATAACAATTTTTAAAAAAATGCAGGCCCCTGATACATCCTAATAGCTTGTTTCTGTGCATTTTTCCCTTGAACTTTTTTTTTAATGGTCCTAAAAGATAGATGCACTGAGCTTAAAAACATCTAGCAAATGGTAATTTTTTTGAAACAAAAAGTTGGACAAATTTTTGGTTTGAAAATGGCCATGTTCGCTACTGGATTTTTGGATGTTTTTTCTAAAACGCCCAAAGTCGGATTTAGACGTCATATTGAAAATGCCTGTCTAAACCACCTTTCACTTATCTGCAATAAAAGAATTCGCAAAATGAATAGACTGCACATATAGGCATATATGAATTAGCTAAAGGTGAGGTCTCTTATGTGATACAAAGCTGCCTGTCCAAGTTAAGGGGGGAATTCATCGAGCAGCATTAGGGCTTTAAGGGGCCCTCTTACCAAGCTATAGGAAAAACAGCCCTGCGCTAGCGGTGGGGGTGTTTTTCCCGTGCGTCAGGGCCTTTTTTGCCGCAGTGGATAAGAAAGCCCCCAGCACACGTGACCATGCGGTAAGAAAACTCTTACCGCATGACCATACGACGGGGAGCCCTTACCGCCACCCTTGGCGATGGCCAATTACCACCGGGTTACCACCACACAAACCATTTCTGGGGGTTTCCTTTTCCCCCCAGAAATGGCACACGCTTGGGGCGGGACTACTGCCGGCGGCCACATTCAGCCGGCAGCAATCCCGATAGAGCAAGCGGTAAGCCTGCGTTCGGCTTACTGCCGCTCTGTAAAAGGGTCCCTCATTTGTGTTATTTGGGCCTTAATGCAACTTAAACAGCCCTAACGCTGCTTGACCGCAAACACCACGGTGATAGTTAGGTAGTAATAAGGTTCAAAATAAGCAAATCCATGTTTTGCATCTCATTACTATGCAACTATCCTAACATGATCTTGCGGTGATATACCGCAAATCATGTTAGGGCTCAGAAATCAAGGTAAAATAACTTGGGGGGTATTTTACCATCCGGGAGCATCGGACCACAAGCAGCATTTTTCTCTTTTCCTGGGATTCAGCAATCTGCGTTACCGAGATCCCACTGGTTGCTGAATCCCGCAAGGGTTCAAGGTGCAGTAAAAGATGAAATGTTTATCACACTTTGATGACCCTCCCCTAAATATTTCAGGAAGATCTAGTAAATAAAGTAGCAATTTATAACAGATAACTAAGACATATTTTTGCTCACTTTCTAAGTGCAGTTACAGTAAAATCAGGCTTTGTTTTCTTTTTCAGTAAATGTACTCGGTTGGCACTTTACAAACTTTAACCATAGTCCAGAAACATAGCATTAACTTTGCTATCATATTTGTATTGTTAGAAAGAATGTACAATCCCTAATGATTTGGAATGCCTATCCCATCCTTCCCTTACCTCAATGCTTTATTGAACTTGGAAACTCTGTGAAGGGTATTTTGTAGGAATTTATTGTTCCAGAAGTTATCATTGTACTTACTAAGCATGCTGCTATTGGAAAAGTAGTCCAGAGGTCAGAGCAGTAGGCTGTGAACCCTGAAAAGCTGAGTTCAAGTTCCATGTCTCACAATAATGCTTCTTATTACCTTGGGCAAGTCATTTCCTTCTCTGTTTTCTCAAACAATATTGGGCCCCTACTTATTAGTTTGCAGTAAAATAGCGCATTTGTGTATTTTTCTACTTACTTGCATATTGCAACAGGCACCATGCATTCCTAAGCACAGGAACACAAAGATAACATCTTCTAAAGGACCAGGCCAGAAAAGTAAAAGTACTCCTACCCTCGATCCCTAAAAAACAGTGGGGCCCTCAGGATAGATCAACCACCCCAAGCCTTAAAAAAAAACATATTTGCCCCCTCAGACTCATCTCCTACCCTGATCTCTTTACAAATTGAAGGACCCCCCAGATCCCTGATGTCTGATCCTTTCAAGTAACTCAGGGGCCCTTTTACTAAGCCATGTAGCCACCTACACGCCCGTATGTCAATTCAAAGTTACCGCCAGCTACTGCGTGACCCATGCGGTAATTTTATTTTTAATGCGCGTCCACTACGCATGCTGGAAAATCATTTTTATTTTCTGGCGTGCGACACAAACTGGGCAGTAATCGCCATTCTACACGCGTAGACGATTACCACACAGTTAACTCGTGAAACCTTACTGCTAAATCAATGGGTAAGGTCTCAGAACCAAAATGGACGCGCACCAATTTTTATTTTGCCACACGTCCGTTTTCAGCAAAAGCCCTTTTTTACAGGCGCACTGAAAAATGGATTTGCACGCGCCCAAAACACGCACCTACACTAGCACAGCCCATTTTTCAGCGCACCTTAGTAAAAGGACCCCTCAGAGTCCTAAACCATCCCCACTCTTATCCACTGATCCCCAATTCAAAGTCCTGCTTCCACATTCAGCCCCAAACCCCCAATCTGTTCAAGAAGCTAGCTACCTATTATACCTGATCATAACTCACCTTGGGCTCAGATTTGGAAAGGTGAGAAATGATCTAAAAAAAATCCAAATTCATTATTCAAGCACTGTTCAAACAAGCATTGTAGATGGGCCAGATGCCTCACCATTTGCATTAATTCTCTGACAGAACATCATCAAGAGCCAAAAATAAGGTGTAACTGATAGAAGCAAGCTGTGTTCTTTGCCACAGCTTTCTTCGATAATTTGTCAGCCGGGTCTTAAGTTAGTTTTTAATTGTCAGCTAGGAAGATTTAAAGAACTGTAAAACAGTTTCATATAGGAATCCCTAATGTAAATGTTTCTGACTGTATAATAGGATTACTCTAAGTAACAACAGATTCTCAGCCCTAATGTTGGTATTTTGAGTGCTATTAAAGAAAATCCTTTTTTTTTTTTTTAAAGCTGTCTCAGAATGACATAACTCCATTCACACAAACTATTTTTGGCTTGAAGAGTACATAAGTGGTAGATATTTTTAAGTTGTCAAATCATAATAATTGTAAATTCAGTTTCATGCAGAACAAGAAAAAAAGAATACCCCACTTGAAAATTAAAATTTCATGCCGTATAGGAGCAGGAGAGGTTATTCCACTCCTCCAAATGACTTGCATTTCTTGGAGCTGATTACCCAAATACATATGCAACATTTGCACTACTTAGAGATTTTTACAGTCTTTTACTCCTGTCTTGGACAGGACTGTATCAGCTTAGACAGTTACTGGCTCCACACAGGTCAATTTTATTACTATGGATGCATTTTTATGCTTGCCAACAAATGGAATGTTGGAAAGAATTACGTAAATGGAATTGATGTTTATCTGCCTGTAGGCACAGTAATCCCTTATTTGTCCTGTATGTCTATGGAGGAGTAGGTTAATGGTTAGAGCTGTGGGCTGATAACCAGGGGAACTGGATTTAATTCCCTCTGTAGTTCCTTGTGAATCTGAACAAGTCACTTAGGGGCCCTTTTATGAAGTGGCGGTAGGCCCAATATGGGCTTACCGCTCGCTAAAAAGCAAGTACCTCCAGGCTACCGCAACAGCCCGGAGATACTTCCCTCCTCCTGCATGCACCATTTCTGGCACTGCAAAAATATTTCAATTTTTGTAGCGCCGGTGTGTACCCAGCGGTAATTGGGCAGTGCTACTCGCTGCCCGACTACCGTCGGGTTAGTGCTTCACTCGCCATACGGCCATTTCTTGAAAAAAAAAGAAAGGCTTGCCTTTTATCCACTGCAGTAAAAGGGGACCTTGGTGTGCATCAAAAATGTGCGCCAACACCAGCACAGGCCCACTTTTGCTGCAGTTTCGTAAAAGGACCCCTTAACCTTTCATTGCCCTAGATACAAAACTTAGGGGCCCTTTTACTAAGCTGTGGTAAAAAGGGCCCTGCGCTAGCAGCAGTGGCCGTCTTTGCCGCATGCCAGGGCCCCTTTTACTGCAGCGGGTGAAACTAACCAAAAATAAAATGGTTGTGCGGTTAATTCACACTTACCGCACAGACATTTCTGGAGGGGGCAACACTTACTGCCACCCATTGAGGTAATTGGGCATCGTGCAACGCTGCCTGATTACCATTGGGTACCCCCTGCGGAATTATTTTTTCAATATTTTCGCTAGCACTGGAAATGATACATGCTGGGGGTGGAACTACTGCAGCACCCTCGTTGGGCCAGCGGTAGTTCTGGGTTGCTGCATGGCAAGCCCGTTGCAACAGAGCACCCTTTGGTAAAAGGGTTCCTTAGATTGTGAGCCCACTAGTGACAGAGAAAATACCTATATAAAACATATTGTCAGGCTCAGTCACCAGATTCGCACCACTCTTTCTCAGTCTCTTCCTTTCTTCACCAAGCACGCCCTTCACTCCCGAGTCGACAGTCTGCAATCAGGGTCTCCTGACAACAGGCAAATCACCAGAAGTGCTTTATTATCTCATGAGTACATTTAATCTGCTTTAAGTCTTCACAGGCCCTCCCCTCTCCTCAGTGTAGCTCCACTTTTAAACACAGTTCATTGGAGCCCTGCTTGCAATATAGTTCAGCTTGGGCCTGCTTTCCACACAGTTCACTTTGGCCCTGCTTTCAATATGGTTTTCTCCAGCACTGCTTCTAATCCAGTACTTAGTGGTACTGCTCTTTCACACAGCTAATGAGCACTGCTCACAATTCAGTTCAGTTAGCAATGTTTTCCTCATCAATTCAGTTTAGCACTGCTTTCAAACACAGTTTAGTTTAGCATTGCCTTCAAACACAGTTCATCTTAGAAATGAAATTAAACAGTTCAATTCAATGGCAATATGGTCTAAGTCACTTTCTCACTCTTAGACCTAATGACCCACCTCCCTTTTTGTCAGCACAAAACCACCTGACATCCACCCACCGGGTCAATTCACCAAGGCTTCATTCACTCTCTCCAGTTCAGTTCATAACTCACTTTAAGAGCCCTCCACCAGCACTTCCATTTCCTCCTCATTCTCCCCTCCTTCCACCTCCTCCAGTTCCATTCTCTCCTCCCCTTCCTCCCGGTCTAGGGGCTCCTCCCTTCCCCCATCTGATTTCATCTCCCAATCACACCCCGGCTCCTCCCTCTCTTGCATAGAATCTTCTCCCTTCACCTGATCCCTCTGCTGTTGCTGCACTGCCTTCTGGACCTTGTAGTTTCTTAGTTCCTGGTTTCTCTGACATTGCTCTGCCTTCTGGGCTTTGTAGTTCCTTGGTCCTGAATCTCTCTGGTGCTGCACTGCCTTCTGGGGCTTGTAGTTTCTTTGCTCTTCACAATGTAAACCGTTGTGGTATATCACAGAAAGGCAGCATATCAAATACATGACCCTTACTCTTACCTTTGAATAGACTGGGTCTCTGTCTCTTATATATTTGTGCACAGCACTGCATATGTCTAGGAGCATTATAGAAATAAGGAGCAATTGTCATTACTTTCCAAGACAGGGACAGAACTTCACCAACTTTGGCATGCAGGTTGTTATTCGGAGGAAAGGGGTCACCGGCGAAGGAGCCTTCTCCTGTTTGATCCGGATCAAACAGGAGAAGGCTCCTTCGCCAGAGCCCCCTTTTTTTCGCGCTATAGCGAAATTAATGCAAGTTACCCAGGCTGTCTCTAAGGCATTTACAACTTGAACTCTGTATGATTGCTATATCTACAATTTGACCCCTGAGGCAGGCGCCTTGTTGGCGCCGAAACACGGCCCGTGTCGGGTCTTTGGCTAATAAAGTACTCCTGTTGTCCTAGTCTTGAAGGCCCAGTGTTGCTTTTTTCTTTTGGTTTAATATTTGTTGTACTCATTTTTTGGCACCATTAGAGATTTTTAAAATTTACATAAAGGAAATATTGTAATTGCCTGATGATACCATGATTGCTAATAACCTATATAATTTGCCTAGGTCCTCTAAGCTACTAAGGGGTCCTTTTACTAAGCTGCGGGAAAATGGGCCCTGCGCTAGTGGTGGAGGTCATTTTTCCCGTGCGCCAGGGCTCTTTTTACCGTAGCAGGTAAAAAAGCCCCCAGCACACAGCAGGGAGCCCTTACCGCCACCCATTGAAATGGCGATAAGGGCTCCAGCGCTAACCCGGCGGTAACCAGGCAACAAGCAGCAATGCCCAATTACCACTGGGTTATCGCCGCACAAGCCATTTCTGAGGGGTTTCTTTTTCCCTTGGAAATGATGCACACTTGGGGTGGGACTACCACTGGCGGCCACATTGGGCCAGCAGTAGTCGCAGAAGAGCGAGCAGTAAGCCCACACTGGGCTTACCGCCACTCTGTAAAAGGGTCCCTAAGTAAGGAGGAAGGAGCTTGTGATATTTTGAACTCACCAGATAGCTTAGATATGTCTAAATCCCTTGAGTCATCACAGGAACCTATTACTAAGAGAGCCACATTGTTGGTCTCTTTTCAATTAGAAGAACATAAGAAGCTAATTTTGAAAGCATATTTTGCTAAGAAAATGGTTTCTTTCTTTGGATAGAAGATTATGATCTTCCCAGATGTTGCCAGACTTAGGGGTCCTTTTAGAAAGACGCACTAGCATTTCCTATGGGCTTCCCTGGTGTTTACTGTGCGCTAATCATTAGCATGCACTAAAAACGCTAGTGTGCCTTTGTAAAAGGACCCCTAAATCAATTAAGGCATAAGGCCTTCCTACAGTTAAGACCAAGGGCCCTGTTTACTAAGCTGCGCTAAAGGCATGCTAGCCTTTATTGTAAGTGCTAAGCATTAGCGTGAACTAATTGTGTAGATAGATACCCATAATATTCCTATGGGCGTCTACATGGTTAGCACATGCTAATTTTTAGCACGCACTAAAAAAGCTATCTCACCTTAGTAAACAGGGTCCTTAGAGTCTTGACTTTGGAGGTCTCTTTTTTCTTGAAATTGACTTGCATCTAGTCACACTTGGGAATAGTTCTTAAATCTTCATATTTATTTATTTATTTTGTACAATTTAATATACCACCTTCACATAAAAATTATGCAACAAATTGGTTTACATTAAAATCAGCTAAAAACAAAACAGTCCAAGACAACACAAAACATAAGAGGAAAGGATTCAAAATAGCACAGCAATCTTAACCAAATAACAATGAAAAAAATAATAAGCAGAGATACACTAGGAAAAACACATAAGATCTCACCTTCCGACAAATGCTCGTTCCCCAATAACCACAGAAGACATTAACAGTCAAAATATTGCCTAAACAACCATGCCTTCATCAAATCTCAGAGTTGATCTTTCCAACCGCAGATGAAGTGGCAAAGAAAACACTGCAGGGGACTTTTAATAAGGCACACTAGCGTTTTTAGTGTGCTCTAATGATTAGGATGCGCTAAACGCTAGAGACACCCATAGGAATATATGGGCATCTCAAGCATTTAGCACACCCTAATTATTAGCATGCGCTAAGAACGCTAGCACGATTTAGTAAAAGACCCCCTGCGTTACTAGAAAAATGATGCCAACATCTTAAGCATGAAGGAACAGCTAAAACAAAATTCACCTGCAAGGATCACAGCTGTCTTGCAAGAGTATAAGGAGCTAGCAATGAAAAATGTAGAGTGGTCAACCAGCGATCAGTACCCGATGAATCACCAGTAAAATCAGCCATAACTGGCAGCCAATGCTGTTCTCTCAGCAACGGCATTACATTATCTCTTACTGAAGCATTATATGATAACCTTACAGCTGTCGCAAAATTCGCCCTTTCCTCTCTGAACACACCACCCGAACTCTCGTCCACGCTCTCATTACCTCTCGCCTGGACTACTGCAACTTACTCCTCACCGGCCTCCCACTTAGCCATCTATCCCCCCTTCAGTCTGTTCAGAACTCTGCTGCACGTCTCATATTCCGCCAGAACCGATATACTCATATCACCCCTCTCCTCAGGTCACTTCACTGGCTTCCGATCAGATACCGCATTCAATTCAAGCTTCTCCTTCTTACCTACAAATGCACTCAGTCTGCTGCCCCTCACTACCTCTCTACCCTCATCTCCCCTTACGTTCCCGCCCGTAACCTCCGTTCACAGGATAAATCCCTCCTCTCAGTACCCTTCTCCACCACCGCCAACTCCAGGCTCCGCTCATTCTGCCTCGCCTCACCCTATGCTTGGAACAACCTTCCTGAACCCTTACGCCAAGCCCCCTCCCTGCCCATCTTCAAGTCTTTGCTTAAAGCCCACCTCTTCAATGCTGCGTTCGGCACCTAACCCTTACCGTTCAGTGAATCCAGACTGCCCCAATTTGACTGCCCTGATCGGACCGACCGTTCACTTGTCTATTAGATTGTAAGCTCTTTGAGCAGGGACTGTCTCTCTTTGTTAAATTGTACAGCGCTGCGTAACCCTAGTAGCGCTCTAGAAATGTTAAGTAGTAGTAGTAGTAGTAGTAGTATTTCCCACCCATTGCAGGCAATTCAGTTGTACCTGTGGACATCCCCCCAACAAAGAATTGCAATAATCTAGCCATTATGACCAACCTGAATATCTTGATAAAATATAAAAAAAACAAAAAAACAGAAACATCAGATCTACATTTTGAAGAAACTGGCCTTAAAAATAAATCTCCATTACTTTCTATAGGAAACGTTTAGAAGCTATTAGAATTAGACCATAGATCATTTCCATTCCCAGCAGCACATGCAGATAGAAACAGGGAAGAAAAGTCTGAAGCCAAAAAAGCAAAGGATGGTGCTCAAAAAGGAATCATTTTATTTTTGTTTGTTTCCTTTATGCCCAAAAATGTTTTAAGGACTGTTTAATAGGGGAGGGATAGTGACAGGGACACAGAGGGGGAAATGCAGGATAGGGCAAGACACACACAAAGGGGAAATGCTGAATATAAGGGCTGGATCGGGACACTGAGAGGGCACATGCTAAAAACGGAGAAAGGTAAAGGACAGGGACACAGCGGAGAGATGTTAGGACTGATAAGGATGCAGGACGATTATGGTAGACATGGAGCGAGAAGAAATGTCAAATGGACTGACCATAACAAAGTCAAGAAAACAAACAGATGCATAAAAAGGTCACTGGGAGCAAAGAGAACAGAAAAATAAAATGCTCGTAGAATTCAAAAAATTATAAATGGAAAACAACTGATGAAGTATAGAAAACCCAGATTTAAGAACTGTCAAAATCTGCTGCGTGAAAATTAAATGTGAGTCGAGAAGTACCCCCAGAGAGCAAAATGATTTGACTGGATGAAACTGCTTGCCAAAAAGAGTTGGAATCAGGTTAAGTGGAGGGTTGCAATCTGTAATCCAGCATACCATAGTTTTCTCTTCATCAAAAATCAAACAATTTTCTTTTAGCTAAGAGGCAATAGTGTCTAGGCAATGTTGCAATTGAACAAGGTCAATATGACTTGCATCAGTGTAGTAGGCTAAAAAGGATGCCATCTATATAGAAATACATGGAGATGTCATGAGATTGAATCAGGATTGGAAGGAGACTCATGGAAATGTTAAATAGCAAAGGTGACAGAATAGATCCTTGAGGGACACCACAGTGCAGTGGAAAGGTAGAAGAAATTTAACCACACCTTGTGATTGAGAAACAGCAGTCACCCACTTTGGGCTCAGGCCCACCCAGTAGCAGCACACCTATGAAGTGTCTGGCAGGGATCCCCAAGCCCCACCAGCCGAAAATTCCCAACAACTGTCCTTCCTGCATACCAGCCTTCCCTCTAATGTATTCCCGCCTATGCGGAAACAGGAAGTTGCATCAGAGGGAAGGCTGTGGGGCCAACACGAGCAGTGTGTATTAGTTGCTGCTCGCTGCCAGTGAAAATCTGCTATTTAAAAGGTATGGGGGGAGGGGGATGTTTGAGAGACCATGAGGCATATTTTCAAAGCACTTAGCCTCCCAAAGTTCCATAGAAACCTATGGAACTTAGCCTCCCAAAGTGCTTTGAAAATATGCCTCCTCATGACATGCAGGCAAGAGAGGGAGAGACCAAATCACTTATGGGACAGGGCGGAGTTCTTCTGCCCACCCATCTTGGGCCCAGGCCCACCCAAAATTGGGTGTCTGGCTACACCCCTGGCACACAAAGGAAGGAGGAAAATCAGTCAAAGACCTAACCATTAATACCTATTGATACTAGTCTGTGAAGTAAAAGAGAATGATTAATGAAACCAAAAGTTGCAGAAAGGTCTAACGGATATGGAGAGCAAAATAACAGTTATCCAATTTAGCTTGAAGTTCACTAACCAAAGAAGTTGCAACTGTTTCTGTGATGTGACTGTCTTGGACGAAGGATGTGAGTGTGTTCAATATGTGAAAGAAAGAGTTCATAAACTACCTTTTCAGAAAGTTTTCAGAGGAACGGTAAAGTGGAAACCAGATGGTAATTCGCTGGAGAAGAGGGGTCAAGTTATAGTGGATGGACAGCAGCAATTTTCCAAAGTTTAGGAGGGGAGCCGGAGGTTAGACTAGCCAGCTCATTTTCAAAAGAGAAGGGCGCCTATCTTTCGACACAAATCGGGAGATGGGCGCCCTTCTCTCAGGGGCACCAGAATCTGCATAATCGAAAGCCGATTTTGGGCGTCCCCAACTGTATTCCGTCGATGGGACAGATGAAGTTCCCGGGGCTGTGTCAGAAGGGTAGTGAAGGCGGGACAGGGGCATGCCGGGGCGTGGTTAAGAGATGGGCGCCCTCGGCCGATAATAGAAAATAGAAGGGCGTCCGTGGCAAGAATTTGGTCCACTTTATTTGGTCCCTTTTTTCCAGGTCAAAGTCCCCAAAAAGTGCCCGAACTGACCAGATGATCACCGAAGGGAATCGTGGATCACCTCCCCTGACTCCCCCAGTGGCCACTAACCCCCTTCCACCCTCAAAAAAACAACTTTTAAACCTTTTTTTGCCAGCCTCAACTGTCATACTCAGGTCCATGACAACAGTATATAGGTCCCTGGAGCACTTTTAGTGAGTGCAATGGACTTCAGGCAGACGGACCCAGGCCCATCCCCCCCCATCTGTTCCACTTATGGTGGAAAATGGGAGCCCTCCAAAACCCACCTGAAACCCACTGTACCCACATGTAGGTGCCCCCTTCACCCCTTAGGGCTATGATAGTGGTGTATAGTTGTGGGGAGTGGGGTTCGGGGGGGATTCGGGGGGCTCAGCACCCAAGGTAAGGGAGCTATGTACCTGGGAGCAATTTGTGAAGTTCACTGTAGTACCCCCTAGGGTGACCGGTTGGTGTCCTGGCATGTGAGGGGGACCAGTGCACTACGAATCCTGGCCCCTCCCACGACCAAATGACTTGGATTTATTTGTTTTTGAGATGGGCGCCATCGGTTTCCATTATGGGGGAAAACCAAGGGCGCTCATCTCTAAATCCGGCGATCTCAGCATTTACGTCGAGATTTAGGTGCCCCCAAACGTATTATCGAAATGAAAGATGGACGCCCATCTCGTTTCGAAAATACGGTTGGCCCCACCCCTTCACGGCACCATCCTCGAAGATGGGTGCCCTTAGAGATGGACGTCCCCAACAAAAATGCCCCTCTATGTGTGACCAGCAGGTCAAATGAAAGAAGTTCCAAATCTGGAGCTTTTAGCTAGTCTGAAGGAAGGGGGTCCAGTGAGAAGGGAACCATATTCATTGAAGATAGCAATTTTTTAAAACAATTGAACAAGGGAAGTTTAAAATTACACCAGGCATGAGATCCTGCTAAGGTAGGCGAAAGGGGAAACTTCAGAGAATGATCAATATGAGACCTGAAAGAGGACTCTAATTTTGAGATTTTGGAGCAGAGATATAATCCTGGAGTATCTGCAGTAGGGCTGGGATCTGGCCCTGGCCTTCAAATATATACTAAACAAGTGTTTAGAAGGATTTGGAGCAGTACTAGTTAAATTTGAAAAATAATCATTTTTGGCTTTGTACAATTGTGACATAAAAATTTTCTGTTGAGTTTCATAAGCCTGTAAGGAGGCCATACTCTTAGATTTACACTAAAAGTGTTCTGCCCTGCATACCTGTCTTTTTAGTAATCTGATACCCTGATGGTAACAAAGATTATTTTTTGAGGGAGAAGGTTTAACAATATAATGGAGCTATCTGATCCAATGAAGATAATAAAATGGAATTCTAGCATCCTGCCTGATCATCAGAAAATTCAGAGAAATTCTCAGAAAAGGAAGCACCCAAAGAAGGAAGAGTAAGGGGATGCAAATAATGTAATTGCCTTGTCCAATGGCCTAAGAAAAAGAGGAACCCGAACTATAGCTACTTAATACAAGGTTCCAAATTAGGAGAAACCGATCAGGAATGGGATTTAGGCTTCATCGTTGATGATACATTGAAACCCTCTGCTCAGTGTGCAGCGGCAGCTAAGAAAGCAAATAGAATGTTAGGAATTATTAAGAAAGGAATGGAAAACAAAACTGAGACTATTATAATGCCTTTGTATTGCTCTATGGTGCAACTGCACCTTGAATATTGAGTGCAATTTTGGTCACCCATCTCAAAAAAGATATAGCAGAATTAGAAAAGGCACAGAGGAGAGTGACAAAAATGATAAAGGAGATGGGATGAATTTCCTATGAAGAAAGGTTAGAGTCTAGTGCTCTTCAACTTGGAGAACAGAGAGCTGAGGAGTGGAGTAGAATGGGTAGACATGAATCGCTTGTTTGTTCTTTCCAAAAATACAAGGACCAGGGGGCACTAAGTACTACTAAACTACTAAGTAATAAATTTAAAACAAATCAGAGAAAATATTTCTTCACTCAACGTGTAATTAAATTCTGGAAGTTGTTGCCAGAGAATGTGGTAAAAGGTTTGGACACGTTCCTAAAAGAAAAGTCCATATGCCAGTTTTAAGGTGGACTTGGGAAAATCCACTGCTTATTCCTGGAATAAGTGGCATAAAATCTGCTTTAACTCTTTTTGGATCTTGCCAGGTACTTGTGACCTTTGATTGTCCACTGTTGGAAACAGGATACTGGTCAGAGGCGTACCAAGGGGGGGGGCGGTCCGCCCTGGGTGCACGCCTCTGGGGGGGATGCCGCGCCCCTGTCAGCTCTTCGTTTTCATGCTCGCTTTGCCCCGAAACAGGTTACTTCCTGTTCCGGGGCAGAGGGAGCATGAAAATGAAGAGCCGGCAGGCGCGCAGCACCCCCCCCCCCCAGCGGTGTGCACCCAGGGGGGGTTCTTTCGCCGGGGGATCAGGGGTTCTTTCGCCAGGGAGGGCGTTGCGCTGTTCCAGGGGGGCGCTGCACCTGGGGGGGCGGGGCGCATCAGCGATCCGCCCCAGGTGTCAGCCCCCCCTAGGAATGCCACTGATACTGGTATCTGGGCTTCAGGATTGAATATCCAAGGGGATGGGGTGTTTGAGCTACCAAACACATAGCTGCTTATTTCAATATTCAGCCCCTCACCAGATAAGCCCAAACCACTTAAAGATAGGACTGCTATTTATGAAGCCCGATTTATGCGGTTTACTTATGTGGTGAGGGGTTGAATATTGGCACTTTAACCCGACTTTGCCACTGGAACGCCTATGAGTTAGCCGCTTTTGAATATGGGTCTAACTAGTCATTTTCAATGGCAATAACCACTTACGGCTGGTTAAAACCTTTTGAATATTGGACAGTTTGTTTTTGTAACAATGAGTCCTCCAGGAACAGAAAAATACCTACTGTACTTGAATGTACACCACTTCCATAGCCTTCAGGCTTACAGGTGTCTTATATGTTTAAGTACAGTAGGTATTGTTCTATTTCTGGAGGGCTCACAATTTTAAGAAAATAAAAAAAGATTTGAACCTGAGTCCCTTGGTTTACAGTTCAATACATGAACAACTAAGCTACTCCTCAGTCCTGCTTTCCACTTTGTTAATGTAGCACTTCTATGCCTGAGTGCTTCTGGGTCTGGGGTCTGAATGGGCTGGAGCCCCCGCGAAGGGCAGACTCCGTTGGACCCTCATTCACTTGGCACATGATGCCTCCATCTGGGGAAAGAAGTGTTAGCGGGTGGGATGACCCTCTTCTCCCCCAGGAACTTCATCACAAGTCTAAATGCTGCTGTGGGTGAAAAGGCTGGCTGTTTACTTAGTCAGGTTTAAAAGACACTTATATTCTCTAAAAGTCCAAAATGATCACTCTGTAGTCAGCAGATTAGAACTCAGTTTATTCTTCAACGTGAAACCATAGGAACATTCCAACTGCATAAACTCTCCATCACTTGGTGCAATGTTTAATTAAGTTGATCTTCCAACATTCCCTGAAGGCACACCTGTATTCTCCTCCCTTAGGGTATATTTTACGAGGTACTCCAAAACAGAGATATTTACACTTTTTACAGACTCCATGCCTATCCCAGAGACTAGTGTCCCCAAGGTTGTGCGCCTCACTTTTACAGGTCCAGACACTCCTGGCCTGACCTCCTTGCAAGGAGACCTTTGCGTTGGCTCACCCTGGTCCTGGGATGGGCACTCCCTGGCTCCGATCCCATGCTCCCAGGCTGGGTCTCTCAACTGCCCACCCGTAGCTCTCCTCTGTGGCTTTGCTAGTCAAAACTCCTCTTTACAGCCAAGGGTTTACTTCTCTTAAATGAGTTCCCCCTTCTCCTTCTTCAGGTCACTTGGCAGTGGCTTGCAGGCAAACATAGACCCCTCTAAAGGGCATACACTTAGGGGCCCTTTTACTAAGCCGTGTAGGCACCTATGCACACCAAACGCATGTCAAATTGGAGCTACCGCCTGATTACTGCGTGGCCCTTGCGGTAATTTCAATTTTGGCGCTTGTCCACTACGCACATCTGAAAAATATTTTTTATTTTCTGGGACGCATAATGGATGCGTGCCAAGTGGAATTTGATGCACATAGGTCATTACCGCCCAGATTCTTTACCACTAGGTCAATGGCTGGTGGTAAGATCTCAGACCCAAAATGGACGCGCAGCAATTTTGATTTTGCCGCATGTCCATTTTCGGAAAAAAAGAGGCCTTTTTTACAGGTGCGCTAAAAAATAGATCGGCGTGTGCCCAAAACCCATGCCTACAATAACGCAAGCCATTTTTCGGTGCACCTTTGTAAAAGGACCCCTTAACTTTATCTTCTCCTAAAACCTCCTCCTTTGTCACTCTTCAGTTTCCTAGCACTATTTCTCTGCATTTTATTTCCAAACTACTCCCCTTGGGCTGGGCTTCCTCCCACCCAGAGACCTCCCAGTCACCCCTCTCCCCCAGTGGCTGTTTACAGGGACTCTTCTCAGTAATCCCAACCTAATAGGGGATTCCATTAAGAATGCCCATAATACCTGAAGCTGTCAGGGAGCCTGGTATCCCTTTCTGGTTTCACTTTCAGGGGAGAGGGAGAGGGACAGCAACCATTGAAGGATTAAGAAGGTGTCATGCCGTAATCCCTCCAGTGGACAACTGTTGTTGTCAGACCATCTTTCTGTAACCAAACAGGTCTAAATAAGGACGTCCTTCCTTTTAGACATGGACATTTCTTCCTCTTCAGTAATTGTTGTTAGACATCCAGATTTCAGGCCCTCCCTAGTCCCACCCAAAATATGTGCAGAACACGCCCCCTTGCTGTTTGGATGTCCTGTAGTGTTGGACTATTCTGCCTTTGCAAAATCAGGATTCTGGATGTTTCAAGCACACGGACGTGCATTTCAGCCTTTTGAGACATCCATATTCTTCGAAAATAAGTGCCAGAGCGTTACAAGAAGACTCCCCCCCCCCCTTTTTTTTTTATTGTATCACCAGTTTTGAAAATGTTTAATCCTACTCAAACTTTACAATCTGAGAGCCTTCTGTTTTAACTGTCTTCTTTATTAAAAATTCATTTTGCAAAAACCAGAGCATCTGCTTTTTCTTTGGCTGGACCGAAGGCATAAAATAATATACCTCAGGACATAAAGATGTTGGTAAATATAGCTGAGGTTAAGAAGCAGTTAAAAGCTTATTTCTTTGTTGAAACCTTTGGGGGTGGGTAATCATTGGGTTGGGGTGAAACTGGCAAGTTTATCTGCCGTCATGTTTCTATGTTTATTTATTTATTACATTTGTACCCCGCGCTTTCCCACTCAAAGCAGGTTCAATGCGGCTTATGTGGTAATTTCTATCTAAGTTTAAGGCTGGTAGGTTTTCTATTTTGATAGTAAATGTCTGCCTGTTGTGGTCACAAGGTGGTTATGAGTTTTGTATATTCATGTTTTTAATATTTTATAAATAAGTATGTATGTTATTTTACTTTGTCATGATAATTATATATGTCTTCATTTGAATCCACCTAGGGATAAGCAGAATATAAATGCTTTAAAAAAAATTAAACTGATTTCTATTACATATAGTTAGATCAACCTTTTGTAGTCCCTCCCTCTAAGGGGTGTGACTATTGTTTCTGGTGGAGTCTTTCTTAGAAAGGTGGACTCCAGCATCACTAGTCTTAATAGTCTATTACCCTGTTCTCACCGTGGACTGCAGCTGCATCATAATTTAAAGGAAGTTGAAAAGGAAAAACTATCTTACTTCCAGAAGTCAGGTAAAGAGCTCGCAGAAATATGTGCTTCTTTGAATTCTTTTAACGTTGTTCCTTGCTGAGCTTAGCCCAGGAAATGTTGTGTGTATGTCTGTGAATGTTTGTAAGTGAAATTATGACCACACTGTGTGAGGAAGAAAGGTACATTTCAGGCTATAATTTTAATGACAGTAAGGATTGTGCAAAACCTCTTGCTGAATAAAACACAGATCAGAAAGAACATGATGGACTGCTTTGAATCATAGCTTTCAGATTTTCAGTCTTAAACTGTTATACTGTTGATAATCTGCAAGTTAAATAAAACTGAACAGGGAAAGAAACCTTATTGTACAGAAAAGAAACATCTCTAAGTATTATTCTGTGCAAGGAAAAACCTTTTCTTAGCATGTGCCGTGAACAGCTCCATGTACAGACAGAAGAAAATTGTGAAATAAAACTCAAATACCAACTTCCATGGGGAGGTTGCTTTTAGACATCAAACAATACAGCAAAGCTATTCAGCTTTCAGACGTATGTAGGATACAAATATGATTTGTTTTGAGTTTCAGTAAACTTTAACAATCTGGTTATCTCTCACCTGGATGAGAAATATATGTGAAGTGTGGTTATTTTAAAATGCAAAATATAGAAGGTAAAGCAGAGTGCACTGCATTTGATCAAAAAAGCTAGCAGCTGGCATGATGCCCATCTAAAACCAGTGAATTTGCAGTGAACTTCTTTTTCCGAGCATAGAGTCTGATAATAAACAAATTGAAATCCTGCGTTTACTCAGTGAAAGAGCAGACCTGATGCCCTGCCAAATCTCCTTGACAGCCCAATGTTGTCTCTAGAAACTCACATTGGCAAATTCCCTGCTATCTAGAGTTGAAAACAACAGCTTCGAAATACTAAAATGCATTTCTATTTTGGTTTCTTTTTGAGATTCAGGATGTTGAAGGTTTTGTTTTGGGCTACCCTGATTCATGCTGCAAGTTCACAGGAAGTCGAAGAAACCATAACTTACACAGTAAGGATTAAACAGTTTGACATAATTATTACATTACAGGGGATTAGTAGTCCATGACTACAGTTAAATTATAGTTCTTTATCCAGATGTTAGGATACAGCACATGAAAAATTGGACTTATTGTAAGTCGATACTAACATACCTTGTCAGTGATATTGTATTGCAGACTTTAGGGGTACTTTTACCAAGCTGTGGTAAAAGGGGCCACACTCTAGTGGCAGCTCATATTTTTGCCACATGCTGAGGCCCCTTTTACCACAGAGAGCACAAAGGCCGAAAAAAAGAAACGGCTTTGTGGTAAGTTCACACTTGCAGCGCGACCATTTTGGGGTAAAAACTTACCACCACCCATTGAGGAGGCGATAAGGGTTCCCACTGTATCCAGGCAGTGCGCGGTACTGCCCGATTACTGCCAGGGTTAATACAGAAATAAATTTCCATAGCTCTGGAAATGGAGCATGCTGGGGGAGCAGAATTACGACTGGGCTGCTGCAGTAGCCCGGCGATAATTCCAGATTGGTACGCGGCAAGCCTAATGCCACATGCCAACCCTTTAGTAAAAGGGCCTCTTAGTATTTGCTGTAGATATAGCCAGTGTTTGCTCCAAAACTTCTTCCCAACATTTCATGTGCTGTAAGAGAATTGTATGTATGATACCTTTTTTTCTGCCATGTTAAAATCCATACGGTGATTTTATAAAGCCTTTCACGTGTTTTCTTAAGAGAAGATATGCAGCAGATAATGTGGAGAATTTAGAGGGGCATTTTCGATATGCAGTCCAAAAGGCAAAAAAAAAAGTTTATTGGAAAACATTTAAAAAAACAAGTCCATAATGGAAGAAATAAATAAACGTTTTCTGATATTCAAAAATACACACAAAAAATGTTTAACAAAAAGAAGTACCACAAACATCATAGATGTTGTGATAAAAACGTCTCTGTCAACTAGAAATACATTATTCAAAACATGCAAAAGTGGTTCTGGTCCCTGCGTCGAGAAAACATTCATGGCAACGGCAGGATGTTCTCTCCACGTGCAAAATGTGCATATATACCTATGCACATGAAGGAACGTTCCTCGGTGTACATAACAATGTCTCTTCTCAGGGAGCTAAACTTTTCAGTGCAGGAGTCTGAGCTCCTGGTCCTCCTGTGCCTGAGAAAAATTCAAGCACCAACACCACCTGCCACCCCACAAGGTTTCCATGAGGGCATGGAGATCCATAAGGAGCCACGTGGCAAGGTGAGTGTGAAGCTGATTATTAAGGAAGCCCACAAAGTGAGAGAGATTTTTGTTTTATGTTAAGTATTTATAACCCGCCTTCTCCCAATAAGGTCCAAAGCAAAGTCACATATTAAGAATCTAGTGAATAGCACTAGGAGTATTACAAAAAAAAAAAGATATGATAATATTACAAATTTTGGGTTAAGTATTTATGAAAAAGATATGTCTTTAATTATCTTTGAAAAGATCATAAAAAGCTATTAACTGGATAGTAGAAGGAAGCAAGTTCCAAATTTTAACAAACTGATGGCCCAGTGAACAAAGGGGCTAAACACCATATCAAAAGAATTCACCGGCCAGGGGCTGGAAGTGGCAGGGCCCAAGGGAGGAGGTGTTGCTCCTGCCCTCATGCATCTAACTTTTTTAAAGTATGTAGGGGGGAGGGGCCACTAGACCACCGGGTCATCTTCTGGGGTTCAGGAGAAATGTGGGTCCACTGGACCACCAATGAATTGTTTCAGGGGGGCATGAGGGAGTCCAGGGTCCACTGTTCCACCAGAGATTTGTGTTGTGCGGTGCAGGTGGTGTGTGGGAGGGGGGGCCGGGGTCCACCAGACCACTAGGGAATTGTCAGGAGATGCGGGAGGGAGGTCAGGAGGTGGGGGGGTTCAGGGTCCTCTGGTCCACCAGGGAGGGTCAGCAGGGGAGTCGAGGAGGAGTCAGCAGGGGGAGTCACTGGGAGAGAGAGGTAGGGAGTAGAGAATGACATGGGGATAAAGTTTGTCCCTGTCCGTTCCCCGGCCCCCATGGGTTCTGTCCACTCCTGCCCCATCCCTGTGGGTTCTGTCCACCCCTGCCCCATCCCCGTGGGTTCTATCTCCATCTCTGTCCCATCCATCTAAAATGGTGGCCACCCCTGCCCCATCCCTGTGGGTTCTGTCCACCCCTGCCCCATCCCCGTGGGTTCTATCTCCATCTCTGTCCCATCCATCTAAAATGGTGGCATAAAGATCATATGTCTATCAAATCTGTTCATCCAGGGTAACTACAACACTCTACAATCCCTTCCTCTCCCTTAGAGATTCTCTGTTCTTATCCCATTCTTCCTTAAAGCAGAATACAGTCCTTGTCTTAACAATCTCTGCTGGGAGGTCATTCCACGCATCTATCACCCTTTCCATTAAAAAAAATACTTCCTTAGATTATTCTTAGTCTAGCTCTTTCACCTTGATTGTATGCCCCCCTCGTTCTATTTCTTTCTTTCAGTTGAAAGAATCCTGCTGTGCATTTATGCCATGAAAGTATTGAATGTTTCTATCATAACTCCCCTCTCCCTCCTGTCTTCCAAAGTATACATATAGAGATCTTTAAGCGTATCCCGCAGTCCCTGTCTTCGTCCCTGCCCATTCCTGTGGGTCCTGGTTCCATCCCCACCCCACCCCGCTGGTTCTGTTTCTGTTCCCACCCCATCCCCATGGGCTCTGTCCTCATCTGCAGAAGCCTCGAACACTTTATATTTAAATCTTTTTATTAAAGTATAAAAGGGAACAATATGCCGTGCAACTGTTGTTAATAAATCACAAATAGAAAACAATAATAACAATGAGCAACTAAAATAACCCCCTCTCACCACCACCCTCTAACCTTCCAACCCCAAATGACTTCCAAGGAATCCTAATCCACCATGTTAAAATGTCCAGGGGTACAAAATACAACCCACTCTGTGAGTTTGAAGGGGGGCAGACTCAAGAAAAATGTCAGGAAGTACTTTTTCACGGAGAGAGTGGTGGATACTTGGAATGCCCTCCCGAGGGAGGTGATGGAGATGAAAACGATAATGGAATTCAAAAAAGTGTGGGATAAACATAAAGGAATCCTGTTTAGAAGAAATGGATCCTCAGAAGCTTAGCAGAGATTGGGTGGCAGCACCAGTGGCTAAGAGGCGGGGCTAGTGTTGGGCAGACTTCTACGGTCTGTGCCCTGAAAATGGCAGATACAAATCAAGGTCAGGTATACATATAAAGTAGCAGATATGAGCTTATCTTGTTGGGCAGACTGGATGGACCGTACAGGTCTTTTTCTGCCGTCACTTACTATGTTACTATGTTATATCACCATTCATGTGCAAGCACTATATATAGGCAGGGTCACATACAGTGAGCTCCTTTTGCTCTTGCAAAACAGTTTCTACAGTTGTCATTATATGGAGTATTTATTTTTATTTGTTACATTTGTATCCCACATTTTCCCACCTATTTGCTGGCTCAATGTGGCTTACATAGTACCGTAAAGGCGTTCGCCAATTCCGGAATGAACAAATACAGTAATGTGGTAGAATAAGGTTCGAGTGTACAGACACATTATGGAATCGTAGAGAGGAAGAGTTATTATATGTCCGTTGCGAGTAACAAAACATTGCTGAAATAAGAAAGTCCAGAGCAGAGGTTTTTAACCCAGTTCTCAGGGCACACTGAGCCAGTCAGGGTTTTCAGGATATACCCATTGAATTCAATGCTGAAATGAAGGGCTGCATGTATGTGGACCTCTTCTTCCCATGGACTGAAAAGATAAATGTGCAGAGCACAAAAACATCTAGCCATTTTCGGGAAAAAAAAGACATTTTGCTGTTTCAAAAATGGCTATATTTGATGTTTCGATTCTGGACGTTTTGAGCAAAATGTCCAAAATCGGACTAAGACATCATATCGAAAATGCCCTCCACGTCTATTATATTATCAATGTTAGGTTCCCTAAGCTTGCCTTTCTACCAACACATTTGCACATTAAAGTATTAAGAATCTAGTATATAATTATTTAAGTTGCATGCATTTTATGAGATGTCAAATGCAAGAAAAAGTGTTCTATTTTTACAAAATCTTTCCATAGTATTACCATCAGAATGCAGCATTGTTTAAGAATTTTATGAGGATATCCTTGAATTTTACTGACATCTACAGGTTCTGAAGCTGCCTAATAGCCATAAGTAGAAGTTAAAATAATGCGTGAGGATCAACTATGCACAAGGGAAATGGAGGTGGGCTTACAGGCAGGGTTTGGTCAGGAAAGGCAACAACATGTACAATTTAGCATTTTGAAAACTATGCACAAGCTTTTCGGGGAACCTGCAGACCCCAGTGGTCACTGACCCCCCTCCCACTCCCACTCCCAAAAAATAGTACTTACCAGCCTCTATGACAGCCTTAGATGTTATAGCCAGGTCTATTAGAGCAGCATGCAGGTCCCTGGAGTAGTCTAGTGGTAGGTGCAGTGCACTGTGGACAGGTGAACCTGGGCCCATACCTCTCACTACCTGTTACACTTGTGGTGGAAACTGTGAGCCCTCAAAAACTCACCAGAAACCAACTGTACCCACATATAGGTGCCCCCTTCACCTGACTATTTATCCCATCTCACCATTCCATACTTTCTGGCTAGGCTTCTGCCCAGTGGCGTAGCTAAGGGAGGCGCCAGGGGATCAAACAGACTTCCGATGGCAACAGTGCATATTTTCTATGTGATCCGTCACATTTAAAACATGCGCTGGTGCAGTCGGAATTCTGCTCTCTGCTCCCCCGGTACCTTTAATCTGGCTACGCTCCTGCGATCTTTGAATGACAACCACTTGGTTCTCCCTGGTCCCAGATTCATTCAACTTGAATCCACTAGATGGTCTGCTTTCTTTTTTCTTGCACCTTTTATTTGCAATGGGCTACTTTTATCTCTTCGTAGTAATCTTTCTTTTAAAAAGTTTAAAAGTGAACTAAACAACTTGGCTTTTTTCCCAGGCCTATGAGGATGGTTTTCTGAGGTTGTAACTACAGTCCAGCTCTCCCCCCTCTGACCCTTCCCCCCTCTCTTCTTGTGTGTTTGGTGTTCTATCCTATTGTTATTGTAGTTCTTTTCCTTTTATGTTTATGTAGTTTGATATTTTTTAATTTGTAAGCTGCTCTGCTCACCAACTAGAGCGGTATAGTAAATGCAATAAACTATAACTGTAAGGGCTATTGTAGTGGTGTACAGTTAGGGGTAGTGGGTTTTGGAGGGCTCAGCAGCAAAGATAAGGTAGTAACAATGAGATGTGTACCTGGGAGCATTTATATGAAGTCCACAGTAGTGCCCCGTAGGGTTCCCCATTGCTCTCCTGGGATGTTTGGTGGACCAGTCTATTAAAAATGCTGGCTCCTCCTACATCCCAATGGCTTGATTTTCTATGTTTTGTACTTGTGCGGGTTTTTTTCTGAAAATAGCCTGAAAAGATAAACACACAGAGCACAAAAACTTGTTACAAATGGTATTTTTGAAAAAAAAATGTTTTGCGGTTTCGAAAATAGTCATGTTTCCTATTCAGATTTAGGAAGTTTAGTACAAAACGTCCGAAGTCTGACTTGAACATCATATCGAAAATGCCCCTCCACATAAATAACTCTCAAACAAAAGGGATATATTTTGATTAGTTATTCAACAGAAAGATTAAACAATACATATGCTTGATTGAAAAAGCATGTGAACCCTTCATTCAGTAACTAGTGATGCCTCATTGAGCAGCAATAGCTTGAACTAAACCTTTCTTTTAGCTATTGATCAGTCACTTATATCACCATTGGAGAGTTTTGGCCCATTCTTCCATACACAACTGTTTCGGCTCTGTGATATTTGAGGGTTTCCTTCAATATGCATCAGGTCTTGCCAGCTCACTTCAGGTCAGAGCCTATGAAATATCTGTCTGGACAGGGTTAGAATATTTCTAAACATTTGGGACTCCATCTATCCACTATCAAACAAATAGTCTGTACGCAGACAAAAGTTGAAAACTACAGTGACTCTACCTGGAAGTGGTCATCCTGCTGAGAACAAATCAGAAAATCATCCCTGCAGTTACAAAAAAACCCAGTCTAACATCTAAAAATATGTAGGCCTCTCTCACTACAGCTGATGTGAAGGGCAAGGTGTCAGCAATCAGAAAAAGGTGAACAGGAATGGTGTTCATTGCTTCCCATCTCAAGTTCACCAAAGAGCACCTGGAAGAACCACAAGACTTCTGAAACTGATTTTTTGGTTACAATAATAAATGTTTTGTTCAGTGAAAAACAAACATAGCCTTCCAAAGTAAGAAGCTCAAATTCACTATTATGCATGGTGGTGGAGCTATCATGATAATGGGCTCATTTGCTGTATCAGAAAATTTTATCAGAAAATGTTTATCAGAAAATTCTAGAGGAACATGTCAGATCATCTGTCTGAGCTAGAACTGAACCAAACACAGTCTTGCAGCAAGATAATGATTCTAAACATTCAGGTAGATCTACTATAGAAATCCTACAGAAAAGAACATTTTCTGGACAATATTCAACCAGTAGCGGTCAGAATTCTGTTAAACACTGACTACCATGGACTGAATTAGGCCCTGATGTTCAGCGCCAGAACCTATGCAGGTACCAGCAATGAATATCCAGGCTCTGTGGGGGCTCTGGCCATGTTCAGAATACAGCTGGCCTGGTGCGATTTATTCATCCTGCTGTCTGGTTATCTAACTGGGTAGTTGGCTCATTGTAAGGTTGTTTCCTTCCAGTCCTTCTTCCCAATCCCCCTCCCCCATATGATCTTATCCTTCCTCCCTACCTCTCCCCCATGAGCCGCCCTTATCCCCCCCCCCAACCAGGCCTACCTTAGGGTCCTTGGTTGTCTAGCGGGTAAGTGGAGCAGGTTCAATCCCCACTCTCTCCTCCCCATGCTGGCTCTGAGTTCAGAATAGTTGGTGTGATCTCTAAAAGCAGTATCATGGTACTACCTTGAAACTGCCACTAAAGGTCTTGGAATCATTTTGAACTCAGAGCTGGCATAAACAGGAACAAGTGAGGCTCACTCCTGCCCCAACTACCCATTATACCACCAAAGAACCTAATGTAGTCTCGGGTGGGGGGGGAGCCTACAAGAGGGTGAGACCATCCGGGTTAGGAGCTGCTCATGGGGGAGGGGGGGGAGGATATAAGGGAGAGTAAGAGGGAGGGTAAGATCATGTGCTGGGTGGTTCTGGAGGGGGAGGCACTTTTATGGGGGATGTAGGAGGGGGTTTGGGAGCATGATTGGCCAAATATTTAAGCTGATATTCAGCCTACTACCCTGTTAGTAAACCAGGTGAAGTTAAGACAGGCTGAATATCACCACTGCCCAGTTACCTACTGGTTCCACTCTGACTCTGTTGCTGAGCAGCCCTGGTACTAACCAGATTGTGCCAAGGCAGTCACAGACAATGTTCAGTGGCACTATCCACTTAAGTGTCATTGAATATTGGCAGGCAGCCAACTGAACGGAGTTTAATAGTTTATAAAATTTGATATACCACCTTTCTAAAAATCAAAGTGGTTTACAATAAAATTCTAAAGAAAACATAAAGAAAAAGAATACCATAAAATGATAGGAAAGCTCATACATCACAAGACCAGACACTGTACCTTACATACTCTAGAATCTACCTCAGTATCGAAAAACAGAGGAACCTGTACCCCATCCCCTAACTCTACCCAGTTAAAACCTTTTGAATATTGAGCCCTTTATGTTTTGAATTTGCCAAGAAAAAGTCTACTGAAATGAACTGAAGCAAGCTGTTCATGCAAAGAAGCCCTCGAATGTCCCAAAGTTGAAACAGTTCTAAATGGAAGAACAGATCACAATTCCATAACGGACATATGAGAGACTGATCAACATTTACAGGAAACATTTTGTTGAGGTTATTGCTCTGCTCACAGAAGCATTACCAGTTACGGAAAGAAAAATTCAGGATACTTTTTTCACACAAGGATACTTTTCAATCTTTTGGTTAATAAATATAGTAATCAAAAGATGTTATTTATCTAAATGTGGTATCTTTCTCTCTTTTCAAGTTTAGATTAGAATTGAGTATAAATTGAACTATACCAATCTTTTTCTCTGAACTGTATTTCATATTCAAATCAAAATCTTAGCAGCCAAAAAAAAAAAATCAAAGATCTGTAATGTAGGATTTCTTTGCTTAATACTTTTCCTCATTCCACAGAAGTCAGCAAGATTTATAAGGAGGATGACCATATAGATCCTTGTCTCGGGGGAGGGGGCAGTTAAACCAGGCCAGGCTTTACCTCATTCATGGATACAGATGTAGCTCTGATCTCACTGCTGAGCTCTTTAAGAAAAGCAGGACTGTATCTCCGGAGTGGTTGAACTTTTCTCCCAGGACATGAAAATATAGGGTCATCCTGAGGTCAATATTCTAAAGCATTTATGCATGTGAAAGGCAGTTCTATAACGAGCCATTTACACATGTAAGTGTCCACAATATCACGTGTAAGTAGCAGCAACTGACTAAATGGTATTCTGTAAGGGCACGTATAAGTGGTATAGAGCGCATCCTATAATGGTGTGCCTCCAGTTAGATGCCTTGATAAGGCGCAATAGGTCACCAGGTGTTCTTATGGAATACTATCTTAAGAAAATATTGGTGCTCCTAACCTCTATGCACTTGCAGTTACACCAGACATAGACCTGGCATAACTGAGGTCATGTTAATGCAGCTGGAACACACGTACAGTATTCTGTCAGTTTTGTGTGTAACTGGGAGTCACACCCATGTCCTTCTCCATGATCTGCACACATGTATGCTCTCCTTGTAATTAGCACTATAGCTCTTACGTATAGAATAGTGCAGCACGTAAGTGCTAATTTTCTTAGCATTGATGCATGCAAGGGGCGTGTAACTGTGGGTGCCCACTTAGAGAACTGCCCTTATAGGGCTGGATTCAATAAATGGCACTCAAAAATCAGTGCCCCCCAAAAATCAGCACCAAGTGTGATTCTATAAAGGGTGCACGAGCTTCATAGAATCGCGCCTAGTGCCGATTCTGCACTGAACTTTTAGACGCCAGACTTATACCTGCCAAAACCAGGTGTAAATGGCAGCATCCAACTTAGGTACACATAGGCCAAATTCTATTATTCCGCGTGCAACTTCTGAGAATGCCTCCAACATGTCCCTGGCCGTGCCCCCTTTTCAGTTGCATGCTATACAAGTTGGGCGCAGATTTATATAGAATTGCACATGGCAAGATGCGCTTGCAACTTCCAATCAAAGATAATAATACTCTGTAACATTGGTTATTAGCACTAACTTAATGCTAGTTAAGGGTTTGTTAATTAAGTTGCATGCGTAAATTGGAGCCATGCTCAAATTTTGGCATGCAACTTTAGGCAAGATACATAGAATCCGAGGGATAGAATGAGCCCTCCTGGGACAGAGAAATATCCAGTGTACCTGAATGTAACTCACCTTGAGCTACTACTGAAAAAGGTGTGAGCAAAATCTAAATAAATAAAGGCAAGGGGGCATGCATATGGATGGAACACGAGGTAGGCATGGTTGATGCTGCCACACAGGGGTGGACTGACTATATGGGTAACCGGGCAGTGACCGAGGGCCCACCAGTCCCACCTTAAAGAACCCTGGTGGTCTAGTGGCTTTTGGGGGGCCAGGAAATATCCCCAGTCTTTCCTGCCCGCTGCCACTAGTCTGCCCAGTGCCGCTACATTTTGAAAATGGCTGCTGGGATTTTCATAAGTACATAAGTACTACCGGCAAAGTGAATGCTTGGCCAGCATTGCCACGCCAGGAATCGCTAGAGCAGTTTACTAAAGAGGCCCTAAAAAGACCAAGTAGGTACCTTCTTGGGGCTATTTTATAAAGACACATAAGCTTCAAAACCCTTCAGAAACACCTGGTAAAATACATCAGCTTACATTTATACCTCTTCAGAAGCAGGTGAAAGTGTACATGTGTATTTTGTAAACTACATGTATACTTCATGACTCCATCTGTACTTTGTTTAAACTACATCTGCCTAAACACACGTCACATAAAAGTATGTACATTCTTGTCACTGCATGTATTCAACATACATAAACTCTGGGGAAGTGTTCTAGGACACCTTTTACACGCATAAAACAGGATCTACCCATGGGAAAATATTTAATAAAATTGTACCCTATGGATAACTTCTGTATTATAGTCTGAATGCAGAAATAGAAAGAATAAACGGATAAATTCTCCATTTAAAATTGTGCATTCACAAGCACATAGTTCTGCTGAAAATGCACATAATTTAAAACAAATAACCATTTTAAGGCATGCATTCACTGCTTGGCTAAATGTCAACCTATTTATAAACATGTCCAGGGGGTGCAATCCAATTATCTTGTGCAAACAAAGGTGAATGCACATAAATAAAATCAGAGAATGCAAATATTTTGATTGAATGATAGCCTGCTATTTTATGAGGCCCTAGCTATTTATTAACATTCAGTTGAGTAAATGTTCCATAGCAGTGCTTGGATTGCAGTACTTAGTTCTTCAAAGTATCTTGTAACTAAATCTTTCCTTTCACAATCCCTAGTGTTCAACGCAGTAACATGCTGCAGCTGGCAAGGAGAATATACCAATCCCCACTGCCTTACCCACAAAGATACACTCATAAATATATTTATATAATAGGTGTTTTTAAAATTCCTCCTTGCTAGTATCCTTGTGGGGTGGTCCCACATCTGCTCTTTTCCAGTCTTTTAGAACTGCCACTTTAAAGGATAGATTGAATAAAGCTATGAAAGGGACAAATCAGCACTTCCATAAATTCCATCTGTATCCTTGCATGAAGCTTATTAGGCCTCATGACCTTCCTTTCATTTAATTGCACCAGCATGTTAAAATACTGCCTCCTCAGTACATGGCAATATTTATTTATTTATTTATTTATTTTTTATTTATTTATATCCTGCTCATTCTTATAATTCTCCTCATAGCCTTTTGCCTTTGGCCCATCACCCTCATCTTCTAGTACAAATATCAAACAAAAGTCATTACTCAAGGGAGCTGCTGTCTTGTGATCTTCCTCATCACTAATCACATCCTCCCATTTGATATTTACTGTTTTGCTTTTGGGCTTCCTCTTTTTTATATTTCATAGATGGTTTTATTCCATGCCCTTACAGATTGTACAGTTTAGTTCTCTGTTTGCTGTTTTGCCTGCGATATTGCCCTACCTACCTCCCTTTGTTTCTTATAGTAGTTTTACCTATCCACCTTCTTTTGGGTATGTTTGTATTTCTCGAGTGCTATTCCATTAGCTTTCACTTTCTCTTCTGCTTCGTTACTGAATCATACTAGTCTCTTTCTTCTTTTTACCATGCTAAAAATCATAACAAACTGATTTGTTGCCATTTCAATGCCTTCTTTTATTGCTGCCCATAATTCCTCTGTCAACCATCTGAGAAACCTTCTCCAAATGCTAGTTGGAAAAGAAACGTTTCAACATTTTTTTAAAACAGACATTGATCTGACTACACAAATCTGGAGTGGAAGTTCGTTCCATAGCTTCGGTCCTGAAACATAAAAAATCATCAATTTGTATATGAGCAGATGAATGCAACACTCATGAGGGCTGATGAGATAATTGGTGAGATAGCATTTATTAATATCTTAAATACAAGTAACAGTATTTTATACCAAAATCCTATATTCAACCGGTAAACAATGCAGATGCATAAGAATCGGTGAGATATAGTCAAAGCTAGAAACACCAAAAGTGATGCATGTTGCCATGTTTTGAAAAATTTGAAGAGATTTTAATACCTTCTTTGGTAAACCTAAAAAGAACCATTACAGTAATCAAAGCATGGTATTACCGTACTTTGAATTACCATTCTAAAGTTCTCAGGAATTAAATAATCTTTCAGATGTCTCATCTATCTCAGTCTTGCAAAAACTTTGAAGTTTCCTATTCATGTTAAGTTTATGATATCATTTTATTGAAGTCGGCCATGTTGAAATCAGACACTTGTTCTAGTATAGTTTGGTTTATATTGAACTACACAGTGTCATGAGCACTTGAACAGAGACTGTTCACTACTCGAACTCCAATGATACTATCACTATTCTAGTGTCACCGCACCACTAGCTGGTTTCCCAACTTGTTGCCCCTAAATCGTGATGCCTTCTTTATAGAATTATTCCCTTAGAGGGCAGGTCCATAAAGGAGTGCCTATCTTTAGACACCTACCCTTGGATTCTATAAATGGCGTGCAAATTTCCACACGCAAAATTGTGCTATTCTAAGAATGCGCATGCAACTAAATTGGTTAATGAGCCACTTAGTGCCAATGGGTGCTAACAATCAATTATTGTTGTTAATTGACAATTTGGATTTGCACTTGCACACGCTTCTTGCTAAGCGCTATTCTATAAAGACCCGCACACAAATCACTATACTGTAAGTAAATGCAATATTCAATGGCACATAATTTACAGGTATGGGCATTCACATAGGCGGAATTTAGGTGGAGCATGGGTAGAGCACACATTTGCATGCATACATTATAAAATACTGTAATATATGTGCATTCTTTAACAATCTGGGCATGAGTATTTACACCAGCTCTATGTCTGGTGTTCACTTTTCCTTATTTAATAGGCTCTTAGCAATGATTTCCAGTGCTGGGCGTACAAGAACTTTACATGATGGTGGGCAGAGCTGGCTGGAGGAGAGGGCATTGATTGACTGAGCACATAGACAGCTGCATAGCATCAGATACAAATTGTGTGTGTGTGTGTGTGCGCATGCATTCCTGTGTCTGAAGAATGAGAATACATGCACGTACATACGTGTATGTGTGACTGAAGAGCGAGACTGTGCCTACATGTGTTTGTGCATATGTCTTTGAGTGTGTGTTTGTCTGTGTTTCTGTGTCTCTGGTTTCAAACATTTGGCTCATTGTCAGACGTTTTTCAATTTGTTTCATAAATTAATTCATGTAATATTTGATTAATAAGCATAAACATGCTTTTAACATGCTTAAATCAACTTTATGAACATCCACTCAGATTTGTTTATATAAAGTTGATTTATTGCATAGTGTTTAAGCACATACAATTTTTTAAACCAAATACACATCCCTAATTACTTCATGTTCATCATTTATAACTTTGAAGTTCCCTCTCTCTTCTCCTCTGATGATACTTAGGCATAATCTGTACTATTTTAGTACTCCTTTTCTGGATTGCCTCTGTCTCTATCCTTTTGTAGGTATGGGCCCTGATATTCAGACCGTGGGAGATAACCAGGCTGTCTCCCGTGGTCTGCACTGAACCTGGATATTCAATTCCAGGCCGTTTCCAGTGACCGACATTGAATATCCAGTTTAAATTTGGCCGGTTCCAACTTAACCAGCCAAGCCAATTTTTACCACTAGCCAGTCAAGTTGGAGCCGGCCAAAGTTATTCCACCTATTATGGCAGCCAAATATGGCCTCCAAACTTAGCCGGCTCAACAGTGAAAATTGCTGGATAACCAGTTATGTCACACATTATAACTGGCTATCTTTAAGCCGCTATTCCAGCAATATTTAGCAACAGATAGCAAGCTATCCAGTGCTGAATATCGCCAGATAGCTGATTAAGTTCCATTTCGGCAGTCAAATTATTTTAAATAGTGGGCGGATGGCTTCCAGAATTCGACACATGACCAGGTAAAGCTCACCAATGACCTGTACAGAAGCATTACCACTTCCTTTTTTTCTAATAGTAATACTTTTCCCTCTGCACCACAACATTCCTGTAATTCTCCAAATTATCATCTCTTACCATTTTGTTATCTTTTATTTTTAGTTCAAACATTGTTTCGTACTTTTCATACATTGAAAATACACAACCATGAACTAAACAGAAAGGAGCACACTGGAAGTCACATTCAAAATAAAAAGGTCAGTCTCAGTATGTCCTACTGAGCATTTGACCTCCTCTCCACAGTCAAATACATGTAGAGTGTCATGATATCAATTTTCAAATAATAATAAATAAGATTATAGATAGATACCATCAGAAGATAACACTGGGCATTTTGGATTATCAGTCCTGGGTAGCTCAATCATTGAACTTCCTCATAGATCCATTTTTAATTTTAACGAACTAATCATGAAATCAATCAATGTTCATAGTATCCATTCTATTCAACCAAAATTTCATTCCAAGTTTTATATCTAGCTTAATCTTCACATCTCAATAAAAGTCCAAATCAACAGGGGCAAAACTGTTCAAACATCTGCCGCCTACAGTCCTACAAATTGGTGCAGTTATGTTGAAGCCCTATTCTGTATCCAATAAACATTAAAACCCCAATTTTAAAACACCAGGATTTACACATGTAAATTGGCAATACATGCATACGGCAAGAGCACAAGGTTTGGGTAGGGTTTAGATGAGATTAGGGCGGAAGTAAAAAATACATACATATTCTCCATTTCAGAAGGGGAGTGCACCTTTATCATCACCAAGATCAATGCTGGGATTTACAGCTGTTTCAGAGAATGTACAGTGCTTGTTTTGGGCAGAACTGTACAGGAGGGATTAGGGGAGATTGCTACCTTGACAACCCCCCCCCCCCCCCCCCCCAGTTTAGAGTGCTGAATGATTACGGCCTCTGCACTTAATTGAGAGCATTTAAACATGTAGATTTCACAAATGGCACAAATACATGGTAATGTTTTGGCACTTATACATCTAGATTCTGAAATACCAACTTACAAATGCTAAAACAGACATGTATGTTGCCAGGATACCTCCGTTGATGTTTTAGGTATTGATAGTTGTAAACTGGCTGCTCCCCGTGCATTCCTACATGCATTTTAGAACAGGCCCTACATCAGCATTCTACAGAATTTGATATATCACAACCTGGATGTCTCAATTCCTATTTCTGTTATATCTAAAACGGGACTGTATGTTTTCATGGAATCTTCACGGTTATCTATATTTCTCTGTGACAAAGATCCACAGCCAAATTCTTTGACATTATCATCAGTCCCATCTGGTTCCCCAGCATAAGAGTGCAGTTTATCCAAATCTTGGCTTCACTGCTGTATTTACAAGAGCACTGTGTCACAATTTTATTTGTGAACTTGACCGTGGCAAATGTCTGGTACATCTAGTCTGAACTTTTCTTTTTTTCTCTCTTTTTTTTGTTTTATATGTATGACTTGTTAGCTTGGATTTTTTGTAAATATTGCATGAATACAGTATAATATTTTTAAACAATATAATCACCCCAAGATCTCTCTCCCCTATTTGGGCACATCAATACATCACCCACCAAGGGTGGGATTTAAATGCATGACTCTACATCTTAATTGCCAAATGTTTGACCTCTGCAAGATTTTTTTTATGATTGCCCCTCAATTTTCTACTCCATCTAACACCCAAACTGTAGAAGATCTGTGTATCATCTGCAAATGCACAAACCTTTCCTACCAGTCCATCTGCAAAATATTTGGCTCCGTGACTTATGCAGTAATTTAAATGGTTTCCAAACCTATTGATCCTGTTGCTCAAACAGCTATCTGTCTAGGTCCCATGACATTGCTAGATAGAATCTCATCATTACTCATGTCAACCAGATTGATTTCTAGGGAGTTGTAGCCTGTTGAATGCAACTCAGACACCTTGAGGCAAGCAATGTCTCTGTGTAACTTGACTTTTTTCTTCTCACCTTGTTGTATGGTATTCAACCAGCTAATCTGTTTATACCATCCTTGCTACCCTATGGCTTGCAGTATCACTAAGTTATGTTTCCTTTATCTCTGCCTTGTTTTCATATTTCATCTTGCCTTGACTCTACACTCAAGAAAGTGACGACAGGGTTGTTTGAAACTCTACCACCACCCAACATTGGTCTTTAATATCAACTCTAACACTACCCAATATTGGTATTTAACATAAAACAACTCTAATACCACCCAACATTGGTCTTTAATATCAAAGAGAGAAGATCAGGCTGCAATGCAATATCAGACAAAAGCAAGCCCAAATGCCCAGTAGCATGCTTAGAGGGCGCCACCAATTCCCCCACACTCAAAGCTGCAAGGAACACAACAGAAGAGGCAAGCTGAAAAAGCACCACCTCAAAATCAGAAATGCACACACTTTTCAAATGCAGAATGGACAAGCACACAAGAGAACCAGATCCCCTCCACCCCCCCCCCCCCCCATGCATACTCACACAATAATTTTCACACAAAAAATGATGCAATTGGGCCAAGAAAACTATTCACTTTAGATCTCAGACTAGCCAGCGACTGTACCACCATCCCATAGGACCAACCCAGATACTTTGCAAACATTAGGAAGTCCACCACACCATGCTCAGAAATAGAGAAAATATTCCTGCCAGATGTCAGCCACAGGAATTGAAGAAAACAAATCCATCCAGCTAGATACGCCTTCCAGGTGTTCTCCACTAATGCCCCTTTCAGCATGGTCTTGAAGATTCCTGGAAACTGAGCCATAGGTCCACTGCAATCTCCGTAAGGATGCTGTTTGACAAGGGAGCCAACACTCGAAAACGGGTCCACTGGAAATGAGAGACAATATCAGCCACCTCATTATGCACTCCAGGGACACGTTGTGCAGTTAAAGTGAGATTCAGGTGCAAGCAACACAGCAGTATGAGACAATGCAGCTCCACCCCATGTTATCAAAGCCACCCACCCCAGGAATAGTTCCAACAAAGCAATGTTAGCACACAACTTTGACTCCCTCCACCAATCAGGCCAAGATTATGCACACCATGCGCCATGAAAACCGAGACCCCCCCCCCCCCCCCCCCCGCTGTGTCTGTAAATGGCTCTAAGTCCTATGCCACCACCGGAGACAGTTGCCACATATGCACCCCATTAAACTGCGATAAAAACCCACACCAGAGGCGTAAATCCTCTTGCACGGACTGGAGAAGCTGCACCAGAAATTGCTTTCTCCACAAGCCCCGGGACAACAAAGACAACCCATGAGAAAAAACCCACCCCATGGGAATCACTCAGACCACAAAATTAAACCACCCCACCAAGGATTGAATTTCCTACAGGCTAATTGTATGCTTACACAAAACCCCCTCCATGGTCTCCAACAGTTCAGACACCTTTTTCTTAGGCAGGCAGGACTCCATCCTAGCAGAGTCCAGCTCAATATCCAAAAATACCAAAGTTGTACATGGTCCTTGAGATTTATCAGCTGTCAAAGGGATCCACAGCTCCTGCGCCACAAGCTGAAAAGCCAAAAACAGTTGCTGACACACTGTGAGGTGGATTCAGGACCACCAAATAAAAGTCATCTAAATAATTCACGATGGAATCAGCCCCTGCCACCTGCACAGGACACTGAGCAGCCCATAGGCATAAAACGGTCATAGTAAAAGAGGTCCTCAAACTGAAATCCCAACAAATGAAAGGATTCGGGGTGGACCAGCAGCAGTAGAATGGACAACTTGATATCTGCCTTCACCTTAACAGCACCAGGACCCAATACCCACACCATCTCAGTAGCCTGATCAAAGAAGGCATAATGTACTATACACAGACTGGGGTCAAGATAAGCATTCATACCACCACTGCAGGGATAAGACAAATTGTAAATTAAATGGAACTTCCCAGGCTCCTTCTTGGGCACCACCACAAGAGTGGAAACCATGAACTCCTCAAAAGGAAGTGCCTGGACAGGTCGCACAATCTGGCCAAGCTGCAATTCTTTCTGAACCTTATCCCAGACTACAGAGGCATGCAAAGCAATGGAGGATGTGTTGCGGGAGTACAGCTGCAAAGAGGGGCCTGCAAAAGAAATGATAACGCCCAGAGAATAACCTTCCCAAAGCAACTGAATAGCAGCCCTATTTGGATACTGCTGCAACCACTAGGCAAAGTTGGCAGCTTAATGGGGAAGACACCTTGACCAATAGGTCCAGAGGCTCCCACCTGATCCTAATCCCAACAGCAAGAGCCCCCACACAGAAAGGTAGGGTGAGGTCCCTGACATTGACTGCAGTGGTGCAGAAACTGACAAGTAGGCCTGTTGCACCAACCAGCTTTGAATTGAAAATGCCCCTCACATCTACCCCTCCCCCACCCCACACACACATAATCCAAATGAGAACACAGAAGACCCAAATTCCCCTAAAATTCCCGCTGCACAGGGACACCACCTGGAAAAGTCCTTAGGAGGGTACTGTCCAAAAGGGCCACACATGAGAAGGTGTCATAACAGTAAGCGAAACATCCACATCCACATCCTGAAACCTCCAGGCCTTGGACTTATCCTTTGCAAGACCCTTACAAAATAGTTCATCATAGTTCAGGCATGACCAGCCACTAAAGATCCAATAAGCCTGCAAAATAAGATCTGACTAGCTCAACAAGCCAGGGTAAAGAGCTGGCTTTGCTCCACCCAACATACTAGCATAGATATTAAAACCAAGTACCCAATTGAATGTGTTCTGTGAAACCTTTCCCTTTTTCATCAAAGCTCCTCCTTCTGCTTAACACCACCCACCAGTTCCATCTCCAAAAGTGTGAAAATGTCCACATACTTCCCCCTAAGAGTCTTCAACTGCAACTTCTGCTAAATTTGAGAATCCATAGGGGCAATCTTGCAAAGGTTATGACCCTAAGGAAGGCCATGAGGGCCCAGCTCCCCAACCCCTCAACTTCAGACCCCTAACACCCCCCCCCATCCCAGACTCCCCAACCTCCAGCTCAGAAGCACCCAACAAGTCGCCCATATCCCATAAAAACTCACCCGCCTCATCAGCTGAAGTCCACCGGCCACCAGAACCACTGGAAGATGCTGTAACCTTAGCCTGGTCTGAATGAGCAGCCTCAGAAAGGACCTGAGATCAAGGCCCTCGAACTACCTGCTGCCCAGCCCCCAAATTGCCATCCACAGCCCCTGCCCATGACTCCACCCTTTACCATGTCTCCAAACCCCCGTAGTACCAGCAGCAGCAGCAGCAAGACCCACTTGACCCCCCTCATACCACCTTGGCTCCACAATGGGCCACCTAACCCCCCACAAACCACTGTTCCACCCCAGGCTTTCCATGGAGCCATCTACCTAGCCACAAACAAATGAAATCCCACAACACTCCTTCACAAGGAACACCACTATCCAGGCCACCTCCTCTACCACCCACCCCGACAGCACAGACCCAAGGACTCACCAACCTCCAACTGGGCAGCAGACAGCAGCAGTCACAGGAATGAGCACCGAAGCTGTGCACCAGCCTCCTGTGCACACTCGATTTACTACAGGCCCCATTGAGATGTACAGCAGGACACGAGACCACATATGGACCAGGCCAACAACATGAACAGGCACCAAAACCAAACACCAGCCCACCTCACCGGGACAGCTCAGCCCAACTCCACACAGCTGCAACATACAACATGGCCCAGCTGATATATCACTTTGGAAAAGTGCCTAACTCACTGCAACCACCACTAAAGAAACTCAACAAACGTCAGATTTCCAAAACAAAATGGAAGGCCTCTAAAATTTTACACACACACCCCACTCCCTTCTAATTCCCCTCCACAGAAAAACTAATTCCCACCCAAACTACCAACTGCATATCCCAAAACACCATTCCACGCACTGTTCCACTCCAACCAATCCCAGAGCCCCCGCAACATCTACCACAGCAACAAACCATCTCATCCACCCACCAACTCGCAACCCAATCCCAATTTTCTCCATTCATCCCATCTTTCACCCAATCCCTCCCACCCCTTCCCTGGTTCCTACGTGGGCTTGGCCGATGTTATCCACCCCCAACTAAATACTAAGGGTGCCCTTATTATCCACTGATCCAGAACTATAGCCTTCAAAAGAGCGCAGCATATTATCTAAAGAAATAGCATAAATCACAATATAACCTTTAGATGCCGAAAATTCTGGTCTTCCATCTTAAAAACAAAACAAAACAAAACCCAAAGCATCCATATTTGAGATTTCCTCTAATAAAATCAAGTCAGCTTCTTAGTTTATTAAAAGCAGGTTGTTACATCAGCACTTCAGTCCCAGAAATTGCACTCAAATGGGTTTACAAGTTCATTGCGGGTTAAGTTGTACAATTACTCAAAACTATCTGAGTTGCCAACTAATTTTAAATCAAGTGACAGTTGCAGTTCTGGCTTTCAACCTGCCTTCTGTAATCACTTATATTGACAAAATAAAACAGGAGAAATCCTCAAATGAATAGAGAAAGACTTATAGAAAACAAGTTCAGCTCAGTGTCACTCATGACTTACATAGCAGCTGTACTTTGTTGCTGTTTGCCATTCGTCGTCCTGTATCGAGCCTGAGCTTTCCTTTTAGTTCTAACTTGTATGTATGATCTCAAGCTAATCAATGATGAAAGAAAACTGTGGCACACAAGGAATGAGTAACTGTGTTTCTTTTCCAAATAATACAAAACATTTAGGGGTCCTTTTCACTAAGCTGCAGAAAAAAGTGGTACAAATTTATGCGGGTCTTTTCTGCACACCAAGGCCACTTTTTAACCGCAGCTGAAAAATGACTGATTTTCCATTTTCCTGTTTAATGGCCATACACTAATGTTGCCACTAGCATATGGCTATTAAAAAAATTATCGCTTGAGCCCTTTTGTAGTAGATAAGGACTCACACACTAATCCCACAGTAATCAGCATGGGGTAATGTAGCTGTGCAACCTGATTAGTGCAAACAACCCGCTCAGCACAAAAATACATTTTATTTTTTAGTGTGCACTGTCAAAACTACTGTGGGATGTTTCAGTGTGCCCTGTGCTACACATAGGAGCCAACTTTTCAAAATGATTGGGGGTACTGAATTTTTTTTTTTTACAGGTGGTACATTCCCCCTCCCCCTCATCCCACTCCCTCTCCCCCTCATCCCCTCCCTATCCCCCTGTCCCCTCCCCCTTGACCCCCTCCCCCTCACCCCCTCCCTCTCCCCATCCTCCCTCCCCTCCCCCTCCCTCCCTGTCCCCCTCCCTCTCCCCCTCTCCTGTCCCCCTCCCTCGTCCCCCCTCCACCTCCGTCTGAGTTCCAGGCCCCCTCCCTCCCTCCCAGTTCCAGTCCCTCCCAGTTCCAGGCCCCCCTCCCTCCCTCACACCCTCCCTTCGAGTTCCAGGCCCCCCTCCCTCCCCTCTCTCTCTCCTTTCCCTCCTCCCTCCCTCCCTCCGAATTCCATGGTCCCCCCTCCTTCCCTCCCAGTTCCAGGGTTGTCATCCCTCCCTTCCTCCCTCCCTCCCTCCCTTCGAGTTCCAGGCCCCCTCCCTCCAAATTTTAAAAGTCATCTATCTTACCTCGTTGGGGTTAGGGTGGCAGCAGCGGTAAAAAGCATGCAGGCTCGGCTCGGTGCTTAGTTCAGTTTTCCCTTCTCTCTCTCTCAGGCGGGACCACAGCTGAGCGAGAGAGAAGGGAAAACTGAACTAAGCACCGAGCCGAGCCTGCATGCTTTTTACCGCTGCTGCCACCCTAACCCCGACAAGATAAGATAGATGACTTATAAAATTTGGAGGGAGGGGGCCTGGAACTTGAAGGGAGGTGGGAGGGAGGGAACAAACTTCCGGTGGGTGAAATATTAGGGGTGCTCATGCACCCATAGCACCCACAGAGTCGGCACCTATGGTGCTACACCATTTTAATCTGTGGTAAGCATGCATTAGTGCTTACCAGAGCTTGGTAATAGGGCCCCTTAATAAACGGTACCACAGAAAGGCTGTAAATGAAATACATGATCCATACCCATAATATACATTTGGGGCTAGATTTATTTTTAATTTATAGTACATAAGTGTTGCCATACTGGGACAGACCGAAGGTCCATCAAGCCCTGAATCCTGTTTCCAACAGTGGCCAATCCAGGTTACAAGTACCTGGCAAGATCCCAAAATAGTACAATACATTTTATGCTGCTTATCCTAGAAATAAGCAATGGACTTTCCCCAAGCCAATCTTAATAATGGTTTATGGATTTTTCTTTAGGAAGCTATCCAAACCTTTTTAAAATCCCGCTAAGCTAACTGCTTTTACTACATTCTCTGGCAACAAATTCCAGAGTTTAATTACACATTGAGTGAAGAAATATTTTCTCCGATTTGTTTTAAATTTACTACTTTGTAGCTTCATTGTGTGCCCCTTAGGCCTAGTATTTTTGGAAAGAGTAAAGAAGCGATTCACATCTACCCGTTCCACTCCACTCATTTTACAGACCTCTATCATATCTCCCTTCAGCCATCTTTTCTCCAGGCTGAAGAGCCCTAGCCACTTCAGCCTTTCTTCATAGGGAAGTCATCCCATCCCCTGAATCATTTGTGTCGCCCTTCTCTGTACCTTTTCTAATTCCACTATATCTTTCTTGAGATGTGGTGACCAGAATCGCACACAGTATTCGAGGTGCAGTCGCACCATGGAGTGATACAAAGGCATTATAACATCCTCATTTTTGTTTTCCATTCCTTTCCTAATAATACCAAACATTCTATTTGCTTTCTTAGCTGCCACCCTTTTTCTGAAGAGATGGATTTAAATTAGAACAAAGTTCATGTATCTTTTAAAAGTGCACTTTCATCATTCTGGTTAAATTATGCAGCTCTAATAAATAAGCAAGTTGGATTTGCAATGATAGGTAGCAATTTGTCTGATAGATATTAGTACTAAAGTTTGTTTATAAATAGGAAGAAAATAAAAATGTTATTCTAAAAGTTTTAGGGACACAGATGGATCCAAGTTCTGTCACCAGAGAGGGCATTCAGGACATTCTTTAAAATCGTTAATTGCGATGCTGATTTCTGATTCCTCTGATAGTATTTTTAAAAAACCATCAAAAGACCAAGAAATGTATAGCAATCTGCCCCTTTGCATTCCAGGGCCATCCCCCCCTTCCTTTTTAAGATACTACAGAGAACATTGTTGCAAGTTGAGACAAATAAGATTATGCCATACATACATTAGAGTAGTTCAGTTGGATTGTAAACAAATAGTATTTTCAATACAATTTAACATTTAAAAAAAATGTCAAATCACTTGTTGCATCAAAAAGGTGGTGGATGCACAGCCTCCCAGGGTTCTTGTGGAGGTAGAAACAACAGCCTTGTGGTGATAGAAACAAGGACTGATCTGAATTCAACCACAGAAGCTATCTAAGGGAGAAGAAGGGATTGTAGAGCTTAGTAGTACTTATGGATAGGCAGACTGGATAGTCCATATGGTCTTTATTTACTGTCATTTTGTATGGGCCCCTTCTACTAAACTACGCTAGTGATTCCCGTGCAGCAAATGAGATGCAGCCCATTCAAATTGAATAGACTGCATCGCATTTGTCACGCTGGGAATCACTAGTGCAGTTTAATAAACGGGTCCCTATATTGTTATCTTTACCTTTCTTTATAACCCTTATTAAAGGGAAGGAGAGAGATGCCTGAAAAATCATACATTTTTACATCCCCAGTCATGTTTTTTGTCCTTTTTTTTTAATCAACATAACAAAGCATTATTGTAATAAGAACATGCATAATAAAGTTTGGAAAACATTTTTATTGGAATCTTTCTGGTTAACTTACATTCAAGACAGAAGACACAATACTCTGTTTTTTTTAAAAAGAATGAGTGCATGAGTTCACACATCCATATGCTTAACGATTTTCTCATGATTTATATTCACAGCAATGCACAGATGGCTATGAATGGGACCCTTTAAGACAGCAATGCAAAGGTAAACTGATACTGTGAAAGACACATTTACTTTTTATGTTGGCTTCAAGCAATTTACACATCTATGTGTGGCTTTTTTTTTTTTCTAATATTATGTGTTTCAAAATCCATTGGTAAAACTGTAACATGTTTCATTTCAACTACAGATATTGATGAATGTGAGATTGTGCCAGATGCATGTAAAGGTGGAATGAAATGCGTTAACCACTTTGGAGGATACCTCTGTCTACCAAGGACCGCTCAGATTATTGTAAATAATAGGCAAGAAGAAACGCCTGTTTCAGAACCCACTAGTGGTCGAAACGGTGTTGTCAGTCGGCGTAACCCAGCTGATTCAGATCGTGTGCAATCAATTCCAGTTCAACGAATGCAGTGTGCAGCTGGGTATGAAGCGAGTGATCAAAATGTGTGTACAGGTAAGCACAAATTATTTTATAATACCCAGTGGCAAAGTGGTGCCTGTTATTTTAATATTCTTCAATATGGTGAAATAAAGATCAGCAACCTTCGCAAATATACTGAGGCAATTTTCAAAACAATTTCTTTTGAAAAAAACATCCCCCTCCCATGGGGGTTTAAGGGGATGGGGTTAAGGCTGACTTGGTATTGTACACACTGGGATTTTGCCTTCATTATGAATAGCTATATTCTTTTCCTTGAATCTATGCAAAATGTCTAAAGACAATATTGCCTGAACATACAAGTAAAGAATGAGTTGGACTGCAATATCTTTTTGTCAAATGTTATGAACAAACTTAAAATTTGGAAGAGAGAGACATTAATAATCTTGCTTGGGAACACTTCCAGCCATTAAGGGCTTCCTTCCATTTTACTACTACTACTACTACTACTTTTACTACTATTTAGCATTTATATAGCGCTACAAGGCGTACGCAGCGCTGCACAAACATAGAAGACAGTCCCTGCTCAAAGAGCTTACAATCTAGTAGACAAAAAATAAGGCAAACAAATCAATTAATGTGTAGAGGAAACAGGAGAGGAGGGTAGGTAGAAGCGAGAGGTATAAGTGGTTACAAGTCAAAAGCAATGTTGAAGAGGTGGGCTTTCAATCTAGATTTAAAGATGGCTAAGGATGGGGCAAGACGTAGGGGCTCAGGAAGTTTATTCCAGGCGTAGGGTGCAGCGAGACAGAAGGAGCGAAGTCTGGAGTTGGCAGTAGTGGAGAAGGGAACAGATAAGAAGGATTTATCCATGGATCGGAGCGCACGGGAAGGGGAGTAGGGAAGGATGAGTGTGAAGAGATACTGGGGAGCAGCAGAGTGAATATATTTATAGGTTAGTAGAAGAAGTTTAAACAGGATGCAAAAACGCTCTGAGTAAAACTTTTAATAGGTTGTCTAATTGCATACATACAGACTTACCCTCTTTCTATAACAGGCCACCTAAACTTAAGTGCCTTTTACACACTTAAACTTATTGAATTCTACCACCCACGCAGTTAAGTGTACATTTTTTTCTGTGTAAGCACGTAAGCACCTTTTATAATTACATGCTAAAATGGCTTAGCACTTAAATACAAGAGAATGTTCACGGTGGAGAGTCATGGGTATGTCATAGGTATGACTACTACTTTCACCCTCTTGTAGATTTCAACCTCTTCTTCCTCCTCAGTCTCATTGTTTTTCTTCCTTCGAAGTCCACTCCATCCGTCTATTTGCTCCTCTGCCTCTCCAAGTAGCAGTCATTTATCGACCCCCTGATAAGTCCCTTTCTTCCTTTCTCACTGACTTTGATTGCTGGCTTTCCTTCTTTCTTGAACCTTCATATCCTTCCCTCATTCTTGGGGATTTTAACATTCATGCTAATGATCCCTCTGACTCTTATGCTTCTCAGTTTCTCACTTTAACATCCTCTTTCAATCTTCAACTGTGCTCCACTGCCCCCACTCACCAGAATGGCCACTGTTTTGATCTTATCCTTCTCTCACACAGCTCACTCTCCAGTTTCTGTGCCTCAACTCTTCCCCTCTCTGACCATCATCTGATAACTTTCACACTTAAACACCCTCCTCCCCAGTCCCGTCCAATCTTAACCAATACATTTAAGAATCTTCAGGCTATTGACCCTTCTACTCTGTCCTCCAGTGTTTCAAATCTCTTCTCTACCACTATGTTATCCAAGCCTGTAAATGAGGATGTCTCTTCCTATAATACTATTCTCTCCTCTGCTCTGGATGCTCTCGCTCCTCCCATTCCCCATTCTGTAAAATGTACCAAACCCCAGCCTTGGCTGACCTCTAGAATCCACTACCTACGTTCCTGTGCCCGCTCTGCCGAACGCCTTTGGCTGAAATCCCGTGCCCATGCTGACTTCATACATTTCAAATTCTTGCTGACCTCCTTCCAGTCTGCTCTTTTACTTGCCAAACAGGACTATTACATCCAGTTCACAAATTCTCTTGGCTGAAACCCTCGACGTCTCTTTGCCACACTGAACTCTCTCCTCAAAGTGCCTTCACCTCCAACCCCCCCTTCCCTTCCCCCCCCCCCCCCCCCCCCAGACTCTGGCTGAGTTCTTTCATGATAAGGTTCACAAGATTAAACTTGAATTCTCAACCAGGTCACCTCCACCTCTCCTTCCCTTAGTCCATTCTCTCAACCCTCCAACCCCTGCCTCCTTTTCTTCCTTTTCTGAAATAACTGAAGAGGAAACTACACATCTTATTTCCTCCTCGAAACTAACTACCTGTTCCTCTGATCCTATTCCCACCCATCTACTTAACACTATCTGTCATCCCTTTTATCTGTCATATCCTCAATCTTTCTCTGTCCACTGTGACTGTTCCTGATGCCTTCCAACATGCCGTAGTCACACCACTCCTTAAAAAACCTTCATTGGACCCTACCTGTCCTTCCAACTAGCACCCCAACTCCCTCCTCCCTTTCCTATCCAAGTTACTTGAACGTGCTGTTCACTGCTGTTGCCTTGACTTTCTTTCATCTCAAGCTATTCTTGATCCACTTCAATCTGGCTTTCACCCCCTTCATTCAACTTGCTAAAGTCTCCAATGATCTGTTCCTGGCCAGATCCAAAGGTCTCTATTCTATCCTCATCCTTCTCGATCTATCTGCTGCTTTTGACACTGTTGATCACAGCCTACTCCTTGATATGCTGTCCTCACTTGGATTTCAGGGCTCTGTTCTTTCCCGGTTTTCTTCTTATCTCTCCCAGAGTACCTTTAGTGTATACTCTAGTGGATCCTCCTCTACTTCTATCCCACTGTCAGTTGGTATACCTCAGGTATCTGTCCTGGGACCTATTCTTTTCTCCATCTATACTTCTTCCCTTGGTACTCTGATCTCATCCCATGGTTTTCAGTATCATCTTTACGCTGATGACTCCCAGATCTACCTCTCCACACCAGAAATCTCAGCTGAAATCCAGGCCAAAGTATCAGTCTGCCTGTCTGACATTGCTGCTTGGATGTCTCAGCGCCATCTGAAACTAAACATGACCAAGTCTGAGCTTCTTATCTTTCCCCCTAAACCAACCTCTCCTCCTCCCCCATTCTCTATTTCTGTGGATAGCACTCTCATCTTTCCTGTCTCATCAGCTCATAACCTTGGGGTCATCTTCGACTCCTCCCTCTCCTTCTCTGCACATATTCAGCAGACTGCTAAAACCTGTTGTTTCTTTCTGTATAATATCACCAAAATTTGCCCTTTCCCTTCTGGGCACACTACCAAAACTCTCATCCACACTCTTATCACCTCTCGCTTAGACTATTGCAACTTGCTTCTCACAGGTCTCCCACTTAGCCATCTCTCTCCTCTTCAATCTGTTCAAAATTCTGCTGCATGACTAATATTCCACCAGTGTCGTTATGCTCATATTAGCCCTCTCCTCAAGTCACTTCACTGGCTTCCTATCCGTTTTCGCATACAGTTCAAACTCCTCTTATTGACCTATAAGTGCATTCACTCTGCAGCTCCTCAGTACCAGTACCTCTCCACTCTCATCTCTCCATACATTCCTCCCCGGGAACTCCGTTCACTGGGTAAATCTCTCTTATCTGCACCCTTCTCCTCCACTGCTAACTCCAGACTCCCTGTTTGTTGACATAGGCCATTGCAACCTGATTGTTTGGATGAGGATAATTTGGTACATCAGCCAAACCCTGAAGCATTTAGAGCATTCCAATTGGCTGAAGCTCAAGGAGACTGATGTGAAACTGCATCTCCTGGGCAGATCACCAATCCTGAGTGTAAAGCCCATCTACATGTGCTCCCCAGTCCAGGTTGGATGTATCTGTTGCCCGATGTCTTGTAGGATGGAGGAATTTGGAATGGTATACCTATTGTCAAATTTTGGCAAACTGTCCACCACAAGAGCAACTCCATGAGTTCCAGAGTGACACTGATGACATCCACTAGACTCCCTCACAGTCTGAGACCATGATGTATCTGACTATGGGTATAAGCATCCTTTAAGTCCAGAGAGCATAGCCAATCATTTTCCTGAATCATGGAGATTTAGGTGCCCAGGGAAAGCATCCTTAGGTCCAGATTGAGATGAAATCCTCATGTTTTCTTTGGGATCAGGAAATATGTGGAATAAAATCCCTTCCCTTTTTCCCCTGGTGGAATGGATTTGGCCACATTGGCCTGTAAAAGGGAAGAGAGTTCCTTTGTAAATAGCTCCTGGTACTGGAAGCTTAATCTTGAAGTTCTCAGAAGTCAATTTAGAGGTAATTTTTGCCAATAAAGGGTGTAACCTGCCTAGACTATTTTGATGACCCAACAGTCGGAGGTTACAAGTGGCCACTTTTGTAGGAAAATATTCAGCCTCCCTCCTACCATGAGGGTGTCTGGTGGAGTTACTTGTATTGCAACTATGATCCCTTGGAGCCAATCAAAAGCTCATCTCCTGCTTTCACTGGGGAGCTGGCTGGGACTTTTGTACTCATTGCTGCCACAGAGCCCTGGGACTGTTATAAGGGGTAGTAAAGTAGTAGGACCTCCTATGACTTCCACCCGAAAACCTCTGCACTGTGGAGACCGCATAAGGAGTGAATTGAAACAGTGACTTGATGGTAGCAGTTCTTTTCTTAATGAGGTCAATGATCTCTGTCACCAGAAAGATTGTCTCCTTGGCACGAGACATCCAACAGCTTCTCCTGAACTACCAGTTCTAGGTCTGAGACATGCAGTCAGTGCATACCAATACTTATAGCAGGGGCTCCTGAGGCATATCAAAAGTATCATAGGTTACCCTGACTATATGCTTTCTGTACTCCTTATGCTTGGCTACTAGCTGGAGAAGCTCAGCAGCGTGCTCTGGGGACAGAGTATCTGTGAACTCTGCCACACTGTATTCTATGTTCCACAAGTACTTGCTCATGTAGAGCTGGTAAGAATGTATGCACAGCATGAGCATAGCATTCTGGAAAACCTTTCTCCCAGAAGGCACTATGGTGTTAGACTGGGAGTTCTTGACTCTTTTGAGAGTAGATTCAACCATCATGGAATGGTGAGGAAGCTGTTGCTTCTCAAATCTGTGAGTCTTCTGGACTCTGTACATAGAGTCAGCCTTCTTATGAATGAGCCTTATAGAGAGGAGATTCTCCCAATGCTTCATCTGCTCAGCCTGAATGATGCCCCCTTATGAGGTGCCTTATAATCTTGACCCTGGGTTCATCCTCAACTTCTAGTTTAAATGGGATGGATTGAGCCATCTCCTACAAAAAAAGTGGTGAAGTAGAGTTCTTCATGTGGAGACTTTCTCCTTTCATGTGGAGGAGTAGGATCTGAAGGGAGACCAAGAGACCCTTCCTCTGAGAAGTCCTCTGTCTCCATCTCAAACTCCTAGGAGTGGTCTGAATCAGACTCAGGATAGCACTCCTTCCGAGACGTCTGAGTCTGTGTCTGCCTTGGACCACTAGAATCAAGTCTAGACTCTGGGTGGGGTCCAGAGGCATAGCTAGGGGGTGCAAAGGGAGCAGCCGGTCCCCCAAACATATTTTGAATGAAACAGTGCCTATGTAGATCGGTCCTTCAGCCTTGAACTTTCACTTATTTTACAAAAGGTCTGCTCCCCCAACATCAAAACCTGTCTACGCTTCTGGTGGGGTTCCAAGGAAGCTTCCCCACAAGGGACTGGAAAAAAGCACTGTCTCGACCTGTGCCAATTCCAAAGCCTTTTGAGGAAACTGTGTTAAGACTTGGCCAACAAGCAAGGCATGAGTCTCCAGTATGGGCTGAAGTGACTCCAAAGTCAATTCCCATACCCTCAAAATCTTGGCATTGTGTCAAGCCAGGATACGCTCCAGCTCTTCCTGTAACATGACCTGGAGCCACTCATTGAGGGCAGGCATCAATAATGGCTGGGCCAGTGCTGGTGTGGGGACAGCCTGAGAAGATGTTGAAGCTGAATTGGAGGCCTGGTCCCATCTCAGAGGAGACTGGTGCATCAATACCAATTCCAAGGAGGGGGAGTGGCTCTCTTGGCATTGACACTTCTTGGGTATAAGTGATGCCAGTGTCCTGGACCTCTTGGCACCATGCTTTGAAGAGGATCGATGCAGATGCTTCTTTGCCTCCACTCAACACTTGACATCAGTGTCCCTCAGTGCCAATGAGGATGATGGCAAATCCTTACCTGTCCTCGGCATGGGATCTGAGGAAGCTCAGTCCTGATATACACTACTGACACATGACATCTCGGCAGGGGGAGACCTCCTTGATGCCATTGCATCCCCAGTGTCGGATGCAGCTTTATGATCAGGTCCGAGACACGACAAGCACCAGATATGCAGGTCTACAAGAGACATTACCCTGCCGCATCTGGAACACTTTTTAAAATTGTCTGTGACATGGTCGAAAAAACAGCTGCAGTGAAATCAAACAGCTCAATGATTGCAGAAAAAGGGGGGGAGGGAGAATCTACCCAATTGGAGTGCTCAGGCCTGAGGGGGCTAAATAAGCCACAGAAAAATGTTATGGGGTTCATTTTCAAAATAAGAAAAATGTCCAAAAAACGTCATAAGGTGGCAGAAGTTATGATTTTCAGCATGCCAATTTTAGATGTTTTGCTGCACAGTTTGTCCAAATTTCAAGGTGGGACATAGGTAGCCCCAAAGATAAATGTTTTTCTGCAATAATGGAACAAAATTAAAATGTCTACGGTCAAAATTAAGACTTTTTGGCAAAGCTCCAGCTTCAATCATGACTGAATGACTAAAAGGTGCCCTAAATGACCACTGGAGGGATTGAGGTGTAAGCCCCCCCCCCCTTTTACGCCCCCTTACAACCCCACTAGGGTTGCCAACTAGATCCAGATTTGCCCAGTCCTGGGCTTATCCCAATGCATGCAGGGACTTGAAGCCTTGCTTTTCTTAGGGAAGTCAATAGGGAAATCAGAACCACAAGTCCCTGAATGCAATGGGGTAAGCTCAAGACTGGATCAACCCTGTTGGGTGAATCTGGATTTAGTTTGCAACCATACTGACACCTCCCAGCCCCCTAAAATGTGACAGTGACAGTACATTTCATGATCTATGACAGCTTCATATATGATGGCTATTCTTGTTAAAGCAGTAGGCAAGTCCCAGGAATAGCCTAGTGGTCGGTATACTAGACTGTAAAGAAGGGGACCCAGGCCATATCCCACTCTAACTGGTACACTTATGGTGGAACGTGTGAGCCCTCCAAAATACCCTAAATACCTACTGTACCTTCATATAGATGACACCTGCAAGCTTGAGAGTTATTGTAGTGGGGTACAGTAGGTACTTTTCTGCTCCTGGTGTGCTCACCATACAATATAAGGGGGTTATGGTGACAAGTGTTCCTGGGGACTTTTATATGAAGTCCACTGCAGTGCCTTCTAGGCTCCCCACTGCTCTGCTGGGATGTCTATACGACCAGTGTGCTAAGAATGATGGTCCTCAGATATCCCACTGGCTGATTTATTGGGCGTTTTTCTCTCTTCTAGGAAAATGGCATTTTTTAACCAAAAAGATCCAAAATGGCTATGCTCACCACTCAAATTTTAGATATTTCTAGCAAGTCTACTAACATAGGGGAAAGATTACTTTATGAAATGCCTTTGTGTTCTGTCCATGTTCTACGTGTGCTACTGAGGTGAAAGATTCTGCTAGCAGGTAGTGTCTGTGTCGGAATTAACAATCCAGCTTGTTTCAGTTTCCTATTAGTAGGGTATATTGGTGCTCTAGGACCCAGTATAATATTCATAGCACTATCTTGCATATGTTTTAGGGCTGTTATAGTGTGTTAAGTTTTCTATATAGGTTTTGAGCAGTGGTGTGCTGGTAAATTTTTAACAACAGGCTCTCTCCCCGGTCCACCTCAGCGCCCCCCCCCCTCCCCCCGTCCACCACTGCGCCCCCCCCCCCATCCACCTCTGTGCCCCCCCTAAAATTGCAGAGCTGGCTATAGCTGGGGGGGGGGGGGGGGGCAATGCATTACTCTCTCCAGGAAAAAAAAAATTAAATGATCCCAGGTTCCAATCTAATTCATGTTTAATATGGGATAAAATGCCATAAATAAGTAAATAAATATAAACTTTTAACGTTCAGCACCTGATTCTCAAAGTGGACATATTCCAAACACTATAATGAAAATAAAATTATTTTTTTCTACCTTTGTTGTCTGGTGACTTTGTTTCTCTGATCATGCTGGCCCAGTATCTGATTCTGCTGCTATCTGTCCTCTTAACTCCGTTTCCAGGGCTTCCTTTCCATTTATTTTATTTCTTTTCTTTTCTCCTTTCTTCTTCATTTCTGGTCCTCCGCAGACTTGACTATACAGTGGACCCAGCTTCTGCCTATTTTCTCCATCCATGTGCAGTTTCTCTCCTCACTTCTTTTCCCTCATCTAATCTCCTTCCTCTATCTTCCCTCCATGTCCAGCATTTCTTCTCTCTCCCTTCCCTCCATCCATGTCCAGAATTTCTCTTGCCCTTCCTTCCATCCATGTCCTGAAACTCTCCTCTCTCCCCTGCCCCTCTCTACCCATCCATGCCCAGCATTTCTTTCCCCTGCCCCCCTCTGCCCATCCATGCCCATCCATTCTCTCCCCTGCCCCCTCTGCCCTTCCATGCCCAGCATTTCTCTCCCCTGCCCCCCTCTGCCCATCCATGCTCAGCAATTCTCTCCCCTGCCCCCCAATTCTGTCCCCTGCCCATCCATGCCCAGCATTTATCTCCCCTGCCCCCCTCTACTCATCCATGCCCAGCATTTCTTTCCCCTGCCCCCCTCTGCCCATCCATGCCCATCCATTCTCTCCCCTGCCCCCCTCTGCCCATCCATGCCCAGCAATTCTCTTCCCTCCCCTGCCCTCCCACTCCCAAACACGTCCAACGATGTCCTTCACCCCCACCCTCCCCTCTCGCTCCTATCCGTCAGTTTCTCTTACCGCCCTCAAAGCGCCGCTTATTTAAAGCGCTGTTGCCCGTCTTCAGCCTTCCCTGCTTGTTTCGGATGAGTTCTTCCCTCAGTCCCGCCTTCGCGGAAAAAGGAAATGACATCAGAATGACGTCAGAAGGCGGGACTGAGGGAAGAACTCATCTGAAACAAGCAGGGAAGGCTGAAGACAGGCAGCAGCACTTTAAATAAGCGGCGCTTTGAGGGCGGTAAGAGAAACTGACGGATAGGAGCGAGAGGGGAGGGTGGGGCGAAGGACATCGTTGGACGTGTTTGGGAGCGGGAGGGGAGGTAAGCATGGCCTGTGATGGCGCCCTCCTGCCATGCTTACCTCCCCTAATGGAGCCGGCTCGCCCCCAACAGCAATCGGCTCGCAAGAGCTGTCAAAATTTAACAAGCGGCTCTTGCGAGCCGGAGCGAGCCGGCTCCAGCACACCACTGGTTTTGAGTGTCTTTGGGTTTGGGTTTGGGTTTGGCGGCCTTAGTTGTCACCCAAAATAAAGATGCTCAACACCAGTGGTCTTCACATCTTGTAAATAGAGTTATGATGGAAATCAAAACCTGTCTGCTTTAAACAACTGTCTGGCAGTGGAAGGAATGTATGCTGTTCCTGAGGTGATGATCACAATTTGCATATTTTTGTATGGTAAATTGTAAGGGGGATAAAACACTTAACTGGCTAGGATAACCGCATAAATAAGACTGAATAAATCATAATCATCTTTATGTGCTTCATCCTAGCTGGTTAAATGCTGAATATCACACTTAAACCAGCTATGTTTTATCCAGTTGCATATGCTTGGATATTCAATTCAGGTGCCTGGATATGGCCTGGCATTGAATATCTGGGAATAAAGCTGGTAGCAGTCTGCATAACACTGAGTGATGCCGGCTGAATATTGGAAATAATATGTCTACTGAAGAGGGGTTATGTTGCTGATACTGAGAATCAGATTTTATTTTGCATGGTAAATTCTATGGGGACATAATCTAGTTCAGCTCTGCACACATTGTTGCATAAGGAAGGCTCCTGTGGATGCAGAATATATGCGTGCATTTAATACTGTGACAATGCAGTCAGGAGACAGTATTTTTTTATATTACAGTTCCAGGCAACATAATTTAACTCACATAATTTTGTTGAGTATAACCATTGTTGGCAGGGTTTTTTTGTTTTGTTTTCTATAGCTGGGGAACCTAAATTGCATTCTTTTTACCTTGAGGCAACTGCCTGAATAGTGTTTAGAAAAAGGGGACCTCTTCACCCTCCTTCCTGATCAGAGTTTTCAGGGTACCCTCTCTTTTGGGTGCCTGGAGGGATGCCACCTCATCCCTCGCCTCAGGCACCAGATTGTTGTGAGCTACCCCTTGGGGTAAGTGCTGTCAGTGGAGGGGGCCAAGAGGAAAAAAGATATACCTGAGGGGTAAGTGTTACCTCTGGGGAAGGAGGATAGAAAAAAAAAAGTGCTCTCTGTGCGGTGGTGGGTTGGGAGTAAGTGCTGCTGTAGATGGCCCCAGTAAAATGTGCTGCCTAGTTTTTTTTTTTTGGGGGGGGGGGGATATTTTTTTCTAGCCATGTGGCATGGTATGGTAAACTGCTAGTAAAGTGATAAGAGAGGGAAAGCTTAAGGGTACACCTGCAGATGCAAAAGGTTGCCCTGAAATATGAAGCAGAGGTGCATAGTAAGGAAGGTTTGTTAAAGTGGTCACTGATTTCAAATCACGAAATATATGAATTCTTTATCTGACTGGAATTAGAGCAACTGACTGTTAAACAATAGAAGCTATGGTTAATTCTTGGCATACTGTTACCTGCTAGATATCAAGCTTATCCTGGTAATAAAGCTATTCATAAAACAATATGGCAACTAAGGGGTCAATATTCAGGGGTCCTTTTACTAAGTTGCGCCCCCTTTTACCGCAGCAGGTAAAAGGCTGTCTTTTTTTGCTGGAAAAGAAATGGCCGTGTGGTAAGTGAATCATTTGCCACACAGCCATTTCGGGGGATGCACTTACTGCTACCCATTGAGGTAGTGGTAAAGGCTCCCACATTAACCTGGCCGGTAACCACGCGCTACCTGATTACTGCCGGGTAAGCACTGGCGCTTCAAAACCAGAAAATATTTTTATAGCTCCGGAAATGGCTTGCGCGGGGGAATGGGAACTACTGCCAGTCTCCTGCTGTAGCCCAGCGGTAGTTCCAGATTGGAACATGGCAAGCCTGTTGCTGCACGCCAACCCTTTAGTAAAAGGGCCCCTCAATGTGATTTAACTGGCCAGAAAAGGCACCTGGCCAGTTAAATCACCTGTTCAGCACTAACTGCTAATTTTCAGCAGCACTTAACCAGTTAGTTTCACTGAACATAACCAGTTCGCACTAAAATGAAAACCGGCTATTTTGGGGGTATTCTGGGGCAGAGTTGAGTGCCAATATTCAGCACTTAACCAGCCAGGTTAACCACACAAGTCACTAGTATCTTTATGTGGTGACCTGTAGCCGGTTAAGTGCTGTATATCGCACTCAGCTGGCTATGTGTTAGCCAGCTCTGGACACCCAGAAATTCAACTCCAGTGCCCAGGCAGGGCTGCCGAGAGACACAGCCGGGCCTGGAGCATAACTGGACAGCCTTGCCCCTGCCTCCCCCCACCCCACTCACGCCGCTATCCCTGCTCGCTGCACAAGCTGGCATGTTTGAAAATATATGTGGGATCAAATAAAAATGCTACCGAGCAATAAAGAACCACAACATGAATGCAGCTGCTCATAAGTTTCTTTGCTTTGTTGTGGAATGACAAGGCGTAAGAGAGACTAGCCTAATTGGCTTCAATTTTTTGACGTCATCACATCTCCTGTTTTCATCCAACCTCCTTGGTCTGTCCTCTCCTGCTCATGCTGGGAGTCAGGACCCGGATGATTGCATTAACGTGATATCGCATTAATCCAATCATCCGGGTCCTGGGCAGCATGCAGGAGCAGGAGAGGACAGACCCGGAAGAAGCAGGCAGGCAGGAAGAAGCTTGCTGGCACCAGGCCCAGGGAATTTTGCCACCCTACCCCCACCCCCGCACCCTCCTCTTGTTGGCCCTGGCCCAGACACGGCCTGGCATTGAATTTCTAGGTTGAAGTCTGGCAACAATTAGCAAACACCAATCGCTGCTGGCTGCATATTGGGCCATAAATGTTATAACTGATGTTAAATGGTTGCAATCTAGAAGTATGCTGGAATAGCAAAGTTTATTTTTATAAAATAAGGACAGGTGCTTAACTAGACCATCTGGCAAGTTGAAAACATATGAACTATACAGCAGGTCTTGGAGAATAATAGCTTGATCTTTCTCAGTATTGTAAAGGAAGTTTGGCCTATCTGAATGTCTGAAGTATCAGTGGGTACAGCTTAGACTTAGCATTGGAGAGTGGCCTTGAACAGCAATCTCTTCCTAAGAAGCTTGATTACATTTCTATCTGTATTAGAATTTTATCCTCTGTCAAATCCTGCTTCTAATTTTTATAGCTTCAATTCCATCAAAATAGGGGTGCGCAGCCAGACATTTTTCATGTTGTGTTGATTCTGGGAATGTTTGTTTTGTTCACTTATTTTCCTTATGCTGTCATGGGAGCAATGTCATTAAGAGTTGCACTCCAGAGAAAGTATACACTCTTTCAAAAGAATGTGCACCATTCACAAGGAATGCACACTCTTTCAGAAGAGTGCACACTTTCCCAGTAGTGTACACATGTGCGATGGTTCACATATGTTCACACTGTTGGGAAAGGGTGTGTAATCTTCCAAAAGAGCATGAAGACTGTGAACAGTGCCTGTTTTGTGGGGTTTTATCTGCTTGATTTGTTTGCGAGGACAGGAAATGATTGAAAATGTCATTAGCATATCCTATAGAAATCTCATAATAATACCAAAGCACGGGGAAGTGCCCAGCAATCCAAGATCAATAAAAAAACAACCCCCAAAATTATAATTAAAATAGCAGCAAATAAATAAAAAGGGTTTTTTTGTTGATTAAATTTAGAGTACCATCATAGAGTAATAAACCATAGATAATTCATCTTTCATAAAGGGCTCACTAATGTTCTAATCATAGATCCAGTTCATTTTTATAAAACATATCAGTGTTCATGTGCAAAACATTCTCATCCATAGATTAAAGTATTAAAGGTACTTAAAGACAAACAAAATGGAGAAAAAAGTCAATATCCTGTGCTTGCTGACATGATCATGTTTTGAGCAAAAACTCTCTGCCTCAGGGAAAGCTGATAGAAATCGGTCACCATTATATATTCAATGAATGATAGTCCTAAAAAAGGAGCTGCCAAGGTGTGCCAAGACAGAAGCTATGGCATGAAACTTAGGGCTGCTCTTTTGGGTACCTTTGTTATGTTTAGATTTAGTCCTCAAGCCTCTTTGGCAAACAGGCCCCTGAAACAAAGAGTCCAGACCTCTCCTTTTATTCCCCGGACTTTGCCTTCTGTGATTAAAAAACTAGCTCAGACACACAGAATGCCAGAGAATGCTCCTCTCCTCTCCCTCTCTTTTCTTTAATGGTTGGTACCCCTCCCTCATCTGCTTTTTCCAAACTTCCTCTTTGATTTGAGTAATTTATTTGCTCCCCCTTCTTTTTCTTTATCCACCCCCTGTTGCACATTCAATTATGGGTGCCATGCAGGAGGAGGATGCAGAACCCCCACTCCAAGTGACCAGGAAGCCCCATCTTTTATAGACCATGGAAGAAGAAACTGACAGGTCAGTATTCAAAAGCACGTTTCTGAACACCACCTGCTATCCAGGATAAGTGCTACTGCCTGAGATATTCAGAGACACTATCCAGATAGTGTCTCTGAATATCCTTACAGGCTGCTTCTGCATTATGCTGGGGTGGAGAATGAGCAGACTCAGGGTGGTCCCAAAACATATCTGGAAAGGGCAATATACAGTCAGCTACTATTGCTGCTATTTGATTAAGTTCCAATGCTGACCATCTTGTCCAAATAGTGGCACTGCATTGCTGGATATTTTTTGACTACGAGAGCTTGCATTTTAATGGAATACTGAACATGGCAGCTTAGTATTGAAACATGGGATGCCTGCCCTGAGCACACAACACTACCCTAGCCTCTGCTGTAAGGACTACCTCCCCCAACAGCTGGGACTTGGCGGGAGTAATGAGCACAGCATAAAACTAAACACTTGGTTACCTCTTCTCAAGCCAAGCCCCCCCTCAGTACCTAGTGTGGAACCTCCTCCATCCTTTGGTTGAAGTGCTCAAGCAGGTACAGGCCCACTCTTATGAAGCAGTCTCCCCCTCCTCTGCTGTTAGTAGTGAAGTGCCCTTGGCTGCCAGAGGGGTCATAGAGGTTGGACTTAAACATGGCATATGTTGTCCCCTTCTACCTGGTCAGGATGTACACCCATACCTTCTAGCCCTGCAATTGTAGTAGGGTCCAACAAATTCATTTCTGCCATGAAGATGTACAGAACAGCTGCCATCTTTTATGGTACTCTCATGACTGTTCACAAAGCCCTGAAGAAGGGCATAGTGGTAGAAAGAGTATTCTATTGTGGATTCAACTGTCCCTTCAAACTACTGCCCAGTTTCTAATCTGCCCTTTACGTCTAACATCATGAAGATTATAGTGGTTACTGCACAACTCTTAAACTATATGGACATGCGATGAAGCTACAAAGTAGTAATTTAATACGAACCTGAGAAAAAGTTTCTTCACTTGTGTAACTAAACTCTGGAATTTGTTGTCTGAGCATGTGGTAAAGGTGGTTAGCTTAGCGGGGTTTAAAAAAGGTCTGGACGGCTTCCTAAAGGAAAAGTCCATAGATCATTATTAAATTGACTTGGGGGAAAATCCACTGCTATTCTGGGATAAGCAGCATAAAATGTATTGAACTTTTTGGGACCTTGGCAGGTATTGTGACCTGGATTGGCCATGGTTGGAAACAGGATACTGGTCTTGATGGACCTCTGGTCTGTCCCAGTGTGGCAATACTTATGTACTTATAAATATTTTACATCCTAAGGAGGCCTGCCTTAGGCCTCATCTCAGCACTGAACTTGCTCTGGTGGGCTTAACTGATTCAATTCAAACATTCTCCATGAAGGGAAAGAAATGTTGCTGATCTCTATGGACATGAGAGTTGCATTCATATTGGGAGACCTTGCCCTGTTCATCAAAAGACTTCAACATATTGGTCTTAGTGGAACAGTCTTAGAATGGTTCTGCTCCTTTTTGGCTAACAGATCCTCCCATGTTCTGTAGTTTGGCAGGAAAATTAATCTGCTATTTATCCTTTTTTCATGTGGAGTCCCCAGTTTGGCTCCAATCCTATTCAATATCTTCTTGGCACCACTCACAATGCTTATTCAGTCTCTTGGTCTTACTTTTTTATGTATGCTGACCACATCAGCACATTACAGCTTTCAGACCCAATGATTCTCAGGTATTCATGGAAGTAAATAGAGGTCTGGTATGACTGCCAAATGGTTATTCAGCCATAAACTTGAATTAAACACTGATAAAATTGAGGCCATTCTCTTCTCAATGAGAGCCCCCTGGTGATCTCTATCAAGGTTTCTATTAGAGTCCTTGCTTGTATCTCGCATGATAAACTAACTTTTGGCCCACAGATCTTTTGTCAAGTAAATAGATCTTTGCATTTTGGTTAATATGATCAAACCATACAGTATAGGTCATAAATGACCTATGCCCTCTTATTCACGCTGCAGTATTAAATTGACTACACTTAACTCTTATATCAAGCTCAACTGTCACTTCTATTAAGTGCATTTAATAATTCAGAACACACCAGTCAGCTACTTTTACAATGCAAAAAAAAAAAAAAAAAAAACGTTTCACACCATTTCTGAAAGAGCAGCACTGGCTCCCTATTTCCCAGCTCATATTTTAAATCCTTTTCATCATTGCTAGAGGATGTGGTAAAAAGTATAGTTCAGTTTTAAAAAAGGTTTGGATAAGCTCCTGGAGATAGTCCATAAAATGTTACTAAGGTAGATCCATGGAAAGCCACTACTTATCCCTGGGGGTCAATATTATAAAATCTTGCTACTTCTTGGGATTCTTCCACAGACTTGTGACCTGGCTTGGCCACTGTTGAAAGAAGGATATTGGGCTACATGGACCTTTGGTCTAACCCAGTATGGCAGTTCTTATATTCTAATGTTCACATTGCCACCCACCTTCTGCAATTTGATGCTAATTGGGGGAAGATTAATCTGCCTTACTGGCAAGGGCATAGAAATCACTTTTCTTCTTTATTATTTGTTTCTTGTATTATTTATTCTTATGTGAATTTTGGGAGATTTTATGATATAACAGTATATAAAATGCATTAATAAATACAAATAAATATTGTATTCTCTCTAATAATCATGTTCTGCCCTCATGTTCATGGAGGCAGGGTACATAGTCATATATATTTAGTTATTTGTATTAAATTGAATTGCCTATGTATAGATAGGACTATGTATTAGGGCTGCTGTTCACTATGGTGATTGACTCCTTGTGAGCTTTCCCTATTGGCTATTAGCTCTCAGCAAAGGCCAGCCCCTTCCCCTCTGCCTCTGAGGCTATGTGAGAGAGTCCCAGTCTTCCTAGCATACCTTTGTGATCAACAGCTGTTCTAGGGGCTGATCCCTCCTTAATCTACTGTGATGCCATCAAAATTCTTCACCATTTATTTATTTTATTTATTTATGGCATTTATATCCCACATTATTCCCACCCACGGGCAGGCTCAATGTGGCATACAATAGTCTATTAAATAACAATATTACAAAATACAGTAATTAGAGTCATATTAGGGAAAGAGGAACAGCAGGAGGGAGCAGGAGAGAGGGGAAGGTGAGAATTTGTCACTGTGGCAGCCATGGTTCAGAAGGATGAGGCACCAGGAGGCTCACTGTATATGCTCTACCGAAAGGAAGGTCTTGAGCCACTTCTTAAAGGTCGGGTAATCAGTGGTGAATTTAACCACTTGGGGCAGCCCATTCCAAAACTGAGTGCTAAGATAAGAAAAGAGGAAGCATACACAGTCCTTATACTTTAGGCCACTGAAAGCTGGATAGTGGAGATTGAGATACGAGCAAGCTGACTTGCAGGAGTTTCCTGGGTGGCAAGTTAATGAGAGCATACATGTAAGCAGGAGCATCTCCTTAGATGATTTTGTGCACCAATGCGCAGATCTTGAAAACGATACGGTCCTTCACAGGAAGCCAGTGCAGCCTCTCACGTAGTGGGCTTGAACTTTCAAATCTCGATTTACCGAAGATGAGTCGAGCTGCCGTGTTCTGAGCAGTTTTTTTTAGTAACATGGATGTGCGTCCCCCGTAGATACTGTTGCAGTAATTGAGACGACTTATAACTAGGGACTGAACTAGGCTGCAGAAAACCTCTCTAGGGAAATAAGGCTGGATATGCTTAAGCTTTCAAAGGGAGAAGAACATTTGCTTGACCACAGAGTTCACATGCTGCTCCAGTGTCAAAGATCTATCAATTATGACTCCCAAGATTTTTAGGGACTCCGAAATTGGCAGGACGAGCTCAGGAGTGATTAGTGTAGGAGGCCTAAGTTTGTTAAAGCGAGAGGAGAGGATCAAGCAATGTATTTTCTCGGCGTTGATTTTGAATCGAAACTAGTTGGCCCAGTCAAGCATGGTGCTAAAGCCTTATCGGATCTTACTAGTTATTTCATTTGGGTCTTTCTCAAAAGGGATGAAGATAGTGATGTCATCTGCATAGATAAATGAGTTTAGTCCCAGTTTGGAAAGAGCCGCTGTCAAGGGAATCAATATCATGTTGAAGAGGGTTGGTGATAGTGGGGAACCCTGTGGCACTCCACAGTCTGCTTTCCAATGAGGTGATGAGGTAGAGTTGGCATATACTTGGTAAGTTCTTGATGTAAGAAAGCTACTCAGCCAGGCCAGTACGTTTCCACAGGCACGAAATAATCTAGGAGCTGCAGCAGGATGCCATGGTGCACCATGTCGAAGGCACTAGACATGTCAAACTGTAAGAGCAAAATACTTTTCCCTACTGATATTTCCTTCTTGAAGTTGGACAGGAAGTGATGAGGACAGTCTCAGTACTGTGGAGCGGGCCGGAAACCCGATTGCGAGGAATGCAGAATATTGAACTTGTCCAGGTGCTCACTTAGTTGTTATTCACTAAGCTCTCCATGAGTTTCACAAAAAGGGGAATGGAAGCTATTGGCCGGTAGTTGGACAGATCACTACTCTTTTTCTTGGCATCTTTGGGCACTGGGGTTAGTAAGATGTTACCATAATTTACAGGGAACTTTCCATTGCTTAGCATATAGTTGAGATGCTGCGTCAGGCCATCCAGGAAAACAGGTAAGGGGCGCATTGGAGTAAATAATTGGGGCAACACGTCCAGCCTGCAATACTTCCTGACAAATCTACGGAGCTCAAGCTTGACAGAATCTATAGATAGAGGTGAAAAGCTGGAGAACAGACGGTCTACTGGTTGCTCGGCAGGCCCCGGATCCAAGCCACTAATAAAATCACTGATGCTGGGAATGCTCAATGGAAGGGAGCTCTGCAGCTTGATGATTTTGTCTTGGAAAATTTTGGCTAAATCTGCGGCTGGAGGAGTGCCTTCACCTGCTGTGGTAAGCACAGTGGTATCCATTAATTTGTGTACAAAAAAGAAGAGCTTTTGGCCTCTTTGTAATCCGTGCCAATCTTGGTTTTGAATTAATTTTTTTCACCTGCCTAATTGCATAATTATACTGTCTGTGAGACTGTTTCCATGCAGTAAGATATTGAGTATCCTGGTGCGTTCTCCATGCCCTTTGAGACTTCTGGTTTTGGTTTTGAGAGTTCTAGAGGTCATCATTAAACCACAGGGGAGTGAGTTCCTTTTGTTGAGCACACTTTGAGTGGAGCTATAGCGTCTAAAGTATTTCTACAACGGTTGTCCCAATTAAGGAAGAAGCTATCTGAGTCGACCGGGTCTGGCCAGGCAGACTACTACTTACTTACTACTTAACATTTCTAGAGCACTACTAGGGTTACGCAGCACTGTACAAATTAACAAAAAAGGATGCTCATAAACAGACTCATAAACAGACTGCCAGAATGCCACTGGGTCGATATGCCCCGCTTGTTGTGTATGATATAAGGGGAATGCGCGCGCTGTGGTCCTTTATTTGCCACAAAATTGAACAATTGAGCTTGAAGTGATCAGACCAAGGACAGCTGACCACAGGGCTTTGGTGATGCACAATCTAGCGTGATTACCGATTGAGGGAGAGGAGGTCTAAGGTGTGGTCCTTTTGAATGGGTAGCCTGAGTATTCCAGTAGGTAAAGTCCCAAGAGCTGAGGAAGTCTACAGTCACGCGTGTCTGCTGAGGAATAGTGTTCAAGGTGCAGATTGATGTCTTCCCAGGACAAGTACGTTGGGACTGGACAGGCATGCATTTGAAATAAAATTTGCAAAAATAGGCTGTGCTCTGCCACATAGGTAGTGGGTTTTAGGGGGGGGTTGGGGGGCTCAGCAGACCAGGTAAGGGAGCTGTGTTCCTGAAAGCATTTTATAAGTCCACCACAGTGCCCCTAGGGTGCCTGGTTGGTGTCCTGGCATGTCAAGGGGACCAGTGCATTACAAATGCTGGCTCCTCCCGCTACCAAAGGGCTTGCATTTGGTTGTTTCTGAGATGTGCATGCTTGCTTTCCATTATCGCCGAAAATCAGAAATGACCAAGTCTAGTGGTGACCATCTCTAAGGACAACCAAAATGAAAGATGGATGTCCATCTTGTTTCGATAATATGGGTTTCCCCGCCCCTCCATCAGGACATTTTGCGAGGACGTCCTCAACAAAACTTGGGCGTCCCTTTTGATTATGCCCCTCCAAATGATAGCCGGCATGGTTAAAAGTGAGGTGAAGGAAGCTATTAGAGCTAAAAGAAAATCCTTCAGTAAATGGAAGAAGGATCCGACTGAAAATAATAAGAAACATCATAAGGAAGTCAAATACAAAGCGCTGATAAGGAAGGCAAAGAGGGACTTTGAAAAAAGAAGACTGTGTTGGAGGCAAAACACATAGTAAAAAATGTTTTAGGTTTATTAAAAGCAAGAAGTCGGCAATAGAATCAGTTGGACCACTAGATGACCGATGGGTAAAACCGGCACTCAGTTTGACAAATTGGAGAATAGCATATCTCCTGGACCGGATGGTATTCATCCCAGAGTATTGATAGACTTGAAAAATGAACTTGCGGAACTATTTTTAGTAATTATGTATTTATCTTAAAATCAGCATGGTACCAGGAGACTGGAGTGTGCCAATGTAAAGCCAATTTTTAAAAAGGTTCCAGAGGAGATCCATCGATGCCGGGCAAAAATGGTAGAGACTATTATAAAGAACAAAACTACTGAGCATATTCAAAGCCATGGATTAATGAGACCAATCTATTACATTTCTTTGAAGGAGTGAACAAACATTGGATAAAGGTGAGCCGGTTGATATTGGTGTATCTGGATTTTCAAAACGCATTTGACAAGTACCTCATCAAAGACTCCAGAGGAAATTGGAGAGTCATGGATAGCAGGTAGTGTCCTGTGGGTTAAAAACAGAGAGTAGGATTAATGCTCAGTATTCTCAATGGAGAAGGGTAGGTAGTGAGGTAGGTAGAGAGGTAGTGTTTGGTGGCAGGAAGACCACCTTGACGTTAGACAGCCTGACATCATCACTGTCTGCAGCCAATTATCACAAAACAACAAAATCTGACGCTTTTGTGCCCACATTCTAGTGTCTAACTTCTTGAGCCACTGCTTCCAAATTTCCCCAGTCATACATGAATTTGCGTTAGCCTCGTATGACACAGGAAGTCACTTAACATTCTTGAAGCAACGGGGCTGTTGCTCTTTCCCAATGACAAGGGGTTCCAACTTCTCATTCCCATCCATATTGCAGCAAGGGAGGATCTTCAGTCGGTCCTTCAACGTTTTACTTCCTGTAGTTTTGGCTTGTTTGAATGCAAGTGTTCCATCAGGAATCGCTCACCAGTAGAGAGGACCATTTTTCATCAGCATTGAAAAATGTCACGAGGTACAAACTCAATCAAGATGATAGGAAGAACTGATACAACCCAATTTTCAGCACCAAAGTCAACAGCGTCTTGTTTTTCACCATGCTGTTTCTTGAATTTTATGTTGTTCCTCTCCTTCATCTTTCCAACCATCCAACAGTGGCTTTGAATTCAGTTAGTCCAAGACTTTCAGCTAGGTGATTAGCTTTCTCCATAAGCAGTGGACCACTGACAGGAAACTGTCTGCTTCCTGAATGAGAAAACCACCAAAAAGCATCTTCTTACATCTCCAGCTTTCCTGCCGCTTACGTTTCCTGTGTGGATTGTATTGTTTGCCAGTCTTCCAGAAGCTGGTCTTTCTGCTTCAAGATAAGTGAAATTTGACTGGGATTGACACCATATCTTTAGCAATAGATGCTTGACTTTGTGTTGTTTTCTAATTTTTTAAGAACTTCTATTCGTTCAGCCAGTGTTAAAGTCTTACAGTTGCGCGACGACGATGACTCCAGTGTACACTCTAACAATATTATTTTGCTTCTTCTGCCCCTTTGTCACGCACCAATTGGCTTCCATATTCCGTGCGTGCACTTATGCGGAGTCTTTCCTGCAGAGGAGTGGTCTTAAACCATGCATATAAGCAAATATTGCACTTATCAGTGGTGCGCTAAACCGAAGTTTGTCCCCATAGAAATTGATGGCGCCAAAAACGGGACCGAAGTACGGCATGCAGTTAACAAAGCATGAACTTATCTGACGTGCATTTAATTGGAGTGCACCTGTACTTGTACTTGTTACAGTACTTAAGTACAATTAGCAGTACTTTTACTAGTAACGAGTTAAATTTTATTTTTGGAAATACTTTTTACTTGTAACGAGTTACAAGTAAGCTGTATTTTTGTACTTAGTAACAAAGTACAAAGTTAGAAAGTATTTTTTAAAAAAGTATTTTCCATTTCTCTGCTTCACTTCCTCTACAGGTAATATCAGAGCTGACTTATAGCTGATTGGGCCTGAACGTCCAGTCCCAGAAACAACTGAACTGGGACTGGAAGTCTGGGCCCAATCAGATGCAAGCCAGGGTCTGACATCACTTGGAAACCCTAGTCCCGCCCTCCTCCAGTATGATTGGACGAGGAAGGGTACCATTAGCCTGTTACCTACTCAGAGTCCTCCGAGGTGGCTCCTGCCTCCTCTGAATTAACAACAGACTAGTATGGCTACGCTTGATTTGAAGCGAGGAGGACTCAGAGGAGGCAATCCTTATGCACTGAAGTTGTCACATGTGCACGTGTTCAGCGAAGTCCTACTCCTGCAACCTGACCAAGTTGCTGATAATCCCTCCATTAGGTTTGCTCACATATCTCTAGCTGCCAGGACTACAGGATCTGGTGCAGCTCCTGCAGAGATGTTCTGGCACTGCTCTGCAATCTGCAGGGAAAGCCTGCCTGGAACTAAGCCTCTCTGCCTGGACTGATTAGGCTCACACTGTCTGGCACACACATGGGACAGCAGCATCAGAGGTCACCTGACTACTGGCTTGTGCGAGTGGGGACCTCCATGTGCAGCTGAGCAAATTTTCAAACACTTCCACATACAGCCAGGAAGTAGTAGTGTTGCTCGCCTGCTGCCTGCGATGGTAGCATTAGTCACTGCTACTAACTAGTAGTCAGCTACATCCCAGTCTCAGAGTCTTCACTGTGTCTGCTCTGCACTCTGCAGCAATACCGGGTTGGGTGTATTATTTTTGCTACAGCAAGCTAAGCAATCAGCCAAGAAAAAGTTGACCGAATATTCGCAGGTACTATTCCCTGGCATGTATGACCTCTTCATAGCCGCCGAGAGAGGGGGGTAGGGGGGACAAAATTCCCCGGGCCCAGGCCTCCAAGGGGGGGTCCGGTGCCACAGTCCCACCCACCCTCCGTCGTCGACCGCCTGCCACCGGGTCGGGCCCCCTGCATTGAAATCACAGCGCCTCTCACCTCCGTGTGAAAGCGCTGCAGGCAGCAGATCGCCTCCCTTCGGACCTCCTTCCCTCCCTGTGTCCCACCCTCATCTTACGTAACTTCCGCGAGGGCGGGACACAAGGAAGGAAGGAGGGCCGAAGGGAGGCAATCTGCTGCCCTGCTGCCTGCAGCGCTTTCACACGGAGGTGAGAGGCGCTGTGATTTCAATGCAGGGGGCCCGGCCCGGTGGCAGACAGAGGGGGCGGGTGGAGGGGGAGCGACGGTGGCGACCTCGGGAGGGGCGACGGGGGGCGGGGCCCTAGTGGCAGCCTTGCCCCGGGCCCGGCCCAGTCTCCTCAGTAGCCTGGACCTCTTTAAGGTTTGCAGAAAAGGTTTGGGGGAGGGGAAGGGGATGCAGTGGCACCGGTGGCCTGTTGCCTTGTTCTCTCCGATAGGGTTTCCCTTTCCCATTCCCAGTTGCACCCTTTTTGCTGGTTTCCCACACAGAAGTCTATCATGAAAATGATTAAAAGGACAAACCAATTTACAAATGTAAAATTTATAGTGGCATCATTTATCAAGTTCTGTTTCATTGTACCCATAGGGATCTAGACACATTACAAATTCATAGGTGTATATTCATAACACAGTATTGCTTGTAAACTTACTAGATTCTGTGGGCCAACTTGTTAAAATACTTTTTTTACTTTGTATTTAAAAAAGTAGTTTTAAGAGCTATACTTTTTTACTTTACATGAGGGTTTTTTTTGGGGGGTGGGGGGGAGATAAGACTTTCTACTTTTAGTTCACTACTTTTGAAGCCAGTACTTTACTTTGTAGTTTAAGTACTTAAAAAGTAACAACTCCATCTCTGCCAGTTACATCTTGGATCATTATAAGGTGCTGTTGATGATCCATCGTGCTGTGCATCATGTAAGCCCAATAACATTTGATTGATAGAAACATAGAAAAATGTAGGTAGATAAAGACCATATGACCCATCAAGTCTGCCCATCTATGACATCTACTTTTTCCTTTCACTTCCTTAGAGATGCTGTGTTTTTGTTCCAAGCTCTCTTGAATTCAGATATTATTTTCGTCTCCACCACTTCCACCGGGAGGCCGTTCCATGAACTCACCACCCATTCTGTGAAGAAGTATTGAAGAAGTATTTCCTCAGGTTACTTCTGAGTCTATCCCCTTTCACCTTCATCCTATGCCACCTCATTCTAGAGCTTCTTTTCAATTGAAAGTGACTCACCTCCTGTGGAAATACTACTTCACGGAAAGGGTGGTAAATTCGAGGAATGGCCTCCCGGTGGAAATGGTAGAGATAAAAACAGTATCTGAATTCAAGACAGCATGGGACAAGTACATAGGATCTCTAAGGGAGTGATAGGGAAAGTAGACGGCATGGATGGAAAGACTGGATAGGCCGTATGGTCTTTACCTGCCTTCATTTTTATTTGTTTCTATATATACCCTGACCCCCCCCCCCCCCCAAAAAAAAAAAAGAAACACTTAAGGGAGATTAGGTAATATGTCAGACTGGTGCAAGGACACAGATCCTTTCCTTTCTAGCTTAGCTTTTCATATCTGGCATTTGGCTCCAGACCGTGGTTGAAAATATTGGCAGGGTTAGTTCAGGGACCTTTGCACTGCTATACCTGTTCTATAGCTAAGTCTGGCACCTTTCAAAAAAAAACTATAAAGGACAATTTCCAGACTGGTACTCCACCAAACAAATAATGCCCAGAAAAAAAAAACTTTACCCTAACAATATGGGCAGCTGACAGTTCAGGTCAATGCCTGAAGTGGTATCATATTGATATACATGAACAAAGGAGCCAGTTCTGTGGGTGCTTAACCACCACCAATATTTTATTATTTCTGCATTTGTATCCCACATTTTCCAATCAAGTTGTCAGTTCAATGTGGCTTACAGTTGCTTCAGACTGACATGTTACATTGTAGTTTCGATTGACAGATTTCCAGGGAGGGGCAATTTCCATTGGGTTTAGCACCCCAATCATTTTGAAAAGTTAGTTCCTATGTGCATGTATCTGGGCTGGAAAAGGGGATTAACAGTTTATACAAATTATGTTGCTGTAGTCCATGGCTGCTATAGAAATAATAAGTAGTAGTAGTAACATAGTAACATAGTAGATGACGGCAGAAAAAGACCTGCACGGTCCATCCAGTCTGCCCAACAAGATAAACTCATATGTGCTACTTTTTGTGTATACCTTACCTTGATTTGTATCTGCCATTGTCAGGGTACAGACCGTATAAGTCTGCCCAGCACTAGCCCCGCCTCCCAACCACCAGCCCCGCCTTCCCCCACCGGCTCTACTACTACTACTCAACATTTCCAAAGCGCTACCAGACCCACGCAGTGCTATACTGCCACCCAATCTCGGCTAAGCTTCTGAGGATCCCTTCCTTCTGAACAGGATTCCTTTATGTTTATCCCACGCATCTTTGGATTCCATTACCGTTTTCATCTCCACCACCTCCCGCGGGAGGGCATTCCAAGTATCCACCACTCTCTCCGTGAAAACATATCGCCTGCTCCAGACCATTCCCAACGAATGGGAAGTACCAAGCAGTATTCACCAGGGGCAGGAAAGTTCTAGTCAACACTGGAGCCCCAAAATCAGAGTCCTGCCTCGCCTGAATGTCCAGTAGTAGTAGTAGTATTGAATTTTATTAGGTTAATAAAGCTGTGACTGTGTTTTGCCACATGTTTATGTGTCTGTAATTTATTAAGAGAAGGAATGATTATGAATCCCCACATTATACACTTTGTCACATTTTGTCCTGGATACTTATTCAGAAGAAAATTGTATGTTTTTGAAAAGAAAACAAAGGGCAACTTTTTAATGCAAGCCTACGTTTCTAAGTGAGAAATTTTTATAAATTGTAATGTTTTATTATGTTATGAATTCTATCTTAACATTTGTTTAAAAATTATTCCCTGTGTTGTATAATTTTCTGTGAACTTTTGGGATTAGCAGAATGTCAGTGTCTTAAATAGATAAGGAAAATATGAGCCTAAATTTAGGCATTCAGTCCAAAGCAGCTTTCAAACAGGCCACATTAGGTGCCTGTCTCTTAAAGTTAGGAGCATAATATTTTGAAAACTGGCCCTTTAGTAAATATTTCTGGCATAAACAAATGTTAAGAGAATCATTACAACTTAACTCTCATCTTCACTTAGAATACCAGGGGGAATTTGGTGCAATAGAAACAGAGGAAGAATATGAACATATGTGTCTTAAGATAGCATATAATTAAGAACTAGAAAAACTATGAAAGAATCGCCCAAGGTTATATACTGTATGCAAGCAAAAACAAGTACTTTCTAATTTTATTTTCACATCAATATAAAAAAAGAAATCTTTACATGGATTTTGACTCTCAATATTCTGAGAAATATGACAAATATTGCAATTAAGATTACTTAAACTCTTGAACTTTAAACACAAAAGATGGTATTGTCTCTGAATGAAATATGAAAGTCAGAGCAAATTTTATGAGGAATCACAATGATGTTGTCTAACATTTCAAGAGAGAATGTATAGGCTTGTAAATGTTATTACATGTATTTCAGTTGAGGGCCTTGGTAGCTGAAACTGCATGACTATTTAAAACTAAGAGACCTTTTTACCAAAGTGCATTAAGCAATTAGGGGGCAATTCTATAACTGAGGTACACAAAGGGATCCTGGTAGAAGCCTATTCTATATAGGAACCTAGATATCTACTTTACCTTATAGAATAGCATAACCACAAATATATGTGCCTATAAGTTAGGTGCTGACACTTTCATCTGCCATAAAGCTGATGTAAACGTCATCCCCATGTTAGAAAAGCATGGGCATAGTTTGGGGGGCGAGGGGGCAGTGCCCCCCCAAACGAGCTGTCACCCCATCCTCCAATCCCCGAGCCACCAGTAGCCTCAGCGAAAAAGCAGCACGCACGCTGCTTTAGACCTGCCCCCAGAAGCCTTTCTTTCTCCTTCAACTTCCTGTTCCTGTGCAGGCGGGAAGCTGTAGGAGAGAGAAGGGCCTCCGGGGCAGGTCTAAAGCAGCGAGCGTGCTTCTTTTGCTGAGGCTGCTGGTGGATCAGAGGATTGGAAGACGGGGGAGGGTGATACCAGGCGCCACTGGAAGACTCCAGGGGGGGCGATGGCAGAGGGGGGAGCGGCAGTGGGAGAGAGAGACACGCCTCAGCCTTTGCCCCCTCCCCGAAATGAAACTGTCTACGCCCATGTAGAAAAGTCATTGAAGTAGGGACTGAGATGTGCAGGTCAGTGTGTCTCAAGTTTCACCAGTAGTTTAGAACACAATCTGCCAACGTACAGCCTGTTCTGAAATAAAGGAAAAATGGACATCTATGTACCAGGTGTGTGCAGCATAAACATCCATTATGGAAAAATAAATGTTTTTTAATGTTGACGGGTTCAAAGTTAGCACAGAACTAGTTGTAACCCAGACCTGGGCCACAAAAGAAGTTCACTATCTCTCTCACTTCAAACCTCACAGTCTTCGCTGCCATGCGGGCCACTCTCACCACACACTTCAATTCCAGTTCACTTGCAGTCGAGCTAGGAGTGGGTCAGCAGGACCCACGTTACCACATATGGGTGACATCATCTCACAGATCCCAGCACAGATGCTACCCAGCATTCTGGATCTTTCTTGAAGCATTTGGTAGTGCCATACCATGAATGCACAGATGAGCCAGCAGCATACTAAATAAAGCTTTAGGAATACAATTCCTATGGGAGGTGGGAGGGTATTTGGTAATGTGTATCCTGCTGTCCTTGGAGAACACTTGCTACAAGGAAAGCAAGATAGCATTTACAACATATGAGAATCCACACGGTGATTGCACTGAGTTGCACCATTGCACTGAGGTTGAACCCTTACAGAGTTAGTTTTGAGACCAGACTCAGGTGTGGAAGGTATTCAAGCAGTGTGTGTAGGGTAGGGAAAGAGATAAAGCCTTCCCCTCAAGGAGGACCTGGGAGACACCTTCATGCAGTTGGGGGGATGCTAGCTCTACTCTCTCAACATGTAATATGTAACCTGTCATTAAAATTGTCCTTAGTACCTGAAGATTGGAGGGTGGCCAATGTGACACCGATTTTTAAAAAGGGGTCTAGGGGTGATCTGGGAAATTATAGACCAGTAAGCCTAATGTTGTTGTCGGGCAAAATAATGGAAACTATTATAAAGAATAATATTACGGAACACATAGACAAACATGATTTAATGGGACAGTCAGCATGGGTTCAGCCGAGGAAAGTCTTGCCTAGTCTTGCCTCACCAAGTTGCTTCATTTCCTTGAAGGCGTGAATAAGCATGTGGATAAAGGTGAGCCGGTTGATGTAATGTATCTAGATTTTCAGAAAGCTTTTGATAAAGATCCTTATTTATTTATTTATTTATTTATTTATGTATTTGTTTGTTTGTTGCATTTGTATCCCACATTTTCTCACCTATTTGCAGGCTCAATGTGGCTTACATCTTACCAGTCAAGGCGATCGCCTAGACCGGTATGGAAGCAAATACAATTTGATGTTGGGTAAAACTAGTATATTCAGGTGCCTAGGGATCAAGGATAGGAAGCAATATGTAGTGTCTAGTACAGCTTGTGGTTTGCTGTGTTGCAGATTGGAGGCATCTAGGCTAGATTGGTGGGAAATGCTTTTCTGAATAGGTAGGTCTTTAATGATCTCCTGAAGTCTAGATGGTCGTAGATTGATTTCACAGTCTTTGGGAGTATATTCCATAATTGTGTGCTTATGTAGGAGAAGTTTGATGCATAGGTTAATTTGTATCTGAGACCTTTGCAGCTCGGGTAGTGGAGATTTAGGTAGGTGTGTGATGTTCTAGTTCTGTTTCTGTCCGGAATGTCAATCAGGTCGGCCATGTATCCTGGGGCTTCACCATGGATAATCTTGTGGACCAAGGTGCAGATTTTGAAGGTAATACATTCTTTGATAGGGAGCCAGTGCAGTTTTTCTCGGAGGGGTTTGGCAGATTCGAAACATGATTTACCGAATATCAACCTGGCTGCTGTGTTTTGGGCTGTCTGGAGTTTCTTTATGAATTGTTCTTTGCATCCCACATATATTCCGTTGCAGTAATCTGCATGGCTCATTACCATTGATTGTATTAGGTTATGGAAAACTTCTCTCGGGAAGAAAGGTTTTATACGGTTAAGCTTCCACATTGAATGAAACATTTTCTTTATAGTGGAGTTTACTTGGCTCTCAAGAGTGAGATTGCGGTCAATTGTAACGCCTAGTATTTTGAGGCTGTCTGAAATAGGGAGGGTGTGATCTGGGGTGTTTACGGTTGTGGGTTTATATTTATTATGTTGGGATGAGAGGATGAGGCAGTGTGTTTTTTTCATTCTTGATTTCATCAGTGATTTCTGTTAGGTCGTGTTTGAAAGGGATATAAATTGTGACATCATCTGCATATATGAACGGATGAAGGTTTTGGTTGGATAGGGACTTGGCCAGTGGGGTCATCATTATGTTGAATAGTATTGGTGAGAGTGGAGATCCTTGAGGTACTCCGCAGTCTGCTTTCCAAGGTGGTGATATGTCTGTTTTTGATTTAACTTGGTATGTTCTAGTGCTTAGGAAGCCCTTGATCCAGTTAAGTGTGTTTCCTCCAATCCCGAAATGGTCTAGGAGGCATAGAAGTATGTTGTGGTTTATCATGTGGAATGCGCTTGACATGTTGAATTGGAGGAGGAGTATGCTTTTACCTGTGGCAATTTCGTGTTTGAATTTGGCCAGTAGAGTGACTAGTACAGTTTCTGTGCTGTAGGAAGGGGAAAATCCTGATTGTGAATCATGCAATAATGAGAACTTGTCCATGTAATCCATAAGCTGTTTTGTCACCATACTCTCCATCAGTTTGACTACTAGTGGGATGGATGCAACTGGGCGATAATTGGTAAGGTTGTTCATTTTTTTTCTTTGTGTCTTTTGGTAGTGGGGTTAGTAGTATGTTGCCATGTTCCTTGGGGAAGAGACCTTCCTGCTTATTTTCGAAAGAGAAGAGCGGACATCTTCCAACACAAATCGGGAGATGGCTGCCCTTCTCCCAATGCCAGCCAAATCGGCATAATTGAAAGCCGATTTTGGCCGGCTTCAACTGCTTTCCGTCATGGGGATGGTGAAAGTTCAAGGGGGCGTGGTGGCAGGGTAGCGAAGGCGGGACAGGGGCGTGGTTAAGAGATAGCCGTCCTCGGCCGATAATGGAAAAAAAGAAGGCGGCCCTGACGAGCATTTGGCCGACTTTACTTGGTCCATTTTGTTTCACGACCAAGCATCAAACAGTTGCCTGAACTGACCAGATAACCACTGGAGGGAATTGGGGATGACCTCCCCTGACTTCTCCAGTGATCACTAACCACCTCCCACCCCAAAAAAAACTTCAAAATTTTTGTCTTTTTTTTTTTTAGGAATATGTCCTTTGCTATGCCTCCGTCGGCAGTTGGGGATGTCCTTCTCTGTGAGGGCAGTTGAGGACATCCAAAATGTTTCTGTGAGAAAGACAGCCATGAAATCACAAGTAGCAGCAGTGGGATTTAAACTCGCCACCTGTAGATTGCAAGACCAGTGCTCTAAACACTAGGCCACTCTACCACTCCTCCACGTTATGCCACTCCATTGAAATTTGGCCATCCCTGTGGGGGGGGGGGGCAGTATGCAGGTCCCTGGCTGGGGGAGGTATGTGTGGGTCAGCGGAGGCATAACGAAGCCGTGGACGTCCTTCTTTCAAATATTTTGGACGGCCTCAACTGCCCCCCCCCCCCCCCAGGGATGGCCAAATTTCAAGGGAGTGGCTAAGAGTGGCCTAGTGGCTAGAGCACTGGTCTTGTAATCTTCAGGTGGCCGGTTCAAATCCCACTGCTGCTACTTGTGATCCAAAATCCAAATAAATAAAAAGGATGTCAGCAGCATAGCAAGGGCATGGCTGTCCTTCTCACAAAAACATTTTGGACATCCTCAACTGTGTCATTTCTGTTCCATTTCTGTTCTAATAGCGAGCAGCTCATTTGCATGCAATTTCCTTCATGCATGCCCATTCCTTTCCAGATCGGTAAGGGAAGGGCTTTTTACATTCAGTTAGTGGGACCAGTGCACCACAAATGCTGGCTCCTCCCACGACCAAATGCCTTGGGTTTGGCCGGTTTTGAGATGGCCGGCCTTGGTTTCCATTATCAGCGAAAATCGATGTCGGCTATCTCAAACCCAGCGATCTCAACATTTATGTCGAGATTTGGCCGGCCCCAACCGTATTATTGAAAAAAAAAAGATGGCCACCATCTTTTTCGAAAATACGGTTGGCTCCGCCCATTTGCGGAGCTGGCCCCAGAGATGGCCGGCCCTGGAGATGGCCAGCACCATTGAATTATGCCCCTCTTTAGTAATCACTCTTCTACAGAAAAACTTTCCCACACGTCCAAAGCAAATTCCAGCATTAAACATGATGTTGCCGCTGCAGCGTCTGATGCGGAGGATGCCGAAATCATGGACCGCGAGCTAAACACTCAAGTCACGCTCACACAATTCCAGCACTCGAACCCACACCCCCCTCCACAATTCTGTGTACACAAAAAACATAGTATATAAAAGTGTACTGTAAACATCAAATAAAATTTCTTTTACATCTTTCTAAAAAAAACTCGCCCGTTTTAACGGGCTTAACGGCTAGTATCATACATAAAGTAGGTTCTGTATTTTCCTAACACCTATTTTTATACATATTGTCACTGGTCAATTTTATAAGCACCTATTTGAGCATCTAAATCGCTGTTGAACATACCCAAGTCAGTGATAAAATTATCCCTTAACTGTTCAAGAAAGGTCTAATGAATTAATCAATACGTAGCTCTGCTTAACATATAATAAGTAACTCAAGAGTGCATTAGGCACAGATCCAATTGGATACAGCTATTTTTCTCTAAAGTAGAAGTTGGCACCGTCCCCAAGCAGGGAGAAGTAGGATTGAGCTTCACATTCATTTCTACAAATGGTAAATCATCTTTGTCTATTTGCTTTATTCTTTTTATACCCATTGTTTCTAAACCACTTAGCTGCTGTTATGGGTCTAAAGCACTTTATAGTTGGATGTAAAGCAAAAGCAGTTCATAGGCCAGATTTAGGTGGATTTTGTGCTCAGCTTGCCAAAGTGAATTAAAGCTTGATAATTCTGTTAACCATTAGTTCTTTCTTTTACACTTTTGCAAATAAGTCATAAACAGAAACTCCCTAGCAGGAACACAAAGGACAGTAAGAAATGAAAATTATCCTTTGAAATAAAACTTAAAAAGGAGGAGGAAAAAATATCTTGCTTTTCCTATCTCCCTTTTCCTTCTGAATGAAAGCTGATTTCATGATGGCATGACAACCAGTGGCACAGCTAAGACTGAATGGACCCCGGGTGGAAAAATTGAAATCTCCCCCCCCCCCCAAGAGGAGGGAAGGGAGGGGGGATAGGTGTATGCACATTTCCCAAAACTGACATATTACAATTAATATATTCAGGAAATTATACTTTTTTCTACCTTTGTTGTTGGTCCTAGTGCCTCTTTCTGCTTTTATGGGGTTTTTTTCTTAACTCTCTCCAGGCCCTGGGTCTCCTGTACTTTTGACATTTCTTCTCTAACACCATTCATCTTTCTTCTGTATCTCTATCCATACTGTCCACTGTCTCCCCTCTGTCACTCTCTTCATGCTCCCTCAAGAGCCAGAATCTCTTTAGTGTCCCTGTCCCTCCTCATTTCCATCTTCTCTCTTCTCTCTTCCCTTCCTTCTGCACCCCCTGACCCCCACCCATAATCTGTAGTCTGGCATCTCTCCCTCCCTCCATTAGTCCAGTCTCCCGCTCTCTGCTCCCCTTCTCCCATCCAGCATCTGCCCCCTCTTCCACTTTTCCTTTGCTCCAGGTCTCTCTCTTTTCCCTCAGCTCCCCCACCCCCAGGTCCAGCATTTCTTTCCATCTCTTCCCCTTCTTTGCTCCAAGTATCTCTCTATTCCCTCTGCTCTTCCCTCCTGTCCACCCCACTTAGGTCCATCATCTTTCCACCCACCCCTCCCATGTACCAGCGTGGGTCCAGCAACTCTCTACCCCTCCATCCCCCATTCTTGCAAACACTGTAGCAGGTAGTGGCAGAGGCAACACTGAAAGCTATTCTCTGTCTGGTTGGGCATGTTAGCACCTAACACAGCTTAGCAAAATGACCTCATAGTGCGTATTGGTAGGGGGCATATACATGGGTGAAATTGATCGATGCATGTAACTTACACAATGCAATAAGTAATGAGTGTATGTCCGGCACTTACACACCTATTTAAGCAGTTATGTTAGTATTCTATAAAAGAAAGTAGGCACCTACCAGGTGCCCAGTTATAAAATTGCCCTCTTTACAGCTATTAAACATAGAAGTCCCTTTGAAAATTGGGCTGTATAGAAACCTACTGCTTATTCTATAACTTGCCTTAATCATACATGAAATTCAGGTTCTTCTAATTGCATGCAGCTGTATCCGTTTTATCTCACTGCCTAGCAGTGTTAATATTTAATAGCATAATGTGAAAGTGTCAGAGTTATGTTTAAAATAATTATTTACTCTGGGGGACTATGATATTGACATCATGCTGGATACTAAGGGGCCTTTTGTTTTGATGCAGATGTCCACTCCCTTTTGAGTGTTACAATCGTGCCATGATGATCCAAAACACATTTACTGTGATCGAGTACCTTGGCAAAAAAAGGGGCCCAAAGATGAGTCACAGTATATTTTTTTCAGGGAGTACAAACACTTTCTGCAGAAGTTGTTCACTTTAGGGCCTGACTCATCAATGTCTTTTCCCACAGATATAGAATATAAATTCTAGTGAAACATAATGAGCTGCCTTCCCCTCCCCCCCAGAATAATTTAAAGATAAACTCAGCATTCAAAGCACTTTTAACATAGACATTTAACTGGGGATGCCTAACAATCTGTTTATTTCCTGAAGAGAACTCCAAAAAGTTCATATATAGAATAATAAGATACATTAACATATATCAAAATAATTTCTAGCTCTCATATCTCAAACAGGATATAGTGAAGCAAGAAAAGACTCAAGAAGGGCAACAAAAATGATAAAAGTGATGGGACAACTTCTCAAATAGGGACGAACTATAGAGTAGACCAGTAGCCTAGTGATTAGAGCAGTGCGCTTAGTACTTCAGTTGATGCTCCTTATGATGCACTTCACCATCCATTGCCTTAGGTGCAACTTAGATTATAAACCCACATAGGCAGGGATATAACTTGTGTAGCTGAATTTGTAATTTCCCATGAGCCTGGATTGGGAAAAGGTCTTCTACAGTCAGCTTCTGACTACATTTTCAAGCTGCTTAAGCCACACTTCTCTCCTTGTCTGTCCCTTGCGTTCATCCCAGCAGTCCCTTCTTCACCTGCCCCCTCCCTCCATTATACGTCTTAATAGTACTCGAGCCACAGCCTTCTCATATGTGGGCCCAAAGCTTTGGAATACCCTGCCCCCCATATTAAATCCATATCTTGATATCCTACTTCATATCCTACTCATCAAATCCTGGCTTTTTAATCAAGCTTTTCCCTCTGAACCTGCGGACCATGCTATTTAACTGTCTCCTTCTTTTTCTCTCTCTTCCTTTGCTCCTCTGAGTTTTCTTTTTTATTGTTAACCACCTAGCTGCCAATTGGTGATTTGTGGTATATCAAATGTAATAAAATTAATAAATAAAATCCAAGTCTGATCAGCTTAGAAAAGTGATAGTTGAGAAAGGATATGATAGTTTATAAAATTCTAAATGGTGGGGGGGGGGGGAACACTTGTTCAACCTTTCAAACAACACTAAAACAAGAGAACATTTCATGAAATCAATAACCAGCAGACTGAAAAAAAATGGAAAGTAATTATTCTCTCAGTGCACAGTTAAGCTCTGCAATGTGCAAACAGAGGGCATGGTCTAAGCAACTAAAATAGCAGGGTTCAACAGAGGTTTGGACAAGTTCCTCGGATTTGACAATACTGGAACAAGTCCATGTATAGTCTTGCTTCACCTCATTAAAAATTTTGAATACATCAGAAAAATCACCCATGGTATGAAGTTATGAAATAAATGAATGACTTACATAAACTTTTTTGCACCGTCCAATTTATGTCGCGTATACCCCGGGATTCTATATATCATTCTGAGATTTCCATGTGGAAATCAAAGCATATTCCATAACAATGTGCCTAACTTAATTAGTTAACAAGCTAATTAGCACTAATTGGCATTAATTAGAATTTACACACACAATTTGCTAAGCGTATTCTGTAACGGGTGCATAAATTCTAAGTCGCATAGTTGAAAAGTGGGCATGGAATGGACAGGTCATGGGTATTCTAAACTCTATGCACATTGTTATAGAATACACCTGCTCTGTGCCTAATTTAGGCATCAAGATTTACACCAGGTTTTAGTTGGTGTAATTGACCGTGACTACATTTAGTTGCGTAGACCAACGCTCAGTGTATTCATTTGGAAATTTAAGCCTATTATATAAAATCTAGGCATACTTTAGAGAATACGCCTAGGCATATATTTTTTTCAGTGCAGAATTTTCAGGTGCCATATATAGAATCTAGGTCATAATCTTTAGACCCTCTATATTTTACACTAAACACTCATGGGGAAAAAAAATACCATGTCCAGACTGACTCCAGGAAGGTCTCAAAATAACAATACAAAGATAAATCTGAGGTCACTAGAATATTTAACTAAACTTCAAAATATTGTTTGCCAGTTTTGTACAAAACAGGAAAAAGAAGTGCTTATATGAAAATAAGGGGCCTTCTTACAAATCGGTTTTACCTGTACTGCCGAGTTGCCATGCGCCAAATCGAGCCTACTGCCTGGCTCGCTTAGGAGTCTGGTGGTAGTTCTGACTTCTGACACACGGCAACTAGGGCACTAGAAAATACTTTTGTGTTTTCTAGCGTTAGGGGCATGCCCAGTGGTAATCGGGCAGTGCCGTGCACTGCCCGGTTACCGCCTCCTAAATAAGAGGTGGTAAGGGATCCACCAGGAAATGACCATGCAGCAAGTGTTTCACTTACCACACAACCAAATTCCATCCCCCACCTGGAATTTCCTTTTTTGGGCAGTGGTAAATGGGCAGCGGTAAACCTGTGTGCCAAGCGACGGTAAAAGGGGCCCTCAATGGGTGCTGAAGTATAATGCATTTAGTTTTAAAGCTGACCACAATTGTAATTTTTGCACTTCAAAAAAATCTCTTGAATCCAATGTAAATCACAGATGCAGTCAACAAATCAAAAAATTGTACTTCATACTTACAATTTCCCACTACGATTTCTAATGGGGTTTGATGCTATACTGCATCATGAAAAGTCTAAGAAACAGTGACATAATCCAATCTACAATCACATAAACCAATTTTCTACATTTTGTTTTACATAATAAACTCTACATCAATAACACAGTTCAGTACATAACACTGACTCTGTTACTTTCTTGACAGCTGTGCTGATGATTATTTTATTTCTTTGAATACAAGGGGATGCCAGAACATAGGGAATGCCTTTCAAAATCAAAGAGAACAAAAGGTACATTCTATAGTGGACATAGGGGTGTTAGCTGATAAGTGGGGATCATTGTTGAATGAAATTTCACATGAAGGCATAACTATGACAGTCTCATATTGGAATAATTTTTTACATTCTGTACTTGATATGATTGCACCTGTTAATAAATTTACTGTTAAAATTGGTAAGAATCAACATCCATGATGTACTTGTGCTCTGAGACAACTAAGGAAAGAGTTGAGAAGAGAAGAACATAGATAGTTGAAGTTGGAGGACCTGGATAGTAAGGAGTTTTATTAGGGCTAAATTTGTAGATAAAAAGGAAGTGGAACTGTGGAGCAAGGAGAGGCTTGAGTGGGCCAGGAGCAACAGAATAAGGGCTGGATTAGAGAGTAATGACTGTTCTCTGCTGTGCTCTAGGCTCACCACCTCCCTTCCTCTCCCCTGCAGGCTGCTTGGAAGGGAGGGGATAGAGCAGAATGCCCTTGTTGAAATGGAGTCTGAAAATAAGTAGTGGAACTGCGTTCCAGGCTGTTCCCCCCACAAATTAAGCCCTGAGTCTTATTATTTGAAATTGAAAAAATATAAGGGCATAGTTCACCAATTTAGGAGATCATTTCTCAGTTGAAAGTTTGAGAATCTCTGAATAAGCTGAGATTGTTATTTCAGACAGAGTATATGAGCATAGTAGGGTGCCTTTTGAAAATTAATGGAATTTGTTTGAATGTGTAGGAGAAGAGGAGTAATGGACCATTTTTAAGTCTCCTAGGGCCACTCAGTCTTCACATGAATCATGTTCCCTTTACATTTTGAGAGGTTTGGAGGTTCATGTGTAAACATGCTCTTAATAGGATTGCTAATTCTTTGCTGAGACAAGGGATATTACCAGATATTTTGTTATCACACAATGATTTAGGACGGAAACTAGAATAATGCAATAAATTATTTTGATTAGTCTTCTTCCTATGTATAGTTGTATAAAATCTGGAGGAAGATGATCTGATGGTAATATCTAAAAATGTCAATACTTCAAAACTAAGGAGGGAAGTTATCAACTTGGGCTGCCATTAAGATGGGTTCTTTTACAACAGCTCATGCTATTTTAGCACAAGGTCTCATTGCATAAAATGGGAACCTGTTCTAAAATAGCACAACGTATGGTAAAATAGCCTGTCTTAATACACTGGGCTCCTGCAGTAGCCCGGCAATAGTGGCGAATTGACATGCAGCATGCTTAAAAAACCTCCCCTTTAAAATAGTGAGAATATATATAGATATATAGATATATATATAGATATATATAAGTTATCTGAAATACTGAAATAACACAGCCCATTTTTGATATTGGCCAGCATTTTGGACTGCTGTGTCAGGGAAAATTATATGGATGCCATAACTTCCAGTAGCAAAAAATTCCTTTTACGCTTTCAAGCACCTATATATCTTTTCTAAGCAAACACCCACTGCACGTGTGGAGAGCTATACATAAACTGATCCTCAAAAGCCACCACATGCAGACATACATTAGAGTAGGCCATTGTTGTCCCCATGGCCATACCCTTAATTTATGAATAAAAACAATCTTGAAACAAACAATAATTCTATGTTAATGCTAAGTATATAAGAAATATTAGCAACTTCATCTGCTGTTCAGAAATCTGATATGACCTAAGAGCATCATCTACAATCCGCACAGCAGTTTTCTATGGAATACTGATACATAACATTGCTATGTCCAATGTGGCTAACAAATAGCCTTGACTCATTTCTCAAGTTCAAAAAAAGTAATTAAATCCAATAAATCCCTTATATAGGATTTAATCTTAGGAACAAGACTCTCAAATATTTATTAACAAAAATCAAAAGTGGCTAAACAAGGAGCCTATTCCAGATACAATTGGATGCCCTGGTAGATTCAATAATGATTTATAAATCTTAGGATTAATGTATATGATGGGAACCACAGGATGTGTTTCATATAAAACTTAAACTGTTTTCAAGTAAAGCTACAGTACTTTCAAGCAACACTTGAGATAAAACATAAAGAACCTCCAACAGTAATGCAGCTCTGGTGTCACTATCTAAAAGTTAATAATAGAAATCCCTTAATTTGATGATTGGCTTCTCACGTATACTTATTTTTATCCAAAACAACTATACCTCCTCTCTTGCCTACAGGTTTTATAACGCTAGCACCATCATTCATCAAAGTTTCTATAGCTAACCTTTCTGCCTGAGACAGATTACTAGTTGCATGGATGGAAGCCAATTCCAACTTGGCAAGATCTGCCAATACCAAATGTTGAAATACCAAAATGTTAGGATTAATAGGACCTGGCGGGGGGCACCATGTTCACTGTTGTGCTACAGTAAAGGCATTTGTGGATTCAGAAACAGAATGTTGAAACATATTTAAACCTACACTATCCGGATTGTTTTGGCCTCAAATACAAATCTACATAAGCCTCCAACTTCCATTTCTTGGGTACTCGACTGTGGAATGCCTTACCTAAATTAGATAAATCAACCCAGAACTATCTAAAGTTTAGAAAATTATTAAAGTCCATCCTATTCAAAAAGGTCTACTCTCCAGATGCAACATAATCAGTTCAATTTCTTTGGTCTCAAATAATCCAGAAACACTTGACTCTATTTTCTTTACTATTCTACTGTTTAATATAATACCAAATTTTAATTTACTGTTTGTACTGTTTTAATATGCCATTAGTACTGTATTCCTGATTTAGCCTTTGTAAGCCACATTGAGCCTACAACCAGTGGGAAAATGTGGGATATAAATGCTTTAAATAAAAAAAAAATAATAATCATATAAATTGAAATTAAATGCCTTGATAACCACAAAGGGATCATGACCCACATTGGGAACAAAAGAAAGACCTTTCTATAACACCTGCAATTCAACACGTTAACTGGCACTTAGATTAAACATTAGAATCTACCAAATTTCTGATCAGATGACCCATTTGTTTCTTTGGCTGGTAGGTGAGATATGTACATTCTATTGGTGCACTGATCCAAATGAGTATGTAGTGATGATAATCTTTCACCTGAATCATGCAATCCTTGTTGGTCACCCCAGACATCGCCTGAAGATTCACTAGAAGAAGTAACAAACACAGGCAGCTGAGGTTTTTTAACCCTACCACTGTCCATCCACGGATACATGTAACTCTTGTTATAGTAGATCTCATCCAGAAGGAATGTATTAATCATAGATTTTTAACCTTCTGTCAAAATGCTTCCATCTGTTTATAAAACACAGCATGCTCGGTTGATGACTTTCCATCACAGTATTGGTAATACTTATAATTTATAACATAAGATCCAACAAATTGTGGTATCTAGATATAATCGAAGTTCCTTTAATAGCCATAAACCACACAGAATGCACTTTGCTCTACAATATTTTATCAAAGTTGCAGCATGGATTGACTCTTTATTGTTAATATTAAATACATTTGTGGAAAGATGAGGTATCCAATTTTTTTTATTTCATGACTGCATCAATGATTTACAGTGACATCTATGGAGCTCATTTTAAAAACAAAAAAACAACCAAAAAAGTCACAAGGTGGCAAAAGGACCTTTTTCTCTCAAAAATGTCCAAGTTGCAATTTATGACACTCTGATTTCAGATGCTTTGCTCCACAGTTCATCCAAATTTCAAGGGGGCATGTTGGGTGCATGTTTTGGGTGGAACATGGGCAGCACCAAAAGATAGACCTTTTTCTGCAGTAATAGAAGAAAATGAAAACGTCTAGAACCAAAATTAAGGCATTTTTGGCTAGACGTGAGTCAATCATGACTAACCCTCTTGCTTACTAAGACACGATAGTGACTGGTGGTGCGGTAATGCCGACACAGGCCATTCACTTGAATGGGCTGTGTCGGCATTGCCGCGCAGCTTAGTAAACAGGGGGGTAAGTGACCAAAAGGTACCCAAATGACCACTAGAGGAATTTACAGCATAAACTCCTTACTTCTCCAATGGTCAATGACTCCATCCCACCTACCAAAGTAGTGAAAAAAACACTACATACCAACCTCTATGACAGCTTCAGATGTTATGGCCAGTCCTATTAGAGCAGCAAGCAGAGCCCTAGAGTAGCCTAGTGGTCGGTGCAGTGGCCTGTGGAGAAGGGGACCCAAGCCCATAACCCACTGTAATTGGTACACTTGTGATTGAAAGTATGAGCCCACCAAAAACCTACAGTACCTACATAGAGTTGAAACCTGCAGGCATAAGGGCTATTGTAGTGGTGTACAGTTGGGTATAGTTGGTTTTTTGTGGATGTTGGAGTGCTCAACCTTCAATACAAGGGGGCAATGGTGAGATGTATACCTTGGATCTTTTATGTGAAGTCTACTGCAGTGTCCCCTAGGGTGCCTCACTGCTCTCCTGGGATGTTTGTGTGGCCAATCTACTAAGAATGCTGCCCCTCCCCCCACCCCGATACATCCCAATGGCTTCTTTTTATGTGTTTTTCCTTTGGACCTTTTTTCTTCAAAAATGGTCCTAAAAGATAGATGCACTGAACACAAAAACATCTAGCAAATGGCCATTTTTGAAACAAAAAGTTCTACATTTTCTTGTTTTGAAAATGGCCACGTTCACTACTGGATGTTTTTCGTAAAACGTTCAAAATTGGATGTAGACCTCATATTGACAATGCCCTGCCACATGAATTAGATTTGACAGGATTTTTTGAAGTGCAATGATTACAGCCACTTTTTTTTATGACACCCATTTCATTTTTTCTTCTTTCTTACAAAATTGGTAAACAGTACTTGAAGTTTGGTTAAACCTCAGGTTTATTTTTCTGTTGTTATTTTGGGAACTTCTGTATTTTCCAGATTGAAGGCTTTTAGTTAGGTTAGTGGAAACTGTATACAGACACCAATTAGGCTCCTAACGTTTGGCACTCAAACAGAAATTGGTGTCTATCTTTGGTGCACTATATAGAATTACTCCTCTTATGACCATCTAGATTTACCATAGCTCCTGTAATGACAGTGGATTACACAACTTACTCAACAGATCAACTGTAGTTGGTTAGTGTACTTCCCAGGAAATCCAAAGAAAAGCTTGGCCATCCTTATTTAGTTTAATTCAACTGTAGCAAGTTGTCAGCTAAGAATGAAATACCAGCAGAACTCTGTAAAAGGAGCATCCTAAAGACTATCAAGGGGCTCAATGATATCCTGTGCAGATTTGGAGAGAAAAAAAAGAAATGTCACAAAAATGTAAGGATGTCACTATTCCTTCACAAAACCAGGGCAATAAAGCTAACTGTAGAAATTACAGAAGAATTTAGTTCTGTATATAGATATGAATAACTTGCTTGTCATTTTTTTTGTAGGTGATGTAACAGAAAGGCAGTTAACAATAAATAAGTGCCAAAATGGGGGAGGGGAAAGTGCAGTTAGGCACCTAAGTGCACTTAGGTGCTATTCTATAACTGGACACCTAAGGGGTCCTTTTAACAAGCTGCAGTAAAAAGGGCCATGCGCCAGCTGCGGGAGCCATTTTTGCTGCTCACTGAGGCCCTTTTTACTGCAGCAGGTAAAAAGGCCAAAAAACAGACATAGCCATGTGGTAAGATTTCACTTACTGCATGGCTACGTGGGGGGGGGGAGCACTTAATGCCACCCATTGAGGTGGCAGTAAGAGTTCCTGTGCTAACCCAGTGGTAACCAGGTAACACGCAGCACTGCTCGATTACCGACAGGTAACAGCCATGCTAAAAAATAGGTTCCTATTTTCCCTAGCACAGGAAATGGAGCATGCTGGGGCTGGAACTATCACCAGTGCAAGCGATGGGTTTACCCCTGCTTTGTAAAAGGGCCTCTCTGTATGTAAGTGCAAAGGGGATATTCTAAAGGGGAGGGGTAAGGATGCATCATGGGCATTCCAACTATTTCACTGCATGCTTTATTGAATACAATCAGTTAGGTGCCTAACTGCTGCATTTAGGTGCTCACATTTAAACTGCCATAGAGCAGGCATAAATGGTGGCACCTAAATTTAGGGACCTAATTGTTATTATGCTAGTGTTCTATAACACATTAGGCACACAAATTTGCTGTTCTAGAATACTAGCTTACCAACAAATTCTATAAATTTGCCAAAATTTGCGCACACAAATTTAGGTATGTGCCCAATTTGCACATGCAATTCAATTGAATAATGAGCTAAGTGGTGCCAATAATTGGCTTTTTAATAAGCAATTAATGGCACTAATTAGATTTAATTGGCATTTATGCGTGGTCTGAAAAGGGGGGCATGGAAATGGGAAATTCATGGGTGTAACGGGTGCATTCCAAAAATTAACACGCATTGTTATAGAATAACAGGGATACACGCCTAATGTAGGCGCATATATTTACACCACGTTTCAGTTGGTACAAATGACTGCACCTCAATATAGGCGCTATTCTATAAACTGTGCCTAACTTTAAGTGTAGGTACCGTGTTTAGAATCTAGTCCTTAGTGCCTAGATTTGGGGCCTCTTTTAGTGCCCTTTATAGAATTGTCCCCAAATTCCTTTAAATGAATCAAGAAACATCTTTGTCTCATTCATATCAGTAAGGCGCTAGACTTTATCATTTTTTTTTTCTCCATTTACCCAGGGGCCCTTCTACTAAAGCTTAGCATGCATTAAGTGCTAAGGAGCGCATTTTATATCTATTGGCTTCTTAGCATTTGGCATGTGCTAATTCTTTTAGTGCACACTAAGCGTTAATAAATGGGACCTTCAGCATTTTCTTCACTCAGACTAGGCCTTACTCATGACTCCAGTCATTGCTACTTCTACCAGTCTGTCAGTAGGATGCATTTGTCAGTTGCACAGGCTGTTCAGATAATGGATTCCAGGTCAGGAAAGAACTGATCCTTGTTTTCCTCTGTGCTAGTCAGCATAGGAGCATAAGCACTAATGAGTGATATTCCAAGAGAAATTAAGGGGAGACCAATGTTTTACTGGTCATTCATTCATGCTGGCTGAGGTTAGGAAGTGCTACTGTACAGCTGATCCGATTTCAGTTCTGACTTCATTGATCCTGTATTCCTCCCTTGCTTTTGGTTTCCAAAAGAAAGCTTGATTGCTTCTTAACTTGTTGATTGAACCTTATCCACCCAGTCTAGTTTTATTCAGTGATGTTATATTTGAGTAAGTTTGTTCTCTAGCCACAAGTTCTCTCACTACATCATTTCCTTCCAAAAGGGCATGCATGTTTCTCTAAAATAGCTGCTATCCGTGCATATGCCATCAAATACACATATATATCCTGTAGCCTTATAGGTATTTTACAAAAGGCTCCTGTGAGGGAGGGAATGAGTAATGTAGAGGCAGGAAACACTTCCTCGCTGGTGTGGTTCAGCCCCTTGTTGGCAGATGGCACTGGTCTGCTGAGGTGGAGACTAAGGCTGACTCGGTTCAGCCACATGGCAGCAGGTGGCGCTAGGCTGCAGAGGCTGAGCCCAAGTCAGAGAAGTGGGGCTCAGGCCAGGGGAGAGCTAAAAGCCCTCAGGCAGTTCAGAGAGGGGAGACCCCAATACAAAGGTCCTGAGGATAAAGCGAGAGCAGGAGGCCCTAATAGAGAGGGTCCAGGTCCAAGGAGAGAGATCGAGCAACAGGCCCCAATGCAGAGGCCCAGAGAAGAGATAAAGGAGGAAAGAGCCCCTCAAGAGAATCATAGCATGTCCAAGACACCTGTTTAGAGAGAACCCAGGAGAATGTGTTAATGGACCCTGGGTTGGGCTAGGCTGGGAGCCCTGGAAGAGAGTATTCATGAAAGGGTACAGAAAGAAGCACAAAGACTGTATTTGTACTGGACTAAGATTGACAGACTTTACTAAGAGAAAGGAGCCTGTGAGGAAACAGGCATGTTTATTTTCCCTGTAGCATAGAATAAAGCCTTTTGACCTTTTCACTGCCCTCTATGTGTTTTCTGGGGACCCTACACCTTGCTGGGCACACATTATCTCAGGTCCATGTTCAGCAAGCTTTTTTCAATTACTCTGCAATTTGTGAAAGTCCTGACTTGGGCATCTCTTTTCCTACAGAGAGAGCCTATGCAAATTTCAGCTGTATAAGTTATAAAGATGACAATAAGGCATGCAAAAACAATCTGCCTGGGAAATATCTTAACTGAGAGCCATGGGGCAGCCCCATTCTCCTGACTACAGAAGTCTGATTCCAGCAGCATGATGAATTGTTATTTATAACGCACTATGAGCGAGTAAATGCAATAATCATTTGTTTTTTCATGTAACTCAGGCTGAAATTGAATGGTACCTTACTCCCAAATGCAAAATGAAAATGTGTCCATTTCATGTATTTTAAATTTGTGTTGACGCTTCATTTCAAGGATCTTATTTGCCTACATTTCCATCAAGCATAACAAATCAAACAGAATGCAATGGAAATATATTTTGCTATAAAGAAACAGCTGCAATTTCATATTGCCTGTTCAGTGAAAAATCGCAGGTCGTGACTTGAAGTTAATAATTGTGAAATGCATAGCTCTATATATACAGTAACACCTTTATTGTAGAAAAAAGTGATATATTTAAGTATTTTTATATCAATATATATGTTTGTGTATGGATGAATACATATGTATATATATTCATACACACACACACACACACAGTGTGAGTGCAAAATCATTCTCACACTGTTTATTCCTCCTCTTTTAGTTCAAGGATCTAGACAAGTCCTAAATTTAAATAATAATTTTTTGGCTCATGTCTTTACATGCTTACATCTCATGACATGTTGAGCTTTCTATTTTCTTTAGATCACAAAATGACCCATTTTACATAGAATATTGAGATGAGAATTTACATATCCAGCTCGGGATGTGCTCAGTTCTGGCAGTATTTTTAAAAAGGCTCTTTTCCAAAGGTGGAGTCTTTTGTGCAGTACCTATAAGAACATCCAGGAGTGCATGTGTATTTGCCAGCACATATAGCGGGAATAGGCATTTTACAAGTACACACATGGAAAAAAAATAAACAGCAGAAACCCTTCCACATGTGGTGATACTGTTTTCAATTGTAGCAGCCCTATTTTGCAATTCCAGAAGTGTACGTGTTGCCAGTTAAGTAGTGAGGCCATAATTTTATTTTCTTCATTTTAGAGGAAGAAATAAACAACAGAAGATTAAAGAGAATGACTCCCATAATCCTTTGTGTAAAGTCCTGGCTAAAACGAGCATTTTTTAAAAACTACGTGTGTGCCTTTGACCTGGTGTAAAAACCGATGTGGAAATTTTTACCTAAAAATCTTGTAAAGCGGGGAATACAAATGCAGATTTTTGCCCCACCCAAACTACTTCCCATCCAAGCACTCATGAAATCTCTATGGGGTCCTTTTACCAAGCTGCGGTAAAAAGGGCCCTGCGCTAGCGGTGGGGGCTGTTTTTGCCGCAAGCTGCCACCCTTTATACCGCAGCAGGTAAAAAAGGCTGAAAATAGCCATGGCCATACGGTAAGATTGCTCTTACCACATAGCCATGTGGAGGGAGAGCACTTACCACCACCCATTGAAGTAGCAGTAAGGGCTCCTGCACTAACCCAGCGGTAACTGGGTGGTGTGAGGTGCTGCCTGATTACCTCCAGGTTAGCGCCATGCTAAAAACTACAGAGCAATTTTCCCTAGCATGGGAAATGCTGCATGCTGGGGCTGGAACTACCACCGGTGCCTGTGTTGGGCCGGCAGTAGCTCCAGATTAGCTTGTGGTAAGCCCACGATGAGCTTACTGCCACTTTGTAAAAGGGTCCATGTGTGATGTGGACCACCACGTGCAAATAGTGGCTCTCTTAAATTGTCATTTATATGTGTATGCAATCTACACATGTGAATGTCACTATTTACCAAAAAAGGGGAAGGTAATCTCCTTAGTTATTTGCACAATAATCTAGAATAGTAAGGAGAAAATAGAAAGAGCATCAAAAGTGTCTGTCAAACTATTCACTGAAACAGTGAACACCGCTTACGGAGGAAAGGCCTCGAGAAGCCCCCAGCGTTACTTAGAGCTTCGGGGGCCGGACTTCATCATCATCGGCCATAAAACCTCCTTAAACATGTTCAGTCCTTATTTTTTCATTTTTTATATTGTTTTTATATTTTTTATTTATTCTTTACTGAATTTTAGTAAAGAATAAATAAAAAATATTAAAACAATATTTAAAAAATGAAAAAATAAGGACTGAACAAGTTTAAGGAGGTTTTATGGCCGATGATGATGAAGTCCGGCCCCCGAAGCTCTAAGTAACGCTGGGGGCTTCTCGAGGCCTTTCCTCCGTAAGCGGTGTTCACTGTTTCAGTGAATAGTTTGACAGACACTTTTGATGCTCTTTCTATTTTCTCCTTACTATTCTAGATTAATGTCACTATTTACACATGGAAATGCTTCTAAAATAACTGCAAAGTCATTTTTAGAAAAAGTTCTGCTAAAGGTTTATTATATAAGAATATAAGAGTAGCCATTCTGGGTCAGACCAATGGTCCTTCTAGCCCAGCATCCGGTTTCCAATAGCGGCCAAGCAGAAACCCAAATCGTGGCAACATTCCATGCTACAAATCCCAGGGCAAGCAGTTGCTTCCCCATGTCTGTCTCAATAGCAGACTATGGACTTTTCTTCCAGGAATTTGTCCAAACCTTTTTTAAACCCAGATACCTTAACTGCTGTTAGCACATCCTCCGGCAAAGAGTTCCAGAGCTTAACTATTCACTGAGTGAAAAAATTGTTTTAAAAGCATTTCTATATAACTTCCTTGAGTGTCCCCTAGTCTTTGTACTTTTGGAATGAGTAAAAAATCGATTTACTTCTTTCTACTTGTTCTACAGCACTTAGGATTTTGTAGACTTCAATTATATCCTGGGGAACTGAGGAACTGAGTTTGATTCCCACTTCAGGCACAGGCAGCTCCTTGTGACTCTGGGCAAGTCACTTAACCCTCCATTGCCCCATGTAAGCCGCATTGAGCCTGCCATGAGTGGAAAAGCGCGGGGTACAAATGTAACAATAAATAAATAAATAAATCTCCCCTCATCCATCTCTTTCCAAGCTGAAGAGCCCTAACCTCTTTAGCCTTTCCTCATATGAGAAGGGTTTTGGTCACTGTTCTTTGAACATTTTCTAATTCCGCTATATCTTTTTTGAGATACGGCAACATGAACTGAATGCAATACTCAAGGTGTGGTCGCACCATGGAGCAATACAGAGGCATTATAGTATTTTCAGTCTTATTCACCATCCTTTTCCTAATAATTCCTAGCATCCTGTTTGCTTTTTTGGTCGCCGCCATACACAGAGCAGAAGATTTCAGCGTATTATCTACAACGTCACCTAGATCTTGTTCTTGAGTTCTGACCCCCAAGTTGGACCCTAGCAACAGGAAACTATGATTTGGATTATTCTTCCCAATGTGCATCACCTTGAATTTGTCCACATTAAATTTCATCTGTCATTTGGATGCCCAGTCTTCCAATTTCCTAAGGTCTTCCTGCAATATTTCACAATTTAACAACCTTGAATAGTTTTGTATCATCTGCAAATTTAATCACCTCACTCATCATTCTGATTTCCATATCATTTATAAATATGTTAAATAGCACCGGTCCCAGTACTAATCCCTGTGGCATTCCACTGTTCACCCTCCTCCATTGAGAGAAATGATCATTTAACCCTACCCTCTGTTTTCTGTCCAATTACCAATTCCTAATCCACACCAGAACCTTGCCTCCTATCCCATGACTCTTTAATTTTCTCAGGAGTCTCTCATGAGTCTCTCACAAGGAACTTTATCAAAAGCTTTCTGAAAATCTAGATACACTACATCAACCAGCTCACCTTTATCTACATGTTGATTCATACCTTCAAAGAAATGAAGCAAATTGGTGAGGCAAGACTTCCCTTGGTTGAACCAGTGCTGACTCTGTCCCATTAAACCATGTTTGTCTATGTGTTCCGTAACTTTGTTCTTTATAATAGTTTCCACTATTTTGCCGGGCACTGACTTCACGCTTACTGGTCTGTAATTTCTCAGATCACTCCTGGAACCCTTTTTAAAAATCAGCATCACGTTGGCCACCCTCCAATCTTCAGGTACTACAGACAATTTTAAAGACTTATTTTCTACACTTCCAATCCTGACTAATCCTACTTATATACATATAAAGATATCCAGATACTGTTAAGTGGCTAGATTCATCACTACCTTTTCAAAATATATGTCTAAACTTTATCTGGCTACCTGGATACCTTATCATTAATGAGATTCATTTATTTGAATATTGGCCCCAATTATCAAGGTAGTCACATTTGGAAGGTACTTCTGATCTTCTAATGTGTGCTTGTTAGATGTTTCATTAGTATTCTGCTGACATCATATCTCTGTTATTTGAATTTCAGTGCTGCTAAATATGTATATTTTTGATCCTGTTTCATGGTTATCCTATTATTAAGTTTGAATTTGCTGTTTTCAAGTTTACCTCATTTATTGTATTTATGTTTTGGACATTTTACTATTGTTATGCTGTTAACAAAATTGTAAGGTTTATGTTAAACTGTACCTACTGTACACTGCCTTGGGTGAATCTTTGAAAAAAGACTGTTTATTTAAAATGGCAAAGCAATGTTTGGGAAGTTTTAAATCAAAACCAGAGTACAGACAATTTATGAGTTATGATAACAGTGTTATCATTAATTTTCCAAACCAATGTTTCTGGGTTCATGGAAATGAGACAATTTTCTGTAGGAACAAGGATAGTGCAGTAAGATAGAAGGGCACGAATTAATGATGTTAACTGGTGCACCTCTATTCACACTTGAAAAGTTACGAAAACTGTATGTAGGAAATAAGTATATCTGCAGAGGCCTGAGTTTAACCCACTGCTTTTGAAAATGAAAAGCAGCCTGATGAAAACTGGCCATTACATTTTTTTTTTAATGACAGGAAAATTAAGAAGCTATTAACATTGATTAGAGCTGTCATATTCTACATTCTTGCTATGCATACATTTGTACAGGTGAGTGAGGAAGGGGATTTAAAAAGAGGGAGAGGAATGACTGAGAAAAAAGGAGTTAGCAGTAGCCACTATGTTGACATTCTTAGACAGTTACTTGAAGGAATCAGAAGGAAGTAGACAGAAATAGATACTACTACTACTATACCCGAAAAGGAAGAAATGGTAGATAAGGACCAGCTGACCCACACAGTCTCCCCAGTTGACTTTTTCTCTGGTGATTTACCTCTGTAGGTAGATACGCATAGAAATTCTCATACTTTAAACCAACATCAGCTCCCATCCCTTGCCTTCTACTCAACTTCTCAACCACATATGTCATAATGCCCTCTCTGGAAGTCATTTTAGTAGGATTGTGCAGCATTTGCATATGTAAGTAGCCCTACATGTATTAACAGTATAACATAATTGTAGAAAAGCAGCTCCCTACACGTGTGTATCTGTGGCATTCATAGTTTTCAAGAGGGCATGGTTTGGGTGAGCATGGAAAGTGTGGGCATATTTCCTATTTTGCATTGACATACGTACTTTTTAAAAACTGCCTGTTGCATGTACACCTGTTCTGTGTAGCATATTCCTGTCTGCTAACTGCTTGTTTGGACTTGGGGTTTACAGGAGCAATTGAGGGGGTAATTGTGCTTACCTCTCAGGTATTTAAAACTACCTTAGAAAGTCAAAAAATTTGAAGTTTGTGGCAGAGGTCCCTAAGTGGTTCCCTTTGGATCTCCAGTTTTGTGAAATCTGGCACTTAAATTTGTAAATGGCAACACCTATATGTGTAGGTTACAAAATCAGCTGCCAACACGTGTCTTGTTACTTATACATTGAAAACCCCAAATGAAAACCCTCTTTTTTTTTTTTTTTTTCAAACATGCTTCTTTATAAAATGACTGTTCTGGCTGTATGTGCTGTCAGCTGAATATGCATTTTCCTTTAATACATGAAACTTCCTCATTATCTGCCTTGAATAGATTGGAAGCTCTGTGGAACAGGGGCTTTCTTTATGTGTATGTTTACAGTGCTGCCTACATCTAGGAATATTATAGAAATGATAAGCAGCAATAGCTTTAATTCCCTGTGAGCATGAAAGTGCTGTATTGCCACTTCCTTGAAGTCAACTTGTCAAAGAGTAGGCTGGTGGTTAGAGCAAGAAGCTACGAATAAAGGAAGCAGATTCAAAAGCCACTGTTGTTCCTTGTGATCCCGGCCAAGTCAGTTAAGCTTCCATTGCCTCAGATACAAACTAGATGGTTAGCCCTCTGGGGAAAGGAAAATAACTACTGTACCTGAATGTAATTCATCTTGAATTACAGAGAAAGGCCTAAGCTAATTCCAGATCCCTTTCCCTTTTTCCAAATTTTCCTTGTTTCTCCCTCTAGCATTGTGGATACTTGGCCAAATGATTTTACATACATTAACCAGAACCAGATCCTCTCTATGTCCTACACTATCTCTTTCACCCCCTCCACCTGTGCCTTTACCACAGACCCAAACTTCTTGAGTTCTGTCCCAGTTTCCACAACCTCTGCATGCAAGGTACACATCTGCCTACAGCTGTTTAATGCTTACAACCCCCTACAACTTTTCTTTTCAACAATCAGTAGTAAAGTGTAGGTCTTACTTGGGATGACCTGTGTTCCCAGCTCACTGAGTCATTGGAATTGGAGCCAAGAAGAAGTTGGCTAGGATTTCTCTAAGTCACGGCAAGAAATCTAAGAATTAATCCAAGTCACATGAGAGCAGAGTCAGAAGGCAGCTTGGAAGGGTTATACATCTAATCCCTAATAAATATAGAACTGTCAGAAACTAACAGAAAACATCTAATATTTCAATAAGCAAAGTGCAGCTTTAACTTGTATATAGAGAAAATACCTTGTACCATAGTATCATACCACTAACCATTTTTGTTTAAAATACAGCAATGAATTCGTATCCTAGACTAGTTTTTTTTTTAATTGGAAATGATTTGTGCTATGAAAAGAATAGGGAATAAGCAAAATGGCAGGTATAGAAAAGCAGGAAGACTTAAAGTTTTAAAAAGTGGATCTCAAATAGAGTTATGTTGCCAACAGCAGCACTGAGGGGGTTAGAACATCACTCTCACATATGTACTGTAGGACCAGTGTTACAGGGGTGCAACCAGGATAATTAGCCTGGCTCCCATGCCACAGAGAGCTCCAAAACTGCCCAAAGCTGAAGAAGACATAGCTTGCCAACATACTTTGGGGCCTCCTCCCAAATTTCTGCCCTAGGCCCCAGCGTGTCTCTCACCAGGCCCTCTGACCCTCACACCTGTGTTTATCCAATGGGAGTACACATTTTAAACTCATTTAAGGACAAAATTCATGTCTGATTCTCTGCACAATTTGCAAGATACGTTTGTGGACCTGAGCTGATGTACAAGTTAGAAAAACTTGCTCAACTTTTCCACAATGAAACTAAGCCATTATGACTTCCATGGCATCAATATAGCAAACACAGCAAAGGTGACACCAAAAAAAAGAATATTTAAAACATCCAAAGACTCAACACAAATCGTGTTTCGGCCACAACAGCCTGCCTCAGGAGTCTAAAAACTGTATATATATATATATATATATATATATATATATAACCTAAAAAATAATAATAATCAAAATGAATATATCATGACAGTGTAAGGATACATAAAGCATAAAAACAAAACTACAAAATATGTATAAGTGAATCAAAACGGTATTTTAAGTTAAAATAAATCATAAAGAGAATGTTTATGTCATCATTTAAAACATAGAAAAAAGGGGGGTTATACCATCATTCAGACCTATTTATTTATTTGTGGCATTTATATCCCATATTATCCCAGTAGAATACAAAGAGGCTCATTTTCAAAGCACTTAGACTTACAAAGTTCCATAGGTTACTATGGATATAAATCTAGCAGAAGAGGTAAATACACCTAAAGGAGAAGAGCCAATATGAACACAAAGTACTACTCATTAAGTGCATCACTCTGCACTTTCTTACATTGAATTTTAATTGCCAAATATTAGACCATTCTAACTTTTGCAGATCCTTTTTCATGTTTTCCACTCTCTCTGGGTTGTCCACATTGTTACAAATCTTGGTATCATGTACTTACTTCCTGTCTGTCTTTTTTTTAAGTTGCAGATAGTTGTTCTGGCTACAGGAAAAAAAGAAAAACAAGGCATGTAAATCACAAAAAAAGGGGCAAGAAATCCTCTCAACCAGTCTTTCTACAGTGCCCTGGACCTATGTGCATGTCAGAAGTCACTGTTTCCTTTTGTGCGTTGCAGAGGAATACTTAATGGCCTTATTACCATTCATTTTGATGCATTATGTGGCCATCCTGCTTATTTTCGAATGAGAAGGCCGGCCATCTTCCGACACAAATCGGGAGATGGCCGGCCATCTCCTAAACCCAGCCAAATCGGTATAATCGAAAGCAGATTTTGGCCGACTTCAACTGCTTTCCATCGCAGAGCCATCCAAACTTCAAGGGGGCGTGTTGGTAGGGTACAGAAGGGGGACAGGGGCATGGTTACAAGATGGCCGGCTTTGCCCGATAATGGGAAAAAGAAAGTCGACCCTGACGAGCATTTGGCTGACTTCACTTGGTCCCTTTTTGTTCACGACCAAGCCTCAAAAAGGTGCCCAAACTGACCAGATGACCACCGGAGGGAATCAGGGATGACCTCCTCTTACTCCCCCAGTGGTCACCAACCCCCTCCCACCCTAAAAAAAAATCATTTAAAAAACATTTTTTTGCCAGCCTCTATGCCAGCCTCAAATGTCATACCCAGCTCCCTGACAGCAGTATGCAGGTCCCTGGAGCAGTTTTTAGTGGGTGCAGTGCACTTCAGGCAGGTGGACCCAGGCCCATTCCCCCCCCCCCCCCACCTGTTACACTTGTGGTGGTAAATGGGAGCCCTCCAAAACCGCCAAAACCCACTGTACCCACATGTAGGTACCCCCCTTCATCCCTAAGGGCTATGGTAGTGGTGTACAATTGTGGGGAGTGGGTTTTGGGGGGATTTCAGGGGCTCAGCACACAAGGTAAGGGAGGTATGTACCTGGGAGCAATTTTTGAAGTCCACTGCAGTGCCCCCTAGGGTGCCCGGTTGGTGTCCTGGCATGTCAGGGGGACCAGTGCACTACAAATGCTGGCTCCTCCCATGACCAAATGCCTTGGATTTGGCCGGGTTTGAGATCGCCACCATTAGTTTCCATTATCGCTGAAAACCAATGCCGGCCATCTCTAAAGCCGGCCCAAATGTTGAGATTTGGCCCGCTCCAACTGTATTATCGAAACGAAAGATGGCCGGCCATCTTGTTTCGATAATATGGTCAGGACGCCGCTTTATGGGGCCGGCCTTGAAGATGGCCGCCCTTATAGATGGCCAGCCCCGTTCGACTATGGCCCTCCATGTGTACTACACAAGCGTACTGCCACACTCAACCCCTCTCTGCATTGTGTGGCTGTTAACCTGCAAATACCTCACTTAAGGCCCTGTTTACTAAGCAGCGTTATAGGCGCATTAATGTTTTTAACATGCATTAACCATGTATGCGCATTAACCATGTATGTGCCTGCAATATTCCTATAGGCGCCTACATGGTTAGCGCGTGTGCTAAGTGTAGGCACGCTAAAAACACTATCACACCTTAGTAAACAGGGCCCTTAGGGGGTCTTTTACTAAAGCTTAGGTCAAGTTATCTGCAGCAGGGCCCATTTTATTCCTATGGGCTCTGCTACAGATAACTCAAGCTAAGCTTTAGTAAAAGATCCCCTTAGTAACCATGTGCTTAGGCTCACATTAGGTTTCTACATTGACTCCAGAGTGATTATCTCTTAATAACAGAAGTTAAGGTAGAGCAAGTCCTCTCTGCTTTATGTCTGAGCTATCTGTTTGACTGCCTGATAAGAAACCTCAAATATCTGACCCAGAGATTTTTATCTGATAGCTGAATTGGACAACAACCATCCAGAAACAGTAACCCTGTCAAGCAAGTCAGCCTCAGGCCTAATAACGTTCAAAGATACATGTATGGAGGAGGACAGCATAAGACATAAATCACTGTTTAAGCTGTCAAAATAAGAAATATTAAAAAAATATTTGGACATTTGGGAAAAAAAGCAGGCAATGAGGACTAATTCAAACTGATGAGGGTTTATTTTTGATGAAACATTGAAGTCAAATTGTTTTCATTTGGCATGCAGAGGAATCCATCACTTTTTCCAATGCACCACCCAGAATCTGCCACTGGTAGTGTGTGAACATCCCCTGTGCTTTTCCAAACTGCAAGTTCAGATCAGATTTATAAACTAGAAATCACAAGTGTAAAGGAATTTGTTTATCCAGCCTGTAGCCCCAACCATGGGCAGATTGCCAAAATTACAGAATCCTTTCATGGCATGAACTGCTTCCAAGTTAAAATGAGTTATATTCTAGGAAACAAAATCAAAATCATTAAGTGAAAAAACAAATTGTCATTTACTTTGCTCCCATGCAGCATTCTGGTTAGCAATCTTCAGCAAAGCCAGATTCTTAACCAAACTGCACAAAATAAAGTGAAAAAGTTTTAGATGTTGCATAAGTGCTTTTTGAATATCAGTCTCTGACATTTTACATGTTTAATCTACGGATTATAGCAGTAGGAAAAAGGTTTAAAGGTCTTTAATCCCGAAAGGATCAACATATTTTAATAATGCAGTCAGAATTATAGATATCGTATTGGACACATCTGAATTCTTCATTTTATAGTTATGTAAAAGAAGAGCCTCATACTGAGGGATTACTATTAAGAGAAAGTAAATCCTACAAAGTTTACTTCTTTTGTTCTGAAAATAATTCCATAAGATCCTCTTAATATCTTAAAGCTGCCCATCTAGTTTTCTCCAAATAGATTTTACTTATCAATGGTTTCATACTCCTTTTGACTGCAGATGTTATTATGGCTATTTCCCTTCTGTTTGTTTTCCCTGAGATCAATTTGCAATTCTTTTATATGTGTTTTAAACACATTAGGATGGCATTCTCGTTGGGTAGTTTATGATGTTTATTAATACAGAAGCATTCCAAATTGACTGATATCTATCTTTCTGGGACTGGCTAATGTGGAAGAACTTTCAAAAACAAGATTGCATTTTCAAACAATCTAGCCACTCGGGAAAGTAAGTGGCTAGATCTTCATAAAGGAAAATATTCCACATCTCTGCAGCTAATTTTAGAGGCCTATTTACTAAAGTGCTGTAAACAGATGGTAACTGTATACAGTATTTCTATAACAAAAGTATACTGTAAACTCAAAAAGATACCTTCACCTTTCCAGGAATTATTTTGTGTGGGAGGAAAAGACTTCAGACACTCATGTCACTTAGGGAGCTTCAGTTCTCAAAAAAAAAGTGTACACAGAGCATAACTCAAGGCCATCACAAGTCTGAAAAAAATATAGAGCAGGCAGTAACATTTATACACCTGGTACATATGGAACTGTTCAGAATACTGAATAATTATGGCAAACGTAGCCCTGGATTTAACCGACACAAATCAAACAGGTGCCATGTAATCTTACACTAACCTTGAATGTCGAGATCTAAACTCTCGCTTTTAGATACATTAATTTGTGAACCTCCATAGTATAACATTGCATTATTCTACACAGTGATTTACATACTCATATCTGTATGGGTTCAAAACCTATCTCCTTCCTAAACTTTTTAATTTGTTTTTAAATTAAGCCCTTTAACAAAATAACTAAAGTAATTGACTACTCAATACTCGTCTTTTTAGACTGAGTTTCAAATCATAGTCAGCTCAGGGGCACGTTTTACTCCGACGTGGCACATATCTTGGCTGTAATAATCGTATGTCGGCAGGACGAGCAGCGGCTGTTATTAGGAGACATCCTTGAAAAAAAACGTTTTAAGCGAAACATGTGCAATGTTGGAGTAAAAAGTGTCCCTGAGCCGACTATGGTGGGCGGCCAGCAACATTTAATACTTAGGGGTACACCTTCCCATAGACTTGTCACAATTATATTCTCTCAATGTTAACCCTTTATTGGAGGATACCAGTTCCAGGTTGCATAGCTGGAGGGAATACCCTCTCTCCCTTTATTGTGGAGAATTTGTCTAATATGTTCTTGGCCCTGTGATGGTTATGTGTAGTTCAAATGCTACCAGTGTACTTGAGAGTAAAAGAGGAAAAATTTAACAAAATTACTGAAAATCTGTTTGTGGAGGGGGGTGTTGCCCTCAGCTCTCCCTCCAGACGGCTATATTGCCACGGAAGAGGGGGGGCCTGGGACTACTAAGCTTACATTATTTAACTATCAGTTCTGGTATGCGACATATAAATAATTGGTTTTGAAAAACAAAATATTTTACTTGCACGGCCTTAGAGTCTTGTGCAACTGACTGCCTTGCCAGAGGTGCCTAACCTTTACATGCATTATAGACCTCTGAGGGCTGTATAGCAATGGCTTTGTCGTTTCCATCACATAGATCTTACTACAACCTCATTATTGCCTTTGCGATATAACAAGGCCTTTCTGCAGGCACAGACTCCATGTTTTTTGATATCTGGGCCAACAAAGGCATGGGGCCCTTTTACTGAAGCCGCATGGGCACCTTTGTGTGCACATGCGTCAATTCAGTGTTACCGCCTGGCTGTGCGTCCGCTACGCACATTGGAAAATATATTTTATTTTCCGGCATGCAACAAAAACCAGGCAGTAATCGGCATTGTACGTGCGTTAATGATTACTGCCCGGTTAATGCGTGAGACCTTACCACTAAGTGAATTGGTGGTGGTAAAGTCTCAGACCCAAAATGGACACGCGCCAATTTTGATTTTGCCGCACGTCCATTTTCGGCAAAAAAAGGCCTTTTTTACAGGCGTGCTGAAAAATGGATCTGCACGTGTCCAAAACATGTGCCTACACTGGCGCAGCCCATTTTTCAGCGCACTTTAGTAAAAAGACACCATATTTCTTGCATCAGGTTCTGCAAGATGATGTCAAGCTTAAGGAGTTTGACTTTCTACGTGAGAGTTTCACCTGCCACGCCATGCAACTTTCTCTTATCTACAACTTCAACATTACTTGACTAGTCTGAATAAAGCTTCTCTCTTGGGGGTCACATATGAGACTTTGGATGAGGCATTAACCCTGGAATCCCAGTGCAAGGTGCGTTTGGTATTCCATCATCATCATTTAAAGGACTCTGCTTCGCCATCTCTCTTTCCTCAGTTGGAGAGGGCCTGGGCTGAAGACCTGGGCTAGTCCATTTTAGAGAGTTAAGGACCATGTTCCTTATTGGGAATTACAATATAAAATCAACTTTATTTTATTTTTGTTACATTTGTACCCCGCGCTTTCCCACTCATGGCAGGCTCAATGTGGCTTACATATTGTATACAAGTACTTATTTGTACCTGGGGCAATGGAGGGTTAAGTGACTTGCCCAGAGTCACAAGAGATGCCTGTGCCTGAAGTGGGAATCAAACTCAGTTCCTCAGGACCAAAGTCCACCACCCTAACCACTAGGACACTCCTCCACTTTAGACCTTACTATTCTCCTAAATGTGCTTGCTTAATGGAAATCTGTTCCTCCTCAGTCTGCCTTAAATGTGGTCAGTTGAATGTCTCATCGGGTCATGTGCTGTGGCAGTGCCCTTCTGTACAATCCCTTTGGCAATGAGTTATGGCTTTTATCTCCAGAATGTGGTCCCTTTCAATCCCGGTGAAGCCAAGTCTTCAATTTGTGTTGTTCCTGCTGCGGATCCATGCCGGCAAGGTGCTCGCAGTTTTCTCTGCTGGGCAACCCTGATGGTATTGAAGGTACTCCTTTCTTCCTGGCTTTTGGAGACCACCCCCTTGGAGCAATCATGGCGAGCAGCTATGATACATGTTGTTACTATGGAGCGGCCTGGACTGACCAGTGGGATTTCAGTTTCAGGCTACTCGGGAAACATTTTGGTCTACTTTGACTTCTCCTGCAAAAAGCAGGACTCTGAACTATTATTGGAGTTTGATTGCTTTTTTTTTCCCTCAGGGGAGCGAGAATGGGGGTGGGAGATGTGACGGGGTGGGATTAGTATTCTTGGAATGGAATAACAACAAAAACGTTAACACCCCTGTTTACAACGCCGCACAGCAATGCCGACATAGCCCATTTAAAGTGAATGGGTTGTGTCGGCATTACCGCACTGGCAGCCCCTAGTGCGGCTTTGTAAACAGGGGCCTAAGTGGTGTTATTTGCATTACTTCTCCCTTGCTGTGCATTTCTTGAAAGCACTTTGCTTGTTTTACCATTGTTTTGTTTGTTTCTTCTGTTCACACACTTAATAAAAGAAATGATTTACACACAAACCATAATAGCACTAAATTTCTATATTCAAAAATTATTAAACAAAAAAAGTAGTACAAAAAGATTTAAAACCACAGAATACATAAATAATAAAATCACAATTCTACAGGTATAATAAAAATAAATCTGGATTTCTGAGGATCCTACCTACCAGCTACTTTTGACCTTGATTGACCACTGTTGAAAACAGGGTGCTGTGCTTGATGAATCTTTGATCTGATATATTATGACAGCTCTTGTGTTCTTAGCTCTTAGATTTAGCCAGGCCAAATGTGCCTGGCTAGGTTTGCAGTTACATACAGTAGATTCTGGTTAATTGGGACACCGATTAATTTGGGCCGTCGTTTATTTGGTCCAAACCCAGGAGAACAAAAACAAAATCACAATTAAAAGGGGGAATATTTTTCCTTATTTGGGACACCGTGCCTTTTAATTGGACCAATCGCATCCACAGAATGTCACTGATGCATCACTTTCCCATTAAGTATAAAGGGGCAGCTGCATTTGTGTACACATGCTACTGTGTCCCACCTGTGGCATGTGCATTTAAAATGCCTAGGAAAGATTTAATACTCACAAAATTGGTTTGCTTGAACAATTGAAAAAACAACCCCCAAACAACAATCAATGCCAACTGGCAGAGATTACTGGAGTGGCAAATTAATACTGTTTTCAATGAGTACATGTTTTTATCTGTACTTTGCAGCAGGGGCGTATCTGGAATCCGGCGGTAGGGGGGGCCAGAGCCAGAGAGGGGGGGCACATTTTTGCCTCCCTCCCTCCCCCGCCCCCCCCGCCGCCGCCGCCGCCGCCGCCTCCTCTCTCCACCCCCTCCCCGCCGTCAACCCTCCCCCGCTGCTTACTTTTGCTGGCGCCGAGGTCCGACCCGCAATCGCCGTTTTTCGTCTTCCTCCGTGGCCATGCTTCCAGGAAGTAACGCTGCAGTGCTGATTCGTTGAATCCAGTTCGACGTCTGACGTCAGACGCCGAACTGGATTCAACGAATCAGCACTGCAGCGTTACTTCCTGGAAGCATGGCCACGGAGGAAGACGAAAAACGGCGATTGCGGGTCGGACCTCGGCGCCAGCAAAAGTAAGCAGCGGGGGAGGGTTGACGGCGGGGAGGGGGCCAGGGCGACATCTGCGGGGGCCCAGGCCCCTGTGGCCCCACGCAGATACGCCCCTGCTTTGCAGCTTTTGGTTTTTAATTATCTGGGTTGTGTTCAACTTTTGTGTTTGCTAGGTTGTGTTTCAGAATAAATGAAAAATTTTCTTTTACCTCGTGCTTGCATTTTTCATGATAACCTGACCACTTCATTTATTTGGGGCAGCTGCTTAACTAGGTCAAAGTATAGGAGTCCCAATGTGTCCCAATTAACCGGAATCTACTTTATAGGCTGTTAGCACTGAAAATCCATACTAACTCACCATGAGAACATCTCTGGTCCATCTTTTTCCCATCTCACCATGGGAACACATCTGACCCCATTCTTTTTCTGACTAGCTAAAGGGCCCTTTTACAGAGCTGTGGTAAGCCCAACATAGGCTTACAGCTCGCTCTTCCGGGACTACCACTGGCCCCACGCAGCCACCGGCAGAAGTCCTGCCCCGAGTGCGTGCTACTTCTGGATAAAAAAAAAGCCCCAGAAATGGCTTGCACGGCAGTAACATGGCATCATTAGCCATCGCCATGTGCTGCCCGGTTACTGTCGGGTTAGCACGGGAGTCCTTATCACCACTTCAGTGGGTGGTGCTGTGCTCCTTGCCACATGACCATGCAGTAAGGGTTCTCTTACTGCATAGAGATGTGTGTCTGGGGGCTTTTTACCCACTGCGGTAAAACAGGCCCTAGCACATGGGGAAAAATGGCCCCTGCCGCCAGCGCAGGGCCCTTTTTCCTGCAGCTTGGTAAAAGGACCTCTAAATTTGTGTGTCTTGCAGCTTTATGTGCATAAAATAAGCTTGGGGAGGGGGGTAGTTAAAAGGCTAGTTTATCCTATTTGGTCTCAAAGTTTAAAAACAGAATAAGATGGTTCAAAAATTGTGGTGTTATTTCATACAGAAAAAAAGAAAAGGGTTTGTTCCAGCTACATTTCCTTGTTTTCTAGAAGCATAAAAATGTTAATAGTCCCAAAATTGCTCTAATAGGGATTTATGAGGTTTGCATCAGAACAATGCTTTCCTCTAATGTGTTCAGGTCTTATCTTCTGGCAAATGGGGTGGAAAAAAAGAAGCTAACATTTCTGTTTACGGTACTAAAAATTCTTCCCATAGCAGGAAAACATCATTCATGGGATTTAGGTTATTTTAAGAAAATCTATGACTTCTGATTTCTTTCCATTGAAGTATAGCTTATATATGAATAATGTGCTGGAATTAGAAAACAATGCAGAGAAAATGTAAATACTTCAATTGAATCTGATATTTTCCCCTTGTGTTTTTTTGTAAAGATATAGATGAATGTGCAACTGGAAACAATGATTGTAGGTCTGATCAAGTATGCATCAATTTAAGAGGATCTTACAGATGCCAATGTCTTCAGGGCTATCAGAAACGAGGAGAACATTGTATTGGTAAGTATTTCAATTAGTTAATCTACAGAGGATACTATAGGGGTTATTATAGAAGCCCTATTTTCAATTTCTGTGTGGAAAAAACAACATTTACATGTGTATATTGCATGTATTTCAGCCACTATTTACATATGGCAAAACCCATACAACACAGATTTTCTAGGGGGTGTGGTTTGGGCAGGGCCTGGACAGGACTAAAATCTATACTTGTATTCCCCATTTCACAAAGGAAATGCACGTATTGGGGAAAGAGTTCCACGTTGGTCTTTACACCCGCTTAATGGTAAGAATAGATTGGAAAAAAGTGCTGGTTTTTGGTCAAGGCTTTAGATTGGATTAATGGAGTCATTCTGCTCATGTAGTTTTTCTTCACCTCCAACATGAAACCACATTAAAGTTGTGGTCTCTTTATTTAATTGGTGACAGTTACATGTGTAGGTTTGTAAAATGGGACATCTACATCTAGAAATTGTGAGACCACCTCTTCGACATCTAAGTGCTGACATATCTATATGTCAGCACTGAGAGAGAGAGAGAGAGAGTTCTTCTTTGAAAACTGGCCAATGGTACATGAGTACAAAAGTACCTACTTAGCTGCTTAATGCTATTGATTGCATAGGGTTGAAATATTAAAGTGTTTGTGCTCCATTGTGAATGCTCAAAATGCCTCAGAAATCAGAGTGTAAGGGGTCCTTTTACTAAACTACGGTAAAAGGGGGCTTGCACTAACTTCACTGCGTGTTTTTTATGCCAAGTGTATGTGTAGTTTATGGAACAGCTAGCACTTATGCATGTCAACAATTAGCATTTACGTGTGTAAATGTGTAAGTGCTAGATGTTATTCTATAAAGAACATAGCACCAAAGTAGCTTAGGCGTGAATTCTATATATGGAGCTGAAAAAGCGCTATTCTATAAGTCGCACTTAAAGTTTGGTGCGGTTTATAGAATAGCGCTTACGCCCGGAAATTGTGGCTAACTTTAGGCACTGCTGTTTGCACCAACTGAAATGTGATGTGAATGTATGCACCTAAATTAGGCACATATCCCTGTTATGCTATAAGAATACACATAAATGCTAGGACCACCCCAATTCTGCCCTTGACCTTTCCATTTCTATGCCCCTTTTTCCTACTTGTGCATAAAATGTAGGCACATTGATTCCAATTAAATCTAATTAGTACCAATAATTGCTTGTTAAAAAGCCAATTGACACTAATTGGCTCATTATTCAATTAAATTGCATGCACAAATTGGGTACACACCCAAATTTGCATGCTTAAGTTTTGGCGACTTTTAAAGAATTAGGGGTTAGTGCATAACTGCGAGGGAGTGTACACATGGGTAGAATATAGAATACTATCAGTTGTGTACATTCCATGGCACTCTTAGGCATGCCAACACACCAGCTATTGACCTGTCATAAGTGGACACACATAAGTGACATTATAGAATTGGTGCTAATCATGTCCCATTGTGGCACCTACATCTTGGTGCCGGGTTATAGTCTTGCCCCTTCTACCCTTATGTTTAATGGGATAAGTGGCATGGTATTTATTGTACAGAGACTATTGAATCAAGTATAAAAGTCCATACCTTCCAGAATGAAGTTCTTTAACTAACATGGAACCTATGATTATATACTTGCTGCAGTAGCAGAAGCAAAGGAATTAAAGAGGACAGGGAGGGAGAGAGAGAGAGAGAGAAAGAAAGAAGAGAAGGAGACAGGAGGAGACGCTTTAGCAATCACTACTTCAGAGAAAGCCTTACAAGTAATGCAGAGTCAGGATTTCTAGGCAATCTCTCTGCTGGTGTTTTCTGTGATAGAAATCTTCAACAGGTATAGACCAAGCACCCTGGTTAATATGAGCTTTGTAAAGTTCTTGAGATCATTACATTTCCTGGTCTTTGTGTCTTTTCCATCCAGTTGGCTGTAGCAGTCAGAATGGAGAAAATTATAGCACTTAACCAAAACCATCAAATACATTAAACACTGACTCCAGTACTGTAAGTACACTACTTGAGAGAAGGCAATGACAGACCAAGAGAAGAGCAGAAGAAAAGTTCATGGCATCATGGAAACAGAATCCATCTTGGCACTCAGATGAGCTAGATACCATGGAACAGTTGCATGACAAGGTAGCAAATCAGTAGTTTACTATGCCAAAACAAAATCCAGAATTCACAAAGCCCCTATCCTGAAACAAGGAGGTTATCCTTGGATGCTCATTCTGCTTGTTAGAAGTTGGGTGTGGACCTATTGGACAGGGAAAGGGCAGGTGACCTTGGGCCCATTCTCCTGTTGAAGGGCAGATAAGGGTGGAATATATATCACAAGTCAGTCCCTCTAGGTCAGCAGTCTGGGTCAGAAATTCAGCAGAATATACACTGGTGTACTATTTTCAATTTGCAAATTACATGAATGATTCACCATGGGCTTCTAATCAGTAACTTTACTGAAAGGTTCTAGTTTAGACCATTCTTGTCATTCTAATTAACATCCTATTGCAAATTTGCCTTCTTTTTACTAAGATCAGATCACTGAAACAGTTGTAGATGTACAACTTCAATATTATCTCTGGCAACTTCAGGTACTTGATCCAATGCAATGTGGGTTTGACCCAGATACAGTACTGAATCAGTTTTGTTAGCATTTCTAACTGACTTATGAAATAACTTGGATAAAGGAAGACATGGGTTGGTCATGCAGCTGGATTTATTTGCAGCATTTGACCTGGTCAACCATGATATCTTACTCTATAGATTGTCTGAACTTGGGGTTACTGATAAGGCTGTAGCTTGTTCTGAAGGTTTCCTGAAGCACAGACCTCCACAGGTTTCCTGGGATAGAAAACTTTCAAAATCTTGGATTATGTCTCAGAGAGTCCCACAGGATTCCCCTCTCTTGCCTATATTATTCAAAAACTTTTTTAGTACATTGCGCAGCATGTTACACCCTTTTGTGATCTCCTGTTACTCATATGCGGATGATATTTCAGTTCTTTTTCCTGTAGAGTATTCCTTAGAAAATATTTTTGACTTTATAAATTCAGTTTTTGAACAAATTCATGAATGGATGCTAGCAAATAGATTGCAAATTAATCCAGAGAAAATCAATGTTCTAAAGGTAAGAGAAAAAGAAGGAGATAGAACAAAAATAACTCTTAAGATTAGCTAATTTTGAAGTCTCGATTCGTTCAAATTTTAAAATCCTGGGAGTTATTGTGGACTGCAGTTTAACTATGGAAAAACAGATAAAAGGAGTCATCAAGAAACCTTTTGCAAACTTGAAATTGATATACATGATTAAAACCATTTCTTGATCCACCACATTTGCAATTAATTTTACAGGCTATCATCTTAGCCCAACTGGACTATTGTAACATCACTTTGTTAGGTTTACTTGCTTCCTTTATAATATCGGCACTTCCTTGACTATAACAAACTATAATTATAAATTCTCAAGGGTACTAATTTGAACCTTAAATTTACTTAAAGGGGAAAAAGATCTCAGGACTTAAATTTCGCTGTTGCCAGCTTGTAGCCTATCTGCTGCTTTTATCAGTTGATTTCTTTGTCACAGATCTTTAAAAACCCTTTGATATATATTCTAAATGTATCCATTTTTTACATTATATTTTCTTTTACTAAAAAGTTCGTATAAGCAACTGGAGGAAAACTTGATTTGCTTTGTTCCCTACAGTTTTTATAGACCACCAAACCTGACAGAGCTAGCCCTTGAAAAAGCAGAGACAAAACAGATGCGCTCTTTCAGGCTTGGTGGTCAATAAAAACTGTTCTGACATTATCTCAAAGCTCATTTGTTTTGCTAGTACTTGATAGGCAAGTAGGCTGGTTTTCTTATTTTTAAATAGTTATCTGTTATCAATGAAATATGTATTTTGTGGGACTTTCTGCCCAATTTTTTTAATTATCAAATGCCTTGAGTTCTAATTATGGTTATGTGGAACACAAATGGCCAGATTAGATTAGAACTTTTACAACTAATATACACCCCTTTTGTACAACTTAATCCAAAGTGCAGTTCTAAACCAGGAATAATGTTGCCCAATCTCAACTTTTCTGATCCCCCCCCCCCCCCCCCCCTGCCACTGTACAGACTGGGTTTTGATATGATATCTATCTTTACCAGTTCCTGACTGTAGCTCCTGATTTGTCTGTGTCTACGTAGCAGAGATACCTTATCCTGGCTCCTGGTCAGTAAAATTCCCAACCAAAATTCAGCGCTCTTGCACAACTTTAATCCGGGATGTATTTCTAATGGCCATAAGATAACCTCTTCCAGCTTGTCTGTCTTTCTCCTAGCACAGACTTCCTGCCCAGGCATTTTAATCTGCTCGGTGGATGTTTCACTATAGCTTCTAATCAGGTCCTTTCACAGCAAACATACTGCACTGCAGTGAGCCTCCCAAAACACTGACAACTCCTTAATATCTTAATAAAATCTGTATTAACATTCTTTCCATCAAGCTCCGTCCTACTCCACTTCAAGTCTGACAACTAAGCCCCCAGCATCCACCTTTATGTGTTCCTCCTGTCTGTCCAGCTGCTGCTTCTACAAATGTTGGCTTTTGTCTGATTCTAGCAGCTCTTCAAATTGGTTATAGGTGCTTAATTGCCTTCATCTGAGTTCTATATTCCAGCTACTTCCTCACTGCATTTCCCTATCTGCCCTTCCCCAATATGAGCTCACTTCCTGCCAGTTTTAGACTCTCCCGGACTACATTTTCCAGCCTTACCATGAGCTCGCTTCCTTTCTGAATTTTCATATGCTCTCTTAAGCTCCTTCTACCTGTAAATTGCTGTATAATTAGTGACAAGCTGTAAGGCACATCACAATGTGTATAGTTCTACTTGTATGTGCATACTTTATTGTACTCTGTCTTGATCTTTGGAAACATGAGCTATAAATTAACCCCCTGATATCCAGTCTGTGGTGGTCAGCAGTTTTAAAGCCACTGACCATCACGGTCTGAACCTAACCTAGATTTACCAGGGTTATGTCTGGGCACTACTGGCGTTAAATATTCAGGTCTGCCACTGACCCATAGGTTATGTGGGTGTCAGTCATTATTCAGTGTTGGCACCTGCATAAATAAGTGGGCAAAGATAGGACTGCTTGTTATGTCCAGTTAGCTATGAGGCACTTGCACTGAATATGGCTTGTGCTCCCAAATGTAACTATCAAAGTAGTTAGATAATCCGGATCATGTGATCAAGTAGATCTAAATGCATCCAAAAGGGTCTGTGAAACATCCAGTTCTCCTGATTGATCAGCTTCCAGAGTTCAAGAAACAGATGTAGGAGTATAAAAAGCTCTAGTCACTCTGGGGATCTTTTACTAAAGATTACCTCAAATTATCTGCAGCAGGGCCCATAGGAAAAAAAATTGAACCTGCTGCAGATAACTTGAGCTAAGCTTTAGTAAAAGACCCCTTCTATGTAGAGAATTCAATGCAATACCCAGTATCTTTACCATATATTCTCTTAACATTGCATTACAAGATAAGCACACAATCCTAGGAAAATTAAGAAACTGTAAGTTTTTACTCCTGGACAAATTTTCCATTCCCTCTAAATTTTTCTGTATAGACAAATTATCTTTTACAACAGGAGATTAAAAAGATTCCAATTTAGAGATTTTAAGATTAAAAGCATCCAACTACTTTTTTTTTGTTTAATTATCTTGGCAGTGTGCTCCAATGAAACTACAGATAGCTTGGCAACTTGCTCAGTAGAAGTTTTACAATATTGGGTCAAAATTTTGCTCAAATTATCAATAGCAAGCCACAGGAACTCCAGGTTTCTCAATCATATACACAGACATAGGCTTAGTTGATGGTTCTACAATCTGCCCACCAAACTGACCAAAGATCCCCAACTTTAATGATGTCAGTTTACCAGAACCAATAGGACCCAAAATCAGGGTTGGCCCATCCGTACCAAGACTTCTAAACAGGCTCTAGTCTGTAACCCATTTTTCTCCTCTCCACACTCTATGAACACCAAAGCAGTAGGGCACAGGGATTTTCTGTGCTCCTCAGGGAATAGAGATATTACTGAGACCTGGGAAGATTCTGCCTCACCTCCTATTGGCTCTTCTTCCTGCAGCCACCCATCTGGAGCCTCTATTGAGCCTGGGTCATGGCAAACAAATCAGTTCATTGGACCAGTCACTGGTTCAATAGAAGGAGGACCCACTACTGCCCAGGATTGTCCCTTCCTCTTACCCAAAACAAGGCAAAAATAAGGTAAGAATTCTGAGGCTCAAACAGCCATCAGGTCCGTGGCCATCTTGCTGGGGGACCATAGACAATTATTAAATTGACTTGAGGAAAATCCACTGCTTATTTCTGGGATAAGCAGCATAAAATGTATTGAAATTTTTCAGGTTCTTGCCAAATATTTGTGACCTGGATTAGCCACTGTTGGAAACAGGATGCTGGGTTTGATAGACCTTTGGCCTGTCCCAGTGTGGCAATACTTATGTGCTTACACTGCACCCTAGAAAAAGTATATTTTTGTATTATTTATTCAACAGTAACTCTTTGAATGAAAACAATATGTAAAGTCTTTATTTACTGTCTTTGAACAGCAATAAGTTCAACTAAACATTTCCTATCACCATTGAGAAATTTTGCCCATTCTTCCATACAGAACTGTTTCAATTCTGTGGCAGTTGAAAAGTCATATTTGAAAAGTCTAAAAGGGGCCCTCCTTTATGCCTGTTTTATAAAGACTTTCTGAAAAAATAAAGACCTCTTCCAGAGTGTGAGATATCTACTATATAAACAAAGGAATGCTCTTCCAAAAATATGCATCAGATTGCATAAACTGTAATTGCAAACTTGGCACAACTTCAAAGCACAAGATCTATTTGAGACCTCAGAAACAGGAAGAATTTTCTGAAGTATACTTGCTGAGCTGAGTTCAACTCTCAAACTACTTATTGTACCCTCCCAATATCAATTATACCAATCAGTAAGCTTATCATAAATTTATTTACATGTATTTTTAATGCAATTATAATAGCCTCTTAGATATCTAATGTACTTATCTCATAGTCTCAGTGCCATCCTTGTAAGTTGCACCAAAATTGAGTTTGTCATGCATTTCATGACTGCTTCAGATGATAATCAATTGCATATGCAAGGAAAGACAATGCCACCAGCACATGTTCACTGCCACTAGCATATATTCCAGCATTGCCTACTTCAAAGTCACCACCATCAACCTCTTCATTTATAAGTCAAACTGATTAAAACTTTTAACCTGCCAGCACCGGGTTAAAATTGAACCAGTGATCCCTGGCTGTAGTCTCACAGTACTATCACCAAGGGGTCAAGCGGTCGTAAATGGCCAAAATAACCGCAAGGCCTACCACTAGTGGTCACTGGTGTTTTTTTTAGCCCAGTACCAACAAGAACATGAGCTGCTGAAGATTGCTTCTGTCTCAGAACCCCCCTAGACACCAATGATTCCAAGAGGTAGGCCCAGAAGGGTCTATGGGAGGATGAAAGTCTTGCGGAGGGGCTCAATGGAGAGGGGGGTCTCTACAGGAGGGGATGTTTAGGTTGAGCTCTTTGGGGAAGGGGAGGAGGAAGCAAGAGTGCTCCAGCTCTTTTAAGAATGCTCCCCACGAGCATCAGGCTGTGAGCTCGCAGTCTGATGTTCATAGGCAGCTTTGAGTTGGAATAACACAACTTGCAGAGTTCACCACAAGCTGCATTATTTGATTTACATAATAATGAGGTGTTTTGTATGCATTTACATGCTTTGCATCTCATTATTATGTTTCCCATGGTAACCTAAACTAACACACATTATAGTAATATAACTTGCATTATGGTAATAAAATAAATATTGCCTTTAATGCAAGTTAAGGGGCAAATAATATGCATTATAGCATTAATTCACCTTTGTAAGTACCCCCCCTTAATTTGCTACTAACCTCCCCCCAGCAAAAGCATTTGTATTTCAGTCAAACTTTCAAGGACTCTTGGAGTAGTCCACAAAGCAAACAATCCAGTCATAGCATTTTTAGCGCATGCTAAAAATTAGTGTGCGGTAAATGCTAAGATGCCCATTATATTCCTACGGGTGTCTTAGTGTTTAGCGCATACAAATTTTTAGCATGTGCTAAAAATGTTAGCACACCTTTGTAAAAGACCCCCTAAGGAGCTGATGACTGTAGGATACTATTCATCTTTCTTACAACACCCCACCCTCCTTTAGAAGACCCCCTTGGGGTTGTCAGGAAAAGACCTGACTTGTAAAGCTGCCACACAAACCAAGCACTAAGTTCTATGATGAGTTTTAAAGGTGCAGCTACCCAGTGTTTTCACTTTTTCTAATATACTGTTCTGTCAGGTACCCAATTCCATCACAACATATAATTTTGACATCCTTATATTCCACAAAATACGTTTCAAGTGCCCTTTGCAGATTACAGCATTACTATACAAATGCTGTTTAACCCATAGCCAACTTATACAATTACCCGCTATGGGGGTAATTATATAAAAGGGCACCAACATTTAGCTGCCAAGAATGCACATAAATGACCAGCATACGGAATTTATGTGCATTATGTGTTCATATATTCACATAAGTGACAATATTCCAGTTACACACTATTCAATAAAATGGCACGTAAGTGTGATGGTACATACTTTGGTGGTACATGTGAAGGTGTTCACATTTCTTTATTTTAAAAATGTATAATCCACACTATCTTTCAATTCTAGGCAGTTAACAATTAAAACATACACAATAAAACACAGCAACACACAGGAAAACAATAAACTAAGATGGTAACACATTAGACTAAAACATTCCACAATTCAAATACATGTAAATTAGTTTAACAGCAGTATATATACAGCAGTATGGTAAAGCTTCAATAATTACTTAATTGGAGGAAAAGGTTACATAAATAAATGTGCCTTCAATTGTTTTATAAATTGAATTGCTGAAACACTTTTACATAGCTCTATTGTTAGTACATTCCATAACACAGCGCCTTCAACATAAAATGTGGAGTGTGATATTCATTTAGTCTAATGTGGTGGAAGGAAGGTACATTGAGCAAATGTCTATCTGCAGAGTGCAGGGAGCATACAGGCCAATAAATCCTTAGTGAATTAGCAGTAGCTAAAGGTGCCTTATTCAATGCCTTATGAATTAAGGACAACATGCTCGGAGTCCGCTAGGGGTTGTGGCATCCATTATGAGGCCGAACCAGTGACAGGCAGGAGGAGAATATTTTCACCAAACTGGCTATGTTGTGCGATATAGCTGCTTAGCAGCTAGCCGCTAACTGTGGACATTTAGCGGCAATGAATATCCAGGGGTTTTTTAACCACTGAAAAGTTAACCGGTTAAGCCAATACTCAGTGCTAACCAATTACTCTTTTAGTGGTTAAAAATAGGCCTACCTTAATCCTTCCAGTGGACAACCAGAGCACTGGTGGTAACCATTGACATTTTGAACCTGATGACAGCAGGGGCAAGAGCAACTGGAGATCACTAGTCACCAAGGATTTGAAAAGGTAGGCCCAGAGAAGTCTGTGGAGGGTGGGGGGCATTTGTGGAAAGGGAGCCATCAGTACAGGGTTGAGGGGACATGAGGGAGGGAGGGAGGAATGTGATGGGGGATCTTCAGAGCAGGGGGTATTGATGAGGGGCTTGGAGGAAGGAGTAATTCAGCCATTACTGTCTGCCCCCACTAAGATTTGGCCCAGAAGATCAAGCCAAAGGTTAGCGACCCGATACACCCAAGCAGTGTGACTGACACTGCTTGTGAAATTGATCACAAGCAACTTTAATCATGTACCACAGAATAACTAGCCTGAGGTAATGAGCACAGGTTAGTCACTCCAATGAGAAATTAAGGTGCAGTAAAGGCCCATGTTTTAATGCACCTTAATGACCTTGACAAAGTACCTCATGATAGATTCATGAGGCAATTAGAAAGCCATGGGATAGGAGGTAATGTCCTATTGTAGATTTAAAACTGGTTAAAAGTGAGAAAACAGAGAGTAGGATTAAATGGTTACCCAGGGTTCTGTGCTGGGACCTCTGCTTTTCAACATTTATAAATAATCTAGAGATGGGAATAGGTAGTGAGGTAATTACATTTGCTGATGATACAAAGTTATTCAAAGTTATTAAATCGCAAGAGGATTGTGAAAAATTGTAAGAGAATATTACGAGACTGGGAAACTGGGCATCAAAATGGCAGATGACTTTTAATGTGAGCAAGTGCAAAGTTATGCGTGCAGGAAAGAGGAACCCAAACCATAGTTATGTGATGCAAGGTTCCACATTAGGAGTCACCACCCAGGAAAAGGATCTAGGTGTCATCGATGATGATACGTTGAAACCCTCTGCTCAGTGTGCAGTGGTGGCTAAGAAAGAAAATAGAATGTTGGGAATTATTAGAAAGGAATGGAAAACAAAAATGAGAATGTTATAATGCCTTTGTATCGCTCCATGGTGTGACCACACCTCAAATACTGTGTGCAGTTCTGGTCACCACATCTCAAAAAAAGATATAGCAGAATTAGAACAGGTACAGAGAAGGGCAACGAAACTGCTAAAGGGGACGGGATGACTTCCCTATGAGGAAAAACTAAAGCAGCTACTGCTCTTCAGCTTGGAGAAGAGACGGCTAAAGGGAGATTGATTCATTGATTTGTATTTATTTATTTTAGAAATGTATACACTGCCTATCACTTAAGCAGTTTACAAGGAGGGCAAATGAAAGCCTAGAACAAAAATAATAGTTATGTAGGTCCCAGCCAGTATTCAGTGTCGGTGCCTGTACAGCTAAGCAGCCAAATTTAGGACAGCTTTTGAGCCAACACTGAATATAGCCAGCACCCAAATAACTGCGGGCTCCTCCCCAACACTACCCCTGTACTGCCCCTGACCTGCCCATTTTAAATGTGGCCAGTCAGAGCCGATATTCAGCGGCACTTCCTGGCTAAGTGCAACTGAATATTGACGGTTGTCAACACCAAGCAATTTAATCAGGCAGGAGCTTCTCTTGCCCACTTAAATTGCTTTGAATATCGGAATCTATGAGTATAAATCACAACTCTGCCCACCCTCATCCAAACTTTGCCTCTGAACACACCCACACATAGGTCATATAAACATACACACCTTCCTGTTACCATGGATACTTTTACACCTTTATAAAATTACCTCCATCATGCATAGTTCGAATGTTTAATTTATGCCTGCTGAACTAAATCAATAGGGCTGTCATGGTCATTAAACTATATGGATAGCAACGCTGAAGATATGGATTAAGTTATATGCCAACGAGAGTACCAGCTCAGTATCAGTTCCCATTTCATTTCCGATTCTTGTATCCCGCTAAATCCAAAACTGAAAGCAAAGTGGGTTACCGAAACACTTAGCTCAGAACTAATAAACAGATTTACAAATATTTCAGAAACAAGTGAGCCTTAAGAGAACGTGTAAAAAGATAAGAACTCATGCGCCTAAGATATATTGGAATATTATTCCATAATTTTGCAGCAGAGTAGCTAAATATACTGTCATGATATTGTTTAATCCTACTGGCAGAAGGAAATCCCAGATCCAAAAGATAATTTGATTGACTCAATGATCGAATATTCAGAAAATGAATTAAAGCTATGTGATCTAGTGGGCAATATCTGTAGATAATCTTATATATAAGACATGCCATTTTAAATTCTACTTTGGCCTTTGCAGGCAACCAATGTAATTCCTTCAAACATGGAGACACATGGTCAAATTTTTTACAACAATAGATCAGCCTTGCAGCACAATTTTGCAGGAGCTATAGACGTGACCAGGACATTTGAGAAATACTCGAATATAATGAACTACGGTAGTCCAGTTGTGCAGAATTATCGCCTGAACCAGCTTTCTAAATTAATAAGGAAAATATTTTCTAATAGCTCTAAGTTGCCATAGCTTACAAAATGTCCTTCTGCTCAATACTTTTACTTGTGTTTCCATTGTAAGTTTATAATCTAGAATAAATCCTAAAACTGTAGATTACATTTCAAATTTTATGTAGCATTCAGTTTCAAAAGATTCTGAGAAGCCCACTGCTGTGTTTGACTAATACAATCAAGAATTAAAAAGTCTCTGTCCTGTTCAGAAAATGATAATGGTACCAAAATAAATATATCGTCAGCATACGAACAAACATAAAATAAGGATGACTGTAAAACAAATCCTAAAGAACTCATACAAATATTAAACAAAATAGGTGTTTTTGTATTCCTCCCAGACTCCATCCATGTGTGCATCCACCTTCAAACTGCATGCCATCACATTGAGGTGCCATTTTATAGAATAGTGTATAGCCGGAATATTGGTATTTAGGCATGCATGTGGACACACATGCATTCATATGGTGGTATTCTGGTCATTGTTTTTCTATGTTGAGCTAGTAGCATCTAGCAGCTATCGTTTCTACCATATCACAAAGGTCTTTCTCAAGACCAGAACGCTAATCACAAGAGACTCTATCCTGGACGCTTGGTCCATGAATCTTTTGAGACATATATTCAGACTCCTGATGAAGGCACTACTAGTGCCGAAACAGGGTACCTTGTAGAGTCTTCCATCAATAAACTTAACCTGAAATATTGGACATCTTTGGTCTGTTTTACAAAGTGCCTGGTTCTGTTCCCACTCCTTTTCTGCACCTGGTATTCTGGTCATTTACATGCATTCTTGGTGCTTAAATGTTAGCACCCTCTTTATAGAATTACCACCGTTGTATCTCTCTTTTCAGAAAGAGTTGTTTTTCAACAGTACATGTGGCAGTAGTATTTTGAGTGAGCATGATCCACTTCTAACTACAGAATTCATGCACAACTCACAAATATAAAAAAGAAACAGAACATTAAATAGTGTGGAAACTGTCAGCTTCAACAAGCTTGCCTAAGGTAGAACTGGGAGGGACCCTTTCGCAAGCACCTTAAACAAATTAAAACTACACTTATAATTTCTTTATTTGCCTTATGCTTAAATATACTGAATATCTTATGTAATTGCCATTATAGATGAGAAACTGTTATCCAAATTGAAGATTATACTAGTAACTCACCCTAGCTCATTTTACAATCCAGTGAAAACATGTTTTATTAAATCAACATGTCAAACTTGTACTATGTATGCATTCCAACCACTCATCCAAAAGTACACCTACACAAAAATGTAAGGAAGATTAGAAGGCAATTGCTTTTTGACCGTGGGCTAAAAAGCTGCAGCTTTCCACCTTGAGACACCTTGAATGGTTTTTGTCTAAGGAATAGCAGAACTAGTACTGCAGATTTTGTTTAACTCTGAATCAAGAGCCAGTCAGCCCCCCTCCCCCCCAAAAAAGAATTGGTTTAACAGACACTTTTCCTCTGTTTTCTGTGTATGGGGGGAAAAAGAAAGCTTAGTGAATCAGGACCTTAGTGCATTTGAGTTTAATCTACAAACTGAGGGGCCCTTTTTTTTAATGTATATAAAAAATTTGCAGGTGTGGTAACTGCAAAGCTTCTATGGTAAAAATGTTGGGGGCATACCCTGCATCTTTTTGTACAGTTACTGTAGAGAAAAATATTTACCCTTTGATTCTATATATGGCACTCAAAAATGTGCTCCGATCCAAGACATGTGCACTACTAAATTGGCTAATGAGCCAATTAGAGCCAATAATTGGGTGCTAATTGGCACCAATATTGGCACACATATCTTGCTACGCGCTATTCTATAACAATGTGGGCCTAAATCCCATAGTGTGTCACTATCCAGCTTATTTTCGAAGGAGAAGGGCGGCCATCTTCTGACACAAATCAAGAGATGGCCGGCCTTCTCCTAAGGCCGGCCAAATCGGTATAATTGAAAGCCGATTTTGGCTGGCTTCAACTGCTTTCCGTCGCAGGGCCAGCCAAAGTTCAAGGGGGCGTGTCGGCAGTGTACTGAAGGCGGGATGGGGGCGTGGTTAAGAAATGGCTGTCCTCGGCCAATAATGGAAAAAAGAAGGGCGGCCCTGACGAGCAATTGGCCGACTTTACTTGGTCCCTTTTTGTTCACGACCAAGCCTTGAAAAGGTGCCCAAACTGACCAGATGACCACCGGAGGGAATCGGGGATCACCTCCTCTTACTCCCCCAGTGGTCACCAACCCCCTCCCACCCAAAAAAAAATAAAAAACATTTTTTTTGTCAGCCTCTATGCCAGCCTCAAATGTCATACCCAGCTCCATCACAGCAGTATGCAGGTCCCTGGAGCAGTTTTTAGTGGGTACTGCAGTGCACTTCAGGCAGGCGGACCCAGGCCCATCCCCTTCTACCTGTTACACTTGTGGTGGTAAATGGGAGCTCTCGAAACCCACCCGAAACCCACTGTACCCACATCTAGGTGCCCCCCATTACACTTTAAGGGCTATGGTAGTGGTGTACAGTTGTGGGGAGTGGGTTTTGGGGGGGGGTTGGGGGGCTCAGCACCCAAGGTAAGGGAGCTATGCACCTGGGAGCAATTTGTGAAGTCCACTGCAGTGCCCCCTAGGGAGCCCGGTTGGTGTCCTGGCATGTGAGGGGGACCAGTGCACTACAAATGCTGGCTCCTCCCATGACCAAATGGCTTGGATTTGGCCGGTTTTGAGATGGCTGCCATTAGTTTCCATTATCGGCGAAAACCAATGTCAGCCATCTCTAAGGGCAGCCCAAATGTTGAGATTTGGCCGGCCCCGACCGTATTATCGAAACGAAAGATGGCCGCCCATCTTGTTTTGATAATACGGTCAGGTACGCCGCTTTACGTGGCCATCATTAGAGATGGCTGCCCTTATAGATGGGCGCCCCCATTCGATTATGCCCCTCCACGGGATTTAGGGGGCATGGCCATGGGAGAGCATGGATAGGTCAGGGGCATTCCTAAAATGTGTGCGCAGTGTTATAGAATACTGGGAGTGTTTACCCAAATTGGGCGCAAGAAATTACACCTGGTTTCAGTAGGCTTGGATGCTGAAATCAGGACTCAATGCTATTCTATAATGGTCGCTCATCTTTGAGTGCTCATTATAGAATAGCATTAAGCGCTGCTTTTTGAGCACCATTTACTGAATCTATCCCTTACTGCGCACTGACAGCATTGCAGATACTGCAGATGCCCTCACCACCTTTATTTTAGCACAAAAATTTGCTACATTACCAATTCTCCCTGTGCTGTGAAATTTGAACTGAGCAATTTGAATTTGCTTCTTCCTTGCACATTCTAGAGCTTTAAAATTGCTGCAGTTTTGCTGACTGAACTCACAGCTGTTTCCTGTCACTCCTTCCATAGCGGGAGCAGTTGCTGATATCAGCAGGAGGTGGCCATAGTAACCAGCCCACCTCTGAAGCGTCGTTGACTGAACTCACACCTGTTTTCCGTCACTCCTTCTTCCTTAGTGGGAGCAGTTGCTGATGTGAGCAGTAGGTGGCCATAGTAACCAGCCCAGCTTTGAGGCATCGCCCACCTTAGTGTATCCCTTTGTATGGCACTTTGTTGGCATTTGGAGGCCTCTTGTCATTGTTATTTCTCTATATTCTCACCCTTTAGGTCTGTTATCATTATTCTAGCTGAAAAATAAAATCACAACTGCTTTTTTATTTTGTTTTAATTATGCTTAACACACATTTGCTTTCACACAGATGTTGAGTGCTTGTTTAAAAGTATTCCTTAAAGAATGCTATATTGTTTAATTTCTTTTCTCATTCTATCTAGACACTTACTTTGTTCTACTAATGGGTTTGATTCCTATTTTGATATCCTAGAGATATATTCTACAAGATATTATTATCCTTATTGGTTACCAACTTATCACCAAAGGAATCCCTCTGGTTTTGCTCCTTGCTATTTGAATCACAATGATCCAAATATTGTGCCTTCTACTAAACATTATTCTAAAAAAGGCTCCAAAACCTTTTGTTATAAACGTCACTTGATTAAAGTCCCACTGTCGAGCAACTTTACTTGTTGTTCTTATTTTGCTGTCTGTAGGTTACGTCAGTGCTCGATTGGTTGTTTAACAAAGCTGTAATTATTAATGATTGGATAATTTATGCTCAATTTGATTTTGTTATAATCTCTGAAACTTGGCTACATGCAAAATATGGTCCAATAATTCTCGGTGTATGCCCACCCAATTATTCTGTTCTTCATTTCCCTAGATCTAATAAAGGGGAGGTGGTTTAGCTATCATCTATAAATCTTTATTTGAGGTAAAAATGATCTCTGAATTTCTAATCTAGAAACTGCTACTTGTTCTGCATCTTGGGGTTGTTTATTTAAACCTGCCTTCAAATGTTATATTGTCCTCCTAATTGTTGAAACTTAGTTGAGGCTGATCTTACCAAATTCATCTCTAATGCATGTATTAATAATGATAGTATAATTATGGTTGGAGATGTTAATTTACATCTTGAAAACATTACCACCAATACACCAAGAATTTCATAAGAATTCCTTAATGTTTGGCAATTCTCCCTTTTCAACAGAATGTCCTCTCATGTTAAAAGTCATCGATTTGATATATTAGCAATGACATTTATAGACCCAACTATTTTTTTCATCTCAGATTTTCATTGGACCCCAATACCTTGGTCAGATCACAGTAGCCTCTTTAAATTGCACTGGAAGGAAATTAATTTTCATTCCAAATCCCGAAATTTGTTACATTCCTTTAAAACTAGAGGTAAAATTGTCCTTTTAAAGTTCTGGTTCAATGAGTCATTCAGTGCATTACTTACCTCAAACCCTTCCCTGAATTTCATTCAGCAATGGAATGATACCTGTAAAGCTTGATGTTGATACTTGATGTTATTGCACCTGTAACTGTCAAATCTCATCCGAAAAGGTTACCTCTTTGATTCAATGATGATCTTTTACAAATGAAATATAAATGCAGGAGAGAATTTGGGCTAAGGACAAATCCACTGCTAATTTCTCCTATCAAGGCACCAGAATGTGGAATTCTATTCCTAAATCAATCAAGTTTAGAGATGATTACCTAACTTTTAGTCTTCTAAAAACACATTTTTTCAGTCTGGCCTTGCTGACTACAAAGAATTTGAATTTTACCCACACCCTTTTCTTAATCTTGTTTCCCATCTAGTCCTGCCTAATTATGTTCTCACCTATCCACCCTTAATTATTTGTTTGTCCTTGAGATAGTCTAAATCCCTGGTTACTTACTGCACATGTATTAATTTGCTTCTTGAAGATACTGTAATTTATGTTATATTCTGTTTATTATTATGCTTTATTCACTTTATTGTTTGTAAGCCACATTGAACTTGAGTCTATTTTGAGCTAATATGGGGTATAAGTGTCATGAATAAATAAATAAATAAAACTATAAGCCCTCGTATTGAAGTGGCATTGAGGGCTGGATTCAGTAAATGGTACTCAAAATTTGGCGTTGAACAGTATTCTATAAAGCGCATTCTGGGATGGATGCCCTTTATAGAATAGTCATAGCACTGGGATCCACGCTCAACTTTGGGCACAAGGATTTACACCAACTGAAACCAGGTAAAAATCTCGGCATGCAAGATGGGTATGGATCCACACTATTCTATAACATTGCATACATCTTAAGGGAACACCCTGACCCACCTGTGTCCCTCCCATTGTTACACCCCCTTTGCAGATTCACGTGGAAACACTTAGACCAGTGGTTCCCAAACCTAGTCCTGGAGGCACCCCAGCCAGTCAGGTTATCAGGATATCCACAATGAATATTCATGAGAGAGATTTGTATGTAGTAGAGGCAGTGCATCTGTTAGAACAGTGTTTCCCAAGTCAGTTTTTCAGGATATCCACAATGAATATGCATGAACTCAATTTGTATACAGTGCCTCCGTTAGAACACTTTTCTGCATTGAAAATTTGGTATGGAAGTAGCACCTAACATTCAGCGCCATATATAAAATTCCCCTATAAGCTATCTGCACTATGTGCTATGGCGACAGTTACTGCACGCTAACTGCAAGGTGCAGTTCACTCTTATTTTACACCCCATTCTAATTTAATCTGGTATTTGTTAACCGCTAAATCCCAGGCAGGTTCAAAGCAGTGTGCAGAAATAAAGTTAATACATCAAATATCAGCAACCTATTACATTAAGCACACTAATTATTTAAACCATCATTTAACAAAATAACTCATTAAGCACAGCAATTAACTTCAATCTAATCAAAGTGAGCAATTAGATATTCATTATACAAAAATGTTTTCAGATTTTTACAAACTAAAATATGATTTCTCAGTTCTTAAATCCTGTGGCAAAGAATTCAAATAGAAATAAGATTGATCATAGTTTCTTTTAGGTAATAAGTGTTGTACTAATCTCTTTAAAAGTGGCTTCGCCAAACCTTGACTACTGCATAAGCACTTCAAAATAGTAATCATATATCCTCCCTCCCCAAATCTCCTATCCCTCTTTCATACTGCCTCCTTTCAATCACTTTCTGAATTTTATGTTATCAAGACCAAGGCTGCTGAGAGACAAAGCTGGGCCCGGGCAAACACACCCCCCTCCCGGGTCCTTGGTGTTGTCTTCTCTCCTGCTAGCTCCACTCTGCTACACAGGTCATTCTTCCTGCTACATCCAAACAGGAAGTACAATTAACCTGATAACTCTGCTCTGCTGGCACAGAAGAGCCATGCTAAGGCCAGGCCCTGGGGAACTCCCCCCCCCCCCCCCCCCCCCCCTTGGCGGCTCTGATCAAGACCAGCTCTGTACACATAGAGATTGGAATTGAGAAGCCCTGGTCAGGATGTGCTTTATTGTGATATTTTAGAAAAGGATCTGCCAACATACAGCCTTTTCTAAAATACCTGTAGTCAGGAGTGCTTATGTATTTGCCGGTGTGTGCCTTAGGGGCAGCCAGTTTACAAAGATGCATGTTGATAAAATGAACAGCTTACACCCAGCAGCTTCTACATGGAGGTGGCATCCCTGAGATGTGGAAGCGGCTATTTCACAAATTCTTTGTGTAGGTGGTGCCACTTTTATGTGCAGTTGCCTATTTGATAAACCTCCATGTGTAAGTGCTGCCCATTAAGTAGTGAGGCTGCAATTTTAACTTGCTTTCATTTTGGAGGTGAATATTTTAACTACATGAGATTAGGAATCCTTCCTGTAAAATCCTTGCTGAAGTGAGCACGTTTTTAAAATCCGTACATGCCTTTGAGAAGGTATAAATCCCAGTGTGACAATTTTCCCCCATTCTTGTATATTTCCTTTGTAGAATGGGGAATACACATGCAGACTTTAGTCCATCCCAAGCCACACCCAAACCACACCCTTTTGAAATCTCTCTGTGGTGTGGGTATCTACATGTAAATTGCAGCTTTCTAAGATCTGTATTTACAGAGGTATGTGATATACACACATATATAGTATATACCGCTATTTATACATGGATATGTTTCTAAAACAAGGTTTCTGAACCCAGTCTTCGGACACACCTAGCCAGTCAGGTTTTCAGGATAAACACAATGAATATGCATGAGACAGTGAACTATCTCATGCATATTTAATGTGGATAACCTGAAAACCTGACTGGCTAGGTGTGTCCTGAGGATCGGGTTGAGAATCCCTGTTCTAAAATAATGGCCAACGCCGTAATCATATGCACATATCAGTAAACCTAAGGAAAAAAGCAAAATAAAAATGCTATGGGGTAGATATTGGACATGGTTTAAAAGGGCAAGAGAAGCTGGCCATCCACCAATACCCAGCGGCAATTAATCGGGTAATATTGCTGAATATTGGCTATGAACACCACAGGCACTATCTGAGCAGTGCAGGGGCAGTCCAGGGGTAGTGTCAGTCCCAGAAAACAAGTAGGCAGCCAGTCTGCAAAATCCAGATCGGCAGAAAGGTGAGCAGACTGAAGAACAGACCAAGTAGTCCAAATTAAACCAAATGACCATTTATTAGCAGCAACACTGGAGGGGTTAGCACATGGTGATTTGAATTACTTTGGACTACCAGGGGTAGAGTCGGGACAGTTCTGGAAGTTATGCAGTCACTGACAGTATTCAGTATCAGTGTCTGCATGCATGCCTAATCAGGCAAATAGGACCCATAAATAACAGTCTTAACCTTGCCTTCTTAGGGTATGCATGTAAGACACTGAACACCAGCTGTACCTGCATAATGTCTGGGTATCACAAACATGGCCCAACATTGAATATCTGGGTTTATTTTAGCTGACAATACTCAGTATTTATAAAAACGGTCACTGGTGCCAGCTGAATATTTGGGGGGGAGGATAATATTTTGCTTCCTTCCTTACAAAGGGGAGGGTAGCAGGACCTCAGAGCCTCTCAGAGTTTAGATTTTTAGCTCTCCTATCTTTTCTTTGTACTTGGTATACCTTGGGCAAATATGCTAGCTCACACACACATTAGGGGGAACTCTATAAATGGCCCTCAAAAATCGGCACTGGAAAAAATTCAGCGCTAAGCAGTATTCTATAAAGGGTACTCCGAGATCAGCGTTTTTCATAGAATAGCACTTAGAGCCAAGTCTCATGCCTAAAGTTGAGCGCCGGTATTTATGCCTGGCCATGCTCCCTTATGAGTTGTGCGCTATGGGATTTAGGCGCTCGGGGTTACAGAAAAGCAAATAGAATGTTAAGTATTATTAGGAAAGGAATGGGAAACATAAATGAGGATGTTATAATGCCTATGTATCGCACCATGGTGCGACCGCACCTCGAATATTGTGTTCACTTCTGGTCGCCATCTCAAAAAAGATATAGTGGAATTAGAAAAGGTACAGAGAAGGGCGACAAAAATGATAAAGGGGATGGGACGACTTCCCTATGAGGAAAGGCTAAAGTGGCTAGGGCTCTTCAGCTTGGAGAAAAGGTGGCTGAGGGGAGATAGAGGTCTATAAAATAATGAGTGGAGTGGAACGGGTAGATGTGAAGCATCTGTTTACGCTTTCCAAAAATACTAGGACTAGGGGGCATGCAATAAAGCTACAATGTAGTAAATTTAAAACAAATCGGAGAACATTTTTCTAAACTCAACGAGTAATTAAACTCTGGAATTCGTTGCCAGAGAATGTGGTAAAGGCGGTTAGCTTAGCGGAGTTTATAAAAGGTTTGGAGGGCTTCCTAAAGAAAAAGACCATAGACCATTATTAAATGGACTTGGGGAAAATCCACTATTTCTGGGATAAGCAGTATAGAATGTTTTGTACTTTTTTGGGATCTTGCCAGGTATTTCTGACCTGGATTGGCCACTGTTGGAAACAGGATGCTGGGCTTGATGGACCTTGGGTCTTTCCCAGTATGGCAATACTTATGTACTTATGAGTATACAGGATGATCACTGCCATGGAATTTATATTCTACAGTTGTTAAATACATCTGAAAATGTCTTGTTTATTTACATTTGAATGACATAGACATTAGATAGTAAAATTAAACTGACCAAATAACTCTCAAGTTACCCAGTTCCAGGATCAAGACTTTAGGCCACTCCTGGATTTCTGATAATCCTATCCCTGTACATTATTGGACCTGCAACACGAATCCAATAAGTGGAATCAGGGGCTACAAATGCCACACTACTTTGGGATTTAAGTTCAAAACCAGGATTGGCTAAAATGTTTCCCTTCTGGAACTAGATAACTTGGCAGCTCTGTGGCTGTCAGATAGAAGTTAGTAAAATGAACGTCAGTTCAAATAAGGACCGCACTCATTTGAGAAGAAAAAAAGCATTTTAAAATTTTTATTTTGTTAACCATGGGCCCACTAGTGTTTTATGAAGTTATTCAAATTCTGTGGGATTAAACTGTTATCTTAGCTATAAACAGCACCATTAATAATTATTTTATTCTTGTGGTAACTTAGACATAGATGAATGCACCCTATCTCGATATTGCCACCATAGATGTGTGAACACACTTGGATCTTATCACTGCCAGTGCAACACTGGGTTTCAGCTAGCCGCCGACAACTACACATGTTTAGGTAAGTACTTTTCTTTGTAAATGCTGCCACACATCATTTAGAAGGGAAATATAAGCAACAACTTGAAACAGACCTCTTTCTGTCTCATTCTTTGTTTTAAACATACATTGGGCAATATTCAGTCGGTGGCAGTTACTATTTTTAAGTCCACCGCCGGCTGAATTCTCGGATATTCAGTGCCAGGCTATGTCCAGGTATCAGCATTGAATATCAAGTTATTGCTTGGCTGCTAAAGCTTATGTGGTTAACTGCAGTATTCAGCCCTTGACCACATAAGCTGAACCACTTCAAGATACGACTGCTATTTAAGCAGCCCGATTAAGTGGTTATATTATGCGGTCGAGGGCTGAAACCTGCATAAGTGCTAACTCCGCCCTTGGAATGCCCGTTGGTTAGCCAGTTTCGGTGCAGCCACTAACCACGGCAACGCTAACTGGTTAAAGGCTGGTGAATATCGGCTGTTGGCCACAGACAAGTGATTTAAGTCGCCAGGATCCTGGAGGAGTGGCCTAGTGATTAGTGCAGTGGACTCTGATTCTGGGGAACTGAGTTTAATTCCCACTGCAGCTCCATGTGACTCTGGGCAAGTCACTTAACCCTCCATTGCCCCTGGTACAAAATAAGTACCTGAATATATGTAAACCACTTTGAATGTAGTTGCAAAAACCTCAGAAAGGCAGTATATCAAGTCCCATCCCCCTTTCCCTTAATCATTCTGAATATTGCCCAGACAGATTTTTATCAATAGAGATCATCTGTTCCTTCTGACAACTCATGTCAGGTTATGAGCTGAAGGGTTTCATTCAGATATTTATTCCTCTTTGTGTAACTCTTCCCCACCCCCCACCCCCAATCCTGCTTCACCACTGCCAATGAGAGGAGACAGTGAGCTGGGAGCAATTTTTGCACCCCTCCCATATTTGCACCCTGTGTGGCCACAATGCTAAAACACCCTTTTGTACAGCACTGACTAAAACTACAAATAACAGAATGACATAGATGTATGTGTCCCACAACATGTGAAACAAAAGAGCCTGATGTACTAAGCATTTCCCCCATAAACATAGAATGGGAGAAGAGATTTAGTGAACCGGGAAGTATTAAAGGCCGCGTGATTAGATGATACAGGTAAATTCAGATTCATACCTGTATCTTTGACATTTTTACTGCTACTTTGTTTTAATATCAGGCACAGAAAGGCCTTGCATATGAAACTATTCCCTGGCAATGCTTTCTCTGTATTGTAGGCCTCACACAGGTCTTAACTGGTCTCCTAGATTCAAGTTTCAATCATAGTGGATCACCCATGTTAAAGTAATAAATGGTCTACTGTAGATAAATCCTAATCATTCTTTGTTGAGAGGTCTTATCAGTACTGTATGTGTATCTCCTATTAATAATTTATGGGGTTGGCATTTCAGGTCATGAAACAAGATGCAGGAATTTGCACTTTAATAGCTATACTCACAGTTTTAGGGAAGTTTATCACACATTGAAATAACTTGCATCTGGAGAAGAATGTTCCAGCCGTTCTTCAAGGAATGCAGAGCAAATGGAACAAAGAGTGGAATTTGTGCAGTAACTCTAGCTTCCATAATGGAGTGTTCATCTAAGCTACAGCACTATAGGAAGAAAGTACAAGTGTTATGTCTATGCTGTACTGCGTATTGCTCATTGTTATACTTTAATAAAAAGATTTAAATATGAAATCATAACTGTTCAAAGCTTGTGCGGATGAGGTCAGAGCTCATGACAGAGCTCACTGGGACAGGGCACAGATGAGGACAAACTTTGTCCCCATATCATTCTCTAGTCTGCAGTGTATTTAGAATGCTTCAGCTTGCTTGTCACTAAATGCAAATTTTCAACAGATCATGCCTGTCCTAAAATTTATACATCTGGTCCCAATACCGTACCATGCCAAATTCAAAATTCTGATGTGAGCCTGTAAGCAGGTAGAAGAGAGTTTTTATAACGATACCTGGGGTTTGCTAGGATTTGAGGATTACCTATTACTTTTATGATATATTTTAAAGATTAATAGTTTTACATTCTGCATTCTCCTTTTGATTTTGATTATAAAGGTAAATTATAACCATTTAAATTATCCATTATGATCTCTACCTCAAGCTCAATTACCTGTCCCATCACCAAAGAAGCTGTACCTCACAAGTACTAAACGAAAAGCCATATTGGGCTCAGCAGCAACCCTGTGGAATTCCATGCCACTTAACACCAGTCTTAGTGAAAGGAAGCATCCTGACTTTCAGAAAAGTACTAAAAACCTGGCCTTTTGAGGCAGCCTACAGACCAGAAGCAGAAATATGGTCTGTCTCTGGAGACGCACACCCCTATCATCAAAGAGAATTGGTGGTTCAAATCAGAAACTGCCACAGTAGATCTGACTGTTATACACCTTGCCTCAGACCCATTGTCCCTATTCAGATGATGCTTAAAATCAATCTCATACCTTTTACTCATTGTCACCTAAAAGATTACTTGACAAAATTACCTCACACTTTCCCTGTTGCCACCTAAAATAAGAAACTACCAGATGCTCTCAGCAGCCTAGAAATATAGCTTGCACTTTACAACTTATTACAACGAAGAAATGGAAATATTCATTCTCCACACAACCCTGCAGCACTCATACAACATACACACCACCAGTACACAGTGTAGTCCATAAATAATGTACTCGGGTCCTCTTGTTCTTGGATCCGTCACATCTCAAAGCTGCTCTGCTTAACCTTGATCTCTATAGAGCATGGCACTATTCTTACTACTCCACTATTGCAGATTAGGTGAAAAACATACAGTTGCTATAATAAACTTAAACTTCAGCTTCCAGTCAAGAAAGTTCCAAGAAAGTGTGCTATAAACATGGAATATTCACCAAACAATAACACCTCAGTCCACGAGAGGTGCTTCTCTCTACTAGACATATGCTGAGCAGACACCATATTTGGCTATTAAAGTCTCACAAGTCATCATGTTCCTCTGCAACAACTCCTCTGGATTATCTGAGTTTTGCAGCAGTAAGTATCTCTGACACTTCCGGATAGCAAAGTAACTTTGCTACTATTGACCTTGGGTGCCTCGAATTGCAGAACAACAGCCTGAAAGGAACTTTAGACCTTTGTTCATTCTATCACAAGTGGTTTATCAAATGTAATATTAAAACAGTTATGGAAGCATTTTCTCAAAGTTGTTCATCATCGATTGGCCTTCCGCGCCTTCGGAGACTTCTAATATTTCAATATTGCTTCTACGAGTGTGATTTCCCTAGTCTTCCACCTTGTGTCTCAAGCTGTTTAACTCTCCCAGCCTCACCTCCATTCTGTCTGCCATTGTTTCTAGAGCTGCCACTCACTGCCTCACTCACTCTGTTTTCTTGTGATGTCCCATCAGTTTGGCCACCAGATTCTCCACTTTTTATTTAATTTGCTTAGTTGTGTTATGGTGCTCCACAATTAGCTACTTCAAACTGCAAAGCTCTGCTAATATTGACTCTGGCATTGATGCTTTGTCCTTGGAAGATGCCATCTGCCCTGTGATGAGTAGGTTATGCATTGGCCTTTTAGCTCAGATAACACAGTGAATAGAGCCTCCAATTTTGCATTTTTGTTGCCTGCCATCATCTCTATTGCCAGCTCCCAAATAAAATCCACACCAATAATTATGTTTATCTTGGACTTGTGTAAAGTTCTGCTCTTTTGCAACCATTCTCTTCCAGGTTCAAGAGTGCCCATCCTCCCCTAGTTGTGAGCTAGTTATCATTTTTGCAAAAAGTCACTCACAAAGATATTTTTGTGTGCTAGCTTTCACTGGCTTTGGAACTAATGAACTGCTTTGTATAATATTGCATCACAGCATCTCATTAATACTGAACTATGGTATAATTTTGTGTGTATTGGATTATGTGTGAAATGTTATTACTTGCAAGAGGTGAACTTTACAAATTTTTCACAGTCTACTGAAAAAAAGTACAAAACCCTGAAATATCAGAATTTTGGGGCTTTTTGCATGGTTTTTCTTGCATAGGCCCTGTTTGAGAAACCATTTTACACTTTAGTACATAAGGTTCTCTTTTTTCTCATGTAACAAAATAGCAGTATCGTGTGAAATGCATAGGAAATATGGTGTCGTGTAAAGACTAATTTTAATTCACTCCTTAGTAAAAGAATCCTATGTGTAATATGTGAAAATAGATATTTAGTATTGATGCAAAGTAACACTGTAATTTTTCATTTCAGATATAGATGAGTGTGCAACCAGTCCTTGTGCACACCAGTGCTACAATGTGATTGGTTCATTTCTCTGTCAGTGCAATCAGGGATATGAGCTAAGCAGAGACAGAGTCAACTGTGAAGGTAAAATGATTTTTGGCAATGACCCAAAGGGATGGGCCTATAAACTTACAACTGAATTCTCAATCATTGAGGAATCCTGATTCTTCTGAGAGTGTGTTTTGTGGTGAATTTAATCTCGTGGTCTTTATTTATGAAGATCCTTCTCCTTAAATTCAGAGTGGGACAAAATCTTTCATAAATCAAAGCCCACATTTCATTGGTCTCTGCCTAACAAAAGCTCATTGTTACGGAATAGCAGTAATTAGGACTTAATGTGTAGATCTGCCCTATGCCCTAGTCTATAACATAGCACACAACTCAAAAGGGGGTGTAGCCATGAGAGGGGAATGGGTGGGTCGAAGGCATTTCCAGAAATTAAGCACCAAGTTTTAGAATACCCGCATTTGTGTGTCTAACTGCCATCACTTGGGTGCAAGCATTTACACCAGCTTTTGGCAGGCAGAAGAGCTTGCACCCAAAGAGCCCCTTTTACCGCTTGCTAAAATGGAATTACCGCCGGGCTACCGCAGCAGGCCAGCAGTACTTCCCACCCCCAGTGCACCATCATATCCAGCACTACAAAAATAAATATACTTTTGTAGCGCTGGTGTGTACCCGGCGGTAATTGGACAATGCCACACACTGCCTGGTTAGCACAGGAGCCCTTAAGCACCACCTCAATGGGTGGCGGTAAGCGCTCCTCCCAAAATGGCCACACAGCAAGTGATTTACTTGCCACGTGGCCATTTCCTGCAGAAAAGCAAGACCTACCCTTTTACCCACTGCGGTAATAGGGGGCTGCGGCGCATGTCAAAAACACGTGCCAACGCCAGCCCAGGCCCCCTTTTGCCGCAGCTTGGTAAAAGCGGCTCACGCTAAACTATGCAGAGTGCGCAGATCTTAATGGAGCTAACTTTGGGCACCATTTACTAAATCTGGCCCTGAGCATTTAGCACGAGGTATATGCCACACCTGCTCTTTGCTTTCCACTCCCATTGTCTGCACATGCCCTGCCTAGTTACCACCTCTGAACACAAAATATTGTTAGCGCATGAATTTGCATGCACTAACTGATAAACTAATGATTTAACAGTTGTCATGCTTGTGTGGTAGCAGTTACCACGGACTAATTTGTGTGTTAAGGTGGAGATTCTATATCTGGCACCTAGATTTGCGCGCCAAAATCCTTCTGCAGTCTAAAACTATGCACGTAACTTAATTGGCTCAACAAGCCAATCAGCATTTTTAACAACACTTAACAAGTACTTTTAATAATAATAATAAGCACTAATTGACAATAATTGCAAGTTACGCGCACAACTCAGTAAGCACATTCTATAACGAACTGTGCCTAAATGGTGACGCGCGCAGTTCAAAATAAATGCACGCGGTTCAAAGGGGATGTGTTTATGGCCATTTTGTGGACATTCCAAAATTTACACACGTAGTTATAGAATACGGCGCAGTCCACCTAAATCTATGTGCTGGGATTTATGCCAGGCTTTTGCCAGGCGCGATGATATAGACTAAGCATATTCTATATACTGTGCATAAATCTTATAGAATACGCTTAGGCGAAACTGAGTTCTGCGTGGATTTTTTAGGCACCATATGTAGAATCTGGCCCTAACTGCCTAATGCACTTTTAGTAGAGCCCATATATGCAGTTTGTCACCACAGATAATGCATTTCTTACATTCCCATCTTACTACTACTACTACTTATCATTTCTAAAGCGCTACTAGACGTACGCAGCGCTGTACACTTGAACATGAAGAGATAGTCCCTGCTCGACAGAGCTTACAATCTAATTAGGACAGACAAACAGGACAAACAAGAGATAAGGGAATATTAAAGTGAGGATAATAAAATAAGGATTCTGAACAAGTGAATAAGGGTTAGCAGTTAAAAGCAGCATCAAAAAGGTGGGCTTTTAGCTTAGATTTGAAGACGACCAGAGATGGAACTTGACGTACCGGCTCAGGAATTCTATTCCAGGCATATGGTGCAGCAAGATAAAAGGAACGGAGTCTGGAGTTAGCAGTGTAGGAGAAGGGTGCAGATAAGAGAGATTTACCCAGTGAACGGAGTTCCCGAGGAGGAATGTATAGAGAGATGAGAGTGGAGAGTTACTGAGGAGCTGCAGAGTGAATGCACTTATAGGTCAATAAGAGGTGTTTGAACTGTATGTGGAAACGAATAGAAAGCCAGTGAAGTGACTTGAGGAGAGGGCTAATATGAGCATAATGACACTGGTGGAATATTAGTCGTGCATCAGAATTTTGAACAGATTGAAGAGGAGAGAGAGATGGCTAAGTGGGAGACCTGTGAGAAGCAAGTTGCAATAGTCTAAGCGAGAGGTGATAAGAGTGTGGATGAGGGTTTTGGTAATGTGCTCAGAAGGGAAAGGGCGAATTTTGGTGATATTATAGAGATAAAAGATCTTGACTTTTTATCACCCAATTTGGGACACGTAAATGACGAACATGGAGAGAGGTTCCATAAAGACATTTCTACAATGGGGAACAGATATCAAAGCTGCTGGAATCCCAACATGATGGGGGACTACTGCTGGTTTTTGCAACGGGAAAATATGGCCGGTCACAAATGCAAAAGCAGATGCCTGAAGCACTTTTAACAGTACTGGGCCTTGCTGAAGTAAGACTTTTAAACTGGAATACGAGACTTTTTTGAAATTTTGTCATTCCATTACATTTTCATATACTGTTTACTACGAAAACTTTGATGTAGATCAGGTAATTGTTGAGTAAAACTCGTTATGTAAAAAATTATTCAATGCTTTCCAAGTGCTTAATTCATTTGGGCAAACTTATGCATAACAAAATTTCCTGACGTGCTACAAGAATTCTGACTTTGGATTTGGAATACACACACTGAATTTAGTATAGGACAAATGGTTTTTGCCAAGTAGCACACAAAAAAAATTTTTTTGTTGTGCTGTGAAAAGTTGCAGCAAGTTTCCATTCATATGGATGATGCCTTGGCATTTAAAAATGCACAATAAAATACAAGAAGCATTTCACATGGCATATTGGTATTAATAAAGAGGTTGAGGTTCAGCCAGCGGCACTTAGCATTTTGCTGACCACTACTGGTATTATTCCCAGATATTCAGTGCCAGGCCCTGTCCAGATTTCAGTATTGAATGTCCAGTTTTGTGAACCTGGCTAATGCATAGCCGGTTGAGTCCGATATCCAACACTTAACTAGCTTTGGGTTACTGTGACTAACCTGGCTGGTTAAGTGCTAGATATCAATTCGCCACCCACAGTATGCCTCCAAAATAGCCGGTTTGCAGTTTGGTGCTAACTGGTTATTTTCAGCGGCACTAACCAGTTAAGTGCCACTGAAAATTAGCAGTTAGCCCCAAACAGGCGATGTAACCAGCTAGGAGCCATTTCTGGCTGGTTAAATCGCTTTGAATATCGACCCAAAAGTTATTTTTTAAGAATGTTTAAAGTAAGCTCACATGTGGGACTGTCTCCTTAAAAAAAGATTAACCTTACTGAACCAGTGCCAGTGATTTTGACCTATCTGTGCTGCTTGTGATAAGCACTGGTGAAAGACTCCGCTGTTTAGCCTTGTTTTTCCATTGCTTTACCACTCATAACTGGCAGTAACATTCCACAGGTATGATTGATAGCTTTCAAGAAATGCTTAATTTCTGCATTGATTCTGTTGAGCCCTGTGGGCAAGGCAAACAGATATTCAAGTCCAGATGTATTTCTTTCATGCAGTTGAACTGGCAGTGTATCCTTTTGTCTCTTTTGGGGCTGTGTGGTTTTCCACTCATTTGTTCAGTTGTCAGTTTACTTAAAACCAGACTAATAACATGAATGAGCCATTATTCCCATACATTTTTTCCAATTAAAGACAGAGAGGTTGATATTCAAAAGCAATTATGTGGCCAATGCCAGGGCCAACTGCATAAGTGCTTTTTTTTTTAAAGCCAGGCCACTTAAACAGATCATTTTGGACATATGAAATTATTATACAGCCAAACATAGCTATCCAAAAAGAGGATGAAATTTGGGGTGTTCTGGGGGCAGCAACACTGAGCTGTATAACTCCCATGTCGAAGTGGTGATATTTGTTGCTGAACATTTAAGCTACACATAAATAATCCCAGCACATGTACTGATTTCACAAATGCATGCTATAGAACATAAGTTTAACTTTCATTCCATAGTGGATTTTCTTTAGGACCATCAGAGTGGGTTATTTCACATGAGCTGTGTTATTTGAACGCTCAGGGCTCACCATAATTCGTGATAAGTCCACTTGTTTTAAACATTTTACTTGCACTTAAACACTGGGGTAGATATTCAGTTGGCAGCGCTCAGCATTTTGCTGACCAGATAATTTTAATGTTAAGCACATTAGCATTTCCATACTAGGACAGACCGAAGGTCCATCAAGTCCAGTATCCTGTCTCCAACAGTGGCCAATCCAGGACAGAAGTTTACGGCAAGATCCTAAAACAGATTTTATGCTGCTTATCCTAGAAATAAGCAATGGATTTTCCCAAGTCCAACTTACTATAACGGCTTATGGACTTTTCTTTTAGGAAATTATCCAAACCTTTTTTAAACCCTGCTAAGCTAACTGCTTTTACTGCTTTTACTGCATTCTCTGGCAACGAATTCCAGAGTTTAATTTAATATTGAGTGAAGAAATATTTTCTCTGATTCATTTTAAATTTACTACTTAGTAGCTTCTTTGCATGCTCCCTAGTCCTAGTATTTTAGGAAAGAGTAAACAAGAGATTCACATTTACCTATTCCATGCCACTCAGTATTTTATAAACCTCTATCATATCTCCCCTTAGCCATCTCTTCTCCATGCTGAAGAGCCCTAGCCGCTTTAGCCTTTCCTTATAGGGAAGTCGTCCCATCCCCTTTATCATTTTCGTTGATATAGGCCCTGCTGTACCTTCTTTTAATGCTGTGTGGCAGAAAGCTCAAGTTCTAAAACTATGAGGAAAAGGGTATGGAGACTAGTTAATAAAGTTTGCTCTTTTATTTTTTATTCTGTCTTTATCAATAACCTACAATTCCTGTTTTAAACCCCAATCTTTAAGTTACCAAAGCACACAGCAAAATAATGTTCACTTACCAGAGAAATGTCCTCTTCTCTCAGAACATCTCAGGAACACAACTTAAGTATCCAGGGTCCAACTGCCACATTTTCCATGTTTCACCAGCTACATCACAGAAGTTGGTCTGCTTAATGTTCTGGAAGCAATCAGCATTATTCCAGAGGCCTGAAAGCACTGGATCTCAAAGCCTTATGCTCCCAGGCCTGAGATTAAAGGGGCTGTGGTGCCGTTTTCCTCCCCCCCCCCCCCCCCCCCGATGAACCCCATCAGCACCGTCACTTGCCTGATCACACGCCATCCTCTTGATCAACACCTTCGTCCCCAATTACACTCCCCCCACCCCCAATTGACATGCCCCCACCCCCCGAGAGGATTCCCCTCCAACCTCGGGGCCTATTAACCCTGTATTTGAAGGTCCAGTACTCCTAGGGCAGGATAGATCCACAGTCTTCAAAATGGCATCCCTAGTGATAGCCTCACTCTAATACTACTAGGGGTCATGTTTCCTTATACATCATCCTATTGACTGCTTGCTATGGCAAGGACAAGAAAGTGATGGAGAATGGACAATGTTTGCAGTTAGCACTAACTGTAATGGTTGCAGATAGTGTGCACTGATTATTTGGCAGCTTCTAGGGGTCATTGCTGCCATTTTAAATCAAGGCTGCTGAAAGGGCAAGAGAGTCTTGTAATCTTGATGGGAGGGGGGAGTTTGCAGTAGACTTCCAAGGGGGGGCAGAGGGTCTGAGGTGTTGGAGGATGTTTAATTGATGCCGAGGAGCCTGCTGATGCATTCCGGGGATGGGGGAGAGGGGGTTCTTCAATTGATATAGAGGGTGCTATGGCAGAGCCCCTTATTATACTCCCCTTAGCACAGATGCAATTATACTATCAGTGATACACTTTTAACATGCAGTAACAGTCTGTATGGTGACTTGGGTAGATGCTGGCCATGCCCCCAATGGTTACTGCACAGTTATTACAGTTAACCTTTTTTTAGTTTTTGCATAGCTTTACTGGATTTTAATATCCTCCTCATTATTCATATTAGTGAGATAGTATTATAATATGATTACTTGACCTGCTTGCAATGAATTATATTCTTTTGTTGAGGCAAAATTTCTAAAAGATAAGAAATTACATGAACTTGTTGGACACGTGTAAACTCATAAAGATGTTGAATTATAAATTCAGAAATTGTGAGCAATAACACTAATCTCCAAGTAGGGATCATTTGTGTATTGCCCATAATGGACCAGATTCCATATAAGGCCCCTAAAAAATCTGTGCGATAAACATTTCCCCCTAAGCATATTCTATAAGTGGTGCCTAGATTTAGGTGCGGAATATATAGGATACACTAAGTTGATATCCCAGTGCCTAAAACTACTCACCTCTATTTACACTAACAAAAACATGGCGTAAATCCCTGCGCATAGATTTACATGCACCTAGGTATATTCTATAACTACACGCGTGAATTTTGGAACACCCATGAAACGCACACAGCCACACCCCTTTTGAACTGCACACATTAGAATTTAGGTGCAGCTCATTACAGAATATGCTTAGCAAGTTGTGCACGTAAATTCTAATTATTGCCAATTTGTGCTCATTTTTGCTTGTTAAGTGCTGTTATCAACGTTGATTATCTTTCTAAGCCAATTAAGTTACACACGTTGTTATAGAATACGCCTGGATTTCAGCACAGATCTCTAGGTATACTATATGGAATCCAGCAGAATATTCACAGGTCAATTACTTTTTAAGAAAGTATAAGGAAAAATATCAACACAGTAAATCTTTCAAAGCCTCACCTCATGCGTGGATTGTTGAGTAGTAGAAATGTGCATTCAATTAGCACACATTCAGTTTGTTAATACATCTTAAAAAGTTTAGTGCACCCAAAATTGATTTAACATGTGTTAACCTATGAACTGATATGCATAAAGTCGATTTGTGGGTGTTAAAAACTTCTAATGCATACTAAAAAGTTTCTTAAAATGAACATGTAAAACAAACTTCAACAAATGTGTGTATGTGGGGGGGGGGGGGGGGAACGGGGATTTTTTTTCCAAAAATGAACCAAATGTTTTTGCCTATGCACATCCCTCATGATTATGTATCTCTGACTCTTGAATTTTAAGGGCTTAGGTTTGCAGGGGAATAAGAAAGAGGAAATGGTATTTTGTGGAAATGTACATTTTTTCACAGTAGCAAGAAAGCTAGTGAAGTTATGCTAAAAAAAGCACAATATGAGGAGAATCATACATCGATAGGTAATTCGGTATGTTTTGTTACTCAATTTGCAGATATTGATGAATGTAGAACTTCTAGTTATATGTGCCAGTACCAATGTCAGAATGAACCAGGAAGATTCTCATGCATATGTCCTGATGGATACCAGTTGGTAGGCACCAGATCGTGTCAAGGTAAGAGTGTTGGTGATGAGACTAATTTTCAAAGCCATCCCTGCAGGTAAAGCAGTATTTTATCTACAGACATAAGTTTTGAGAAAACTAGTCACCATCTATACAGATGATTGTTCCCATGAGAATTACTTGCTTCTGTGCACAACAATCTGGATTTCTATCTATAAAATCAACAATGAAAGACACACAAAGGTCTATTTACTAAGCTTTGGTATATCTGCATGGTGCATTATTACCTTTATAGGCTTTGTTTGAAAACACATTTATTTTATCAATACTTATTGAAAAAATAGGTAGGTATATTCTAGAACTTTCTCAATAGTAATTATTATTTTTATTTTGCTGTGAATTATGTTTTCCTGGGATTCTGGCCCAATAATCATGCTTTGTTATTTGTCTTGAGTCATATTTGGTTAAGCGGACTACAAATACTTAGATTAGATTAGATTATTTACCAGTAACCCAAATTAGGGGCATAGTTATCAACATGGATTACCATTAAGGGGGGAAGTTATCAACATGGGCTACTGTTAAGTGGAGTTATATTACCACAAGATGGGTTATATTAGCACAGGATCTCTTTGCATAAAATGGGACCCTGTGCAAAAATAATCCAATTTATTAGTAACGGGGGGGGGGGGGGGGGGGGAGAGTTATCAACATGGGCTAATGTTAAGTTGGGTTATTTTACATGTTTGGTTATTTTAGCACAAGGTCCCATTTTATGCAATGAGATCCTGTATTAAAATAACCCAACTTAACAGTAGCCCATGTTGATATCTTCCCTGTTTAAGATGGGTTATTTTACCATTAACTTGTACAATGAGACCTGGGGGCATGTTCCCGCCTCCTATATCAGCATTTGGTGCTAGCAATCTATGGTGGCTTGATACTGTTTGGCATGCTTCTATTGTATGATACTCAGAAAGTCATCAAACATGCAGAGACCCATTCAGTGGTGTGCTGGAGCAGGCTCTGAAGGGCTCCCAAAAGCCATTTGTTAAATTTTTAAGAATTCTGAGAGCCGGTTGTTAAATTGCCCCCACCCCCGCCCCATGGCTACTTTACAAACTGGCTCCCAAAATGTGAGCTTGGGGTCTCCCCTGAATTCTCTTTTACTTTGCTGGTGGGGATGCTGAGCCATGGGGAGCAGGTTACATAATCAGCATGCAGCTGTTAACGCATCCTTTTATAGAATTGTTCTGCTAAGTTTCAATGATGGATGTAAAGGCAGATGGGAACTGCTTATTGTAATATTTATTATTCACAGTGGCGTACCAAGGGGGGGGCGGTGGGGCGGTCCGCCCCTGGTGCACGCTGCTGGGGGGTGCCGCGGCGCGCGTCTGCTCTGAGTTCGCTGACTTTGCGCGTTCGCTGCAGCTCCCTCTGCTCTGCCCTGGAACAGGTTACTTCCTGTTCCAGGTCAGAGGGAGCTCAGCTGCAGCGAACGCGCGAAGTCAGGGAACTCTGAGCAGGCGCGCACTGCGGCACCCCCCCAGCGGCGTGCACCCGGGGGGGGTCCGCGCTGCATCGGGGGGGCGCAGCCCCGGGTGTCCGCCCCCCTAGGAACACCACTGATTATTCATCTATTCTTTCTGTAAGATGTAATAACTACAGCAGGTGTGTGCATTGCCATAAATGTTCAGTCCATGCTCCTTTTTAAATGAATTGTTCCCAGTTTTCAGACATTATTTCCTGTTCGTTTCCCCTATTTGTTTTTGTGCATGTATTATATACAAACATTAATTCATAGATGTAAACAAGTATAAGTAATTTGTGCGTACAAGTATTAGGCAATCAAATGAACTGAATACTTGCTCAATAAATGCACATCTCTAGCAATGCACCTTGGGTAAAATGGTTAAAAATGTCAATATTAATTTAAATTAAATCTGTGTGTGAAACAGTCTTTTATAAATAGAAATGGGATCTTTGATTATTGCCCACCTTGTCCATAGGTAAAAGTATGCAATGTTTCTCAACAGCACAAGAGGAGATCCCATGGGCAGTGCTAGGGTGAGACGCTGAACTAGATGCATCGTTTTGTGATGAAAGACTGCATGAAGAGAAAGCAGGCACAAATCTCTGTGCATAATTTTTGCTTGGCAATAATCAACATAAAACTGCTTTGTTATGGATGAAAACCTTACATGTCAAAGTAGTGCACAGTTTGCTCTGAGGATCCATTTTATTATACACCCTTAAGGGGAGCGCTTTTATAAACTTCTTTTTCTGTAGGTAAAACCTGTGTTGTCTAACAAGGACTTTTATCAAATTACCCTAGGGGTTACATCAGTGCTGCCCAGACTTTTATCTAATATAATAAAAATTCACATGACCCCAGATGATTGAAAACAAAATAACAGATCCACCCCTCCTCTCTCTTCCTGCTACTTATCCAAAGCATAAAGGCAACGGGCAGCAGCAGTAGCAGTTAGCACAGGCCCTGTGTGTCAATGTACTTTCACTGACCCCAGTACTATGCAGGAAGCGCACAATGGTGGAGAGGGCGGAGCCTGTGAACATTCACTGACTCATAGTCTTCATGCTGATTGTCACTACTGGTTATAGATCACAGTGGAGGTCCAGAGGAAGGGAGAACCACAACCCTGTTTCTATGACCCCCCATCTATCAATCATGTGACCCTATTTGGGGTCTCGACCTATAATTTGGGATCTGCTGGGTTACATGTTATAAAGTAGGCATTTGTTATAAAATAACCTTCCATGTTTCCTTCCCTGTCGTTTTCCTTTTCTTCCACAATTTTGGAAAGTATAATCAAAGAATATTTTTGTTAAATCAGTCCTTGGGAATTTACTGCCAAAAATCACCACATACTGATAAGAAAATTGTACTTGGTATACAGCTATCACTTTATTGTAAGGCTAATAAGATTCTTTCCATGTTGTTCACAGATATAAATGAATGTGAAACACAGCATGACTGTAGAGAAGATGAAATGTGCTGGAATTATCTCGGTGGATTCCGTTGTTACCCCAGAAATCCTTGTCAAGAGCCTTATGTCCGCATGTCTGAAAAGTAAGACAGAACATGTTAAGACTAAAATGCAACCAAAATGTTTTGTCTTCCAAGGAAGGGACCTTTGTAGTCCTCAGAACTTGCATTTTTAAACATTTGTTATCCTTTATAAATGGCATTATTGGGCACCAATGTTTCAAACCATGCATTAGAGCAGTGGTTCCCAAACCTGGTCCTGGAGGCACCCCAGCCAGTCAGGATTTTAGGATATCTACAATGAATATTCATGAGAGAGATTTACATACATTTACTTTGCTGGTTTTCATTTAATTCATGTTATTTTTTGTGGAACAACATGGTACTCTCATTCTCTACATTCTGAAATGTTTTTTATGAGATTGCCCACTGCATTAAACATTTTTTTTTCCAGTCGCTGTGTTTGCCAAGTCACCAATACAGTTTGTCGAGAGCTGCCATACTCAATTACATACAAATATATGAGCATCCGTTCTGAAAGATCAGTACCATCTGATATCTTTCAGATTCAGGCTACTACTATCTATTCGAACACTATTAACACTTTCCGGATTAAGTCTGGAAATGAAAATGGAGAGTTTTACCTGAGGGTGAGTACTTGGGAATATTTTCTTAAAACAGTTCTTTCATGGGAATGTCTGAATGTATAATGTCTAGTGGTCATGGTAGCAAAATCAATTAACATATGTGGAACCATAGGCCACCATCATGATATCAAGATTGTGTCAAAAGATGTGTGAGAAGAAACTTGAAGACCTGAATATGTGTACCCTAGAGGAAAGAAAGGATAGAGGAGATATGTCTAAATACTTGAACAGTATTAATCTACAAACAAATCTTTTCTAGAGACAGAGAAGTAGTAAAACTAGAGGACATAAATTGAGGTGGTAGACTTAGGATTAATGTCAAGAAATACTTCTTCATAGAGAGAATGATGGATGCCTGGAATGCCCTCCCAGTGGAGGTGGTGGAGACAAAAAACAGTGACGGAATTCAAAAATAAGTGGGATAGATACAAAGAATCCCTAAATAGAAAGAGGGTAGTATCATACCAAGACTTAACTCATCAACAGTTATAAGTTCATTAATGATGGGCATGAGTGGTGCTTAGAAGGCAATTCCAGCAGTGGAAAAGTGAGGCCAGTGCCGGTCAGACTTCTATAGTCTGTTTTCCGTATACGGCAAGATGGGCTGGAGTGGGTTTCAACAGCAACTCTAGTACTTGGGATGTAGGGCCAGAGCCAGGCAGCCTTTTACAGTATGAGCCAAGAATGAAAATGGCAAGGACAGATCAGCTTCAACAAGTGAAGAGTCCAGTTTAAATATTTAAATAATCAACACGATGTATTAAAATTCCAAATATTCCTTTATTCTCAAATATTATCTTCTTTTATATATAAAAAGTAGTTGAGCATTTAGCTATGGCTCAACGGTGGCCAAACCCGTTTCACTTTACATGATTCAACAGGAGCCGTGCATCAACTTTCTTATAATATCAAACAAGATAAGAACGCTGCATGAAAGAATTGGGGTTTGATAAGATGAAATGTGATCACAAAAATATGTGATACCATCTTGTTTGATGGTATCACATACCCTCATCTCCCCTTACGTTCCTACCCGTAACCTCCGCTCTCAAGACAAATCCCTCCTTTCAGTACCCTTCTCCACCACTGCCAACTCCAGGCTCTGCCCTTTCTGCCTCGCCTCACCCCATGCGTGGAATAATCTCCCTGAGCCCATACGCCAGGCCCCTTCCCTGCCCATCTTCAAATCCCTGCTAAAAGCCCATCTCTTCAATGTCGCCTTTGGCACCTAACCACTACTCAAGAAATCTAGACTACCCCAACTTGTCATTTCGTCCTTTAGATTGTAAGCTCCTTTGAACAGGGACTGCCCCTTTTTTGTTAAATTGTACAGCGCTGCGTAACCCTAGTAGCGCTATAGAAATGTCAAGTAGTAGTAGTAGTAGTAGTAGTAGTAGTAGCCTTCCTCTTTTTGAGGTTACTAAGGACAGATCAGGCCACCAAAGAGGGAGAGAGTCCAAAGCAGGGGTGTGGCCAGACCTCGAGGTGGGAGGGGGCCAGAGCCCAAGGTGGGAGGGCACATTTTGGTCTGCCGCCCCCCACCCCCTGCTGCCACTGTACATATCTTGGCTGGTGGGGGTCCCCAACCCTGCCAGCTGAAGCACTGCCACCACTCATACCTTGGCTGGTGGGGGTCCCCAACCCCCGCCAGCTGAAGCCTTTTCCCAGCGCTGGTCTCTGGCGCTGCCACATTGCCTGCCCTGCTCTCTCTTCCCCTCATATCCAGCACACTCGTATTTAATGAAATTGAGCATGTGGGCCCCTAAAGTTTCCTTTTCCTTCTGGTTTTGTCATCCTTTTTGCTAGGGAGTTCCCCTATTGATGGACTTGGTATCACAATGTTGTTTAACGTTTTCTACTACTACTACTACTATTTAGCATTTCTACAGCGCTACAAGGCGTAATAGTAGTAGTAGTATTTCTTCCCTTCTGTATTGATTTCTTTTTAAAATTTGTGATGATGTCCTAAGCATGAGTTTGTCTAAACTTATGATAAAAATAAAATTAGAAAACAAATTACTGTCAAGTAACCTCATAGGGGTACCTCTCAGCCCTGCTTCATTATTGATTGAAAAGCTGGATGGGAGGACTAGGGGGATCTTTTGATCCTGCTACTTTTTTGATCAGGAGAAAAAGTGGTGTGGTGGGGGGGGACAACTCGGGGCAGGTGACAGGAGGGAATCAGGGAATCCTTCAGTCCCATGACTTTCTCACCAGGAAGAAGAAAGAATAAAAAGCCTATATTTGAGGGCACAGGAAGTAACTGTCTTGGGGGTCTATTTATTAACCTGAGGTGTACATTAATATATGTTAATGTGCTTTATAGGAGCTTTTTAAATAAGGGTGTCAAGCCCATAAGGAATGGCTACTGCACGACCGCATTGAGGTTTTTCTTCCCTCAGGGGGCGTGGCAAGGGCAGAGAGTGGGCATGGAAGCATTAGTCAGCTAGCACATTACACCTCCTAAATAGAAGGCAGTAAGTGGTGCCATGTTAACTCTCATGTTAACCCATGACCTGCAGTAAATATAGTGTGAACGCCCCCAAATGATGCCACATAAAATTTGCAGCTTCTGTATGGTAAAATCTCCCTTAAGCCACAGCAACTGCTAACTTTAGTGGATTTTAGTAAAAGGGCCCCATCATTTACAGAGGTTTCTATTAATTGGCAGTAGGGTCAATCACTAATAACATTTGAAAATGTGCATCAACACGCATTATCACTTGTTAGTAAATAGACCCTTTAGTTTTGAAATCAAAACATGAATATAACAGTGTTCTTTTAGCAGTTGTCTTGTTTAACTGCAATATTCATTATACATTTATATTAGCATTGTACATATTGTAAAGCTGGTAGTGAGATATCTAACATCAACAAAGTAGTTCTATATTTGATCATGTATTAATATTTTTTTTTGTTTAAAAATTAATATATATATATTTTGTCTTTTGTTTTACAGCATACTAGTGGGGTCAGTGCAATGCTTGTATTGATGAAACCACTTTCTGGACCAAGAGAACATATTGTAGATTTGGAAATGGTGACAATCAACAGTTTAATGAACTATCGTACAAGCTCTGTGCTAAGATTAACAATAGTAGTGGGGCCTTACCCATTTTAACAGTTTCTCGGTTCCCATAAGCACTTAACACAGCCAAAGAATATTATCAAAAATAAAGCACTTAACATTTTATTTATAGATTTTTCTTTTATTTTAGAAATATCCAATAAATCTGTTTGTAATCATTTACACTTGTTAAGCATCAAAATTAATGCATCGGTACCTTGATATTAAGTAAGCATTCTAGCATTCTTTCTGTAAATTGTATCATGTATGGATTTCACATTTATCCATAATTTGAGCTCTAAGAATCTTGACTGATTATTTTGTAAAATGTCATTCATTATCTAACTAGACTAAGCTGTCAAAAGAACCAGTTGTGTATAGTTTTATGATAGTATTAACAAACTTTTACAGCTTGTACACTGATATTCACATCGGGGACAAGGTAACAAATTATGGGCTCTGTTTACTAAGCCGCGCTGTAGGTGCGCTATTATTTTTAGCGTGTGCTAAAAATTAGCGTGCACTAATGCTAGACACCCATAGGAATATATGGGTGTCTCTAGCATTGGTGCGCGCTAAAAACGATAGCACGCCTTAGTAAACTACAGTATAATTTGTAGTTACAATGGCTTAATGCAAGATTTGTTATGTAGTAATTGCATATTTTACATGGCACCTTTTCGGGGTATTTCCACAGTTTTGGGGTTTGTTTTGCTTTATTTTTGCAGGTTATGCATTAATGATCTCATTAGCACACAATACTTGCTGAGAGTTAATGTAGGATCATTTACTGCCTCCTATTTAGGAGGTGGTAAGTGGTCCTGCATGAACAGTATGTTAGCCAGATAGCGTGCAGTAAGTGCAATGTGCAGTAGCCTGTTTCCCCATGTTAACTGTGCTTTAAGTGCTTAACGCACTGTAGTGAAAGGGCCTTTAAGATGTTTGAACTTAGAAGTCATTTTTTATAAATAAGTTATTACTGTATAACTGAATGCCCCACAATGATAACTTTTAAAATCATCTGAAAATTAGGTTTCACAAAGGTTTATGCAGTCAGTTCGATCACATGCAATGGAGACCTTGAACTGTCATGTAATGTATTGATTTACTATTTCTAAGAATGTGAAAAGTACAAGGTCAGTATTCAAAAGATTTATCTGGGGAATTAATACACATTCAAATTTGAATTTCCCAGACTACTGACTAGTTGACTTTGGCCAAACCCAGCCAAAAGTTAACTGGTTAAAATAAGGAAGACTCAGAAGCATAATGGGGGCAAGTTAAAACTTAAACCAGATAGCATTGATACAACAGACCACATTAATAGCATGTCTAAATTACTGGATATGCTGAATTGGCTCAACTAGAAATCTCCTAGAAACTAATGAGTATTGGCCTCTACAATTTTCATTTCATGAGAAATTTTGCAAATATTCTAAATCAATCCATATTTGTGGAAATATTTGTTATATGCATCAGTGTAATGGAATAACTTGTACACATAGGAGAGAAAATGAGAAAAAAAAAATTGCCATTAAAAAAATGTCTCCCTTATTAAAATAAAAGAGCGGGTTGCAAAATTCATTGGGTTTTTTTTAAGCCTGATTCATCAGAAATTCCCATTAAAATTTAGGTGAAGTGGAAGCCTGCTTGGAGCTATTTAAAAAGCAAGTCCGATTTGTGTTGCTATACCCGGCCCGGCTGAGGGTCCATCATGAAGGCAAAACCCATGTCTTCACTTCACCAGCAGAAGCATTGCAGATGGCCAAGAGGATCGATAGCGGAGTGGAGAAGAGGGCAGAGGAGCTGGCGAGTGCAAGTTAGCGGAGATCACATGAACTATGATGTAGAAGACAGATCTGCATAAGATGAGGAGCAGGTGCCCTAGACTAAGACTTGTGTGAATAATATTCTAGGAGAGTCCTGATTACGATGCGGAGGAGTTCTTACTGGAGAGGGGATTACTGATGGGATTATCATTAAGTGGGATTATGTAATATAGTGCTGGGACTTGAGGTTGTTTTGCACTGTAATGTTTAAATTCCAGTATTGGATTTGTGGGAAATGTTTAAGTAGGAATATAAGATGTAGTGGGTAAAATCTTTAAGAGTTGTGGATGCAGGGGGAAGGGGCAGAGCGGACACATGACTAGTTCTCATGTCAGAACAATGCTCAGTTGTTTGTGGGGTGGAGGGGAGGGGGGAGGGGCGGAGGGGGAGAGGGGTAGGGGAGAGGGGGAATATTTTGTTCTCTTGGTTATCTTTATTTTCATGTGTGCTGGATGGCGGAGACAGAGAATAGGGAGGTTAATGGGGGGGCACCTTAGGGCTGGGAGGTGCGCCCTCAACACTGTATCAGTATATATGAGGGCTTACCGAGTTCTAGGTATGATTAATGGTTCCAGTTAACTTGATTTCTTGGAACATAGGGGGGGGGTCTCCGCCCGTAAAACGTAAAAAAATCCTGCAGGCGTTGCAGAGACATGCAGCAGTCATAGCGTTCCTTCAGAAGACACATCTGACGTCACTAGAACACACTAAATTTCAACAGGGCTGGGTGGGAAATGTAGTGGGATCCCCGGCTTGCAATAAGAGAGCAGGGGTGCTAATCATGTTCCGTAAGGGGCTACAGGTACATATAAAATCGGTTAAGAGGAGCACTGAGGGTAGATACGTCTTAGTAGAAGTGGAATTGGGGGGGGGACCCTATATGTTCTCTGTAACATCTATGCGCCCAATGTGTATGAGAAGAAATTTTATAGTGAGATCATTGCATTGTTGAGTCCTTACCAGGGGAATAATGTTGTTCTGGGGGGAGATTTTAATCTGGTGTTTGATCCCTTAGTAGATAAAACAGGACAGGGGGGCCCTGGGAAGTGGCATTATTTGAGGGGACTCCCTTTTTTATGCTCCACTCTGAATTTGATAGATGTGTGGAGAATTTTACATCCAACGTGCAGGGACTACACCCATCTATCGCGGGCCCACTCATCAATGTCACGCGTAGATTACTTGTTCATCTCAAGCCGCCTGTTCTCCAAAACTCTGGAAGCAGAGATAGGAGCGTGTGAGATCTCGGATCACTCTTTTATATGGATAAAGTTAGCAATGGCAGGGGGGAGGAAGGAACAGGGAGATTGGAAATTTCCGTTTGAGCTGTGTAGGGACACAAAGTTCCGGGAATTTCTGCAGGGAAAGTGGCGGGACTTTGAGTTTAATAACAGAGAACATAAGGAGCAGCCCGGGCTATATTGGGAAACAGCTAAAGTAGTCCTGAGAGGAGAGATCATTGCTTATAGGGCTTGGACGAGGAAAATGAGGGACAAGGAGATATTGTGATTGGAGAGAGAGGTGAGGCTCCACAGAATTAAGTATGGGGTATCTCCGACAGGAGAACAGAAATGGTCTTATTTGGCCTCCCAGAGAGAATTAAATGAGCTCCTGCACGAGCGGGCACAAAAATCAATATTGTACTACAAATACCAGTTGTTCTGATATGGGAACAAGGCAGGGGCCCTATTAAGTCGTTTGGCTTGGGGGAAAGGGGGCCCTTCTAGAATCCTGCAAGTGCGGGGCCTCAGTGGAGGAATGCTGAGGAGGTCGCAGGATATTGTAGAGGGTTTTCAGCAGTACTTTATGACATTGTATAAGGAGCCTACAGAGATAATGTCTGATAGTACAATGTTTCTGGATAATATTACTCTCCCGAAGATATCGGTGGGGCAAGAGAAACTTCTTAATGCTCCTATTGCGGAGGGAGAGTTGATGTTGGCAGTGCAGCAGAGTGATATTCATAAGGCGCTGGGCTCGGATGGGTTTAGTATGACATTCTATAAACTATTACAAGAATAAGTGACAACCCCTCTGGTAAGTCTATTTAACTCGGTGGCAAATCAGGGGCCGGGGCCGGAGACCTTTCGCATTGCTAAAATGATTGTTTTGCTGAAGCCGGGCAAGAACTCAGAGGAACTGGGGTCATATAGGCCAATATCTCTATTGAACTGCGATGTCAAGTTATATGCAAAAATTTTGGCCAATCGGCTGGCCCGGGTGCTTCCGGATCTGGTGGCACCTCCGCAGGTGGGGTTCGTGAAGGGTAGGTCAATGGCGAGCAGTGTGAGGGCTCTCATAGCATCTTCGGAGAGGGTGGAAGAGCAGAAATGGCCTTCTCTGCTTGTCAGTTTCGATGCAGAGAAGGTGTTCGACCGAGTGGTTTTCTGTTTGCGGTGTTGCATAAAGTAGGTATCGAGGGCTTTTTTAGTGAGGCTGTAAGGGCCCTATATTCGAACCCCCAGGCGTTTATGTGGATCAATGGCGAAAGATCAGCGGCATTTCCGATCAGAAGGGAGCTGAGATAGGGGTGTCCTCTCTCACCTTTGCTGTTTGTTCTCGCGTTAGATCCGCTGATCAGAGAGATTGAGTCACATCCAGAGGTGGCAGGAGTAACCTGGGGGTCATCTGAATTTAAGGTGTCAGCCTTTGCGGATGAAATCCTGGTGCACCTTACACTACTACTACTTAACATTTCTTAAGCGCTACTAGGGTTACACAGCGCTGTACAATTAAACATAGAAGGACAGTCCAAGCTCAAAGAGCTTACAATCTCAAGGACAAGTGAACAGGCCTACAGATCCTAAGAAATCCCTAGAAGCTTTATTGGAATTGTTCCAGGAATACGGAGATTTTGCAGGGTTCCAAATTAATTTTTCTAAATCTTTGGCTCTGACGGCTCTGGATAGTGTGAAGGCAGAGTGGGGGGAGAGGTTTCCCTTAAAATGGGCTGCGCAATGTTTCACATACCTGGGTGTGCAAGTAGCCATGAAAACTTCGGCCTTTTACTCCTTAAATTTTACCAGGTTAGTAGACCATATGAGAGAGAGGCTGCGTAAATGGGCGGTTTTGCCACTTATGGTGCATGGGCGGGTTCAGTTGTTCAATATGCTAGAATTCCCCAGATGGCTCTATGTGCTCCAGGTTCTCCCGTTGCATCTGCGTACTAAAGACATAACACAATTTTATAAACATCTGCGGCTCTTCATCTGGCTGGGGAAAAAGCCTAAGATGCCGATGAGGTTGATGTTGGTTCCATGGAGGGTGGGGGGTATGGGAGTCCCAGATATTAAACGGTATAATCAGGCATGTCTCCTACGGCATTTAGGTGATTGGTTGCTGGACAGATGGGATTTCACACCTCAGAAGATGGAACAGGACTTTTTCACACCGTTTCATTTATATTTTTTGCTTCATGGGCCGAGCAAATTTAAGTGCAGCTTGTTATTAGGGCCTATGCGGGAGGTTTGGAGGGATCTGAACAGATACTGGGGTTTGGAGGAGGATGTTTCTGACTTACTGCCGTTGCAAGGTAACCCCTCATTTCTGCCTGGCTCTGACAATAAAGTGTTCCGTAGTTGGGCTTCTTTGGGGATCACGAGAGTGGAGCATGTTTTGGGGTCGGGAGGAAGCCTGTTAAATTTGGGGGCTCTGGGAGTGGGCATAGATCTTAGACATGAGTTTGCATATCAGCAACTGAAGCATTATGTCCAGACCTTGAGCTTGGGAAAGCTGGATAGTGGGCACGGGCGGAAAATCAGGGAATTTTTCAAGGCTGTGCCGGGAGAAAGATTCTCGGTATCAGGAATCCACAATGGGGCCCAATAAAGATACGACAGCCATTACAGCCCGTTGGGCGTTAGATTTGCAGAGACCCAATCTGGAGATAGATTATATAAAATTAGTGTCTCGGATCCTTGGGCTTTCGGTCAATGCTCATCTTAGAGAATGTCAATATAGAATTTTGTATAGAGCTTAAATGACCAAATCATAGGTGTTTAAGATGGGAGGGGTGCCAGATCTGCTCTGTTCTAAATGTCAGCGGATGGAAGGTACATTCTTTCATTGTCTCTGGGAGTGCCCCTACATAAAAGCATACTGGGAGGAGATACTTACCTATTTGGAAGGTCTTGTGCAGTCCCGGATTAGTCTTACCCCGATGGGGATCCTCCTAGATAAATATGAACTTTTTGCCCTCCAACAAAGGGGACAAAAACAACTCATGCGTAAGGCCTGCGTATTGGGGAAGAAATTGATTATGAATAGGTGGCTGGATGTGGCTCCGCCGGATTATTGGCATTAGAGGAACAAGCTGCATGATCTTTTGTGGCACGAACGTAGGGCGATGGAACCCTCCCCCAAAGGGAGAGCTCAGTTCCTGGAAATCTGGAGACCTTATATACAATCTCTGTCATCGAAAGCACGAAGCTTGGTACTAAATGGTTTTTGAAAGGTTTTTATTTTCTTTATCATTTTTATTTGGTTTGGAGGGGAGGGATCAGGTAGCTGGGGAGGAGGGAGGTTTGGGGAGGGAAGCGGTGGACGGGGCGGTTTCTGTGGAGAAGGAGAGTTTTGAGGAAGGGTCTTCTTTTGGGGATCACTATAGTTGTATATTCCCAATGAGCATGCCGTTCACCTTCTGGGGACATATGCCATGTATTACGGTACATAAGCAGGGTCTGGCCGATACACGGGAGGCTATAAGAGTAAAGGCTTCCTGTTGGGCAGTACATTTATTTAGACGCCAGATCATAACTTGTGCTAGACAGAGGTGGGCGAGTGGACTACGTCTCCGGTGAATAAGTCTCGAGGCCGTAGACTTAGTCGACTATACGGACAATGCGGCCCCAAGTACATCACCATTGGATGTTTAGAGGGTGGGTAGGAGGGAAGGTATAGGATACGAAGGGGGAAGAAATTGGAAAATGTTGATGATGCGTTCTCTGGTTGTATTGATCTAGTACATTTAAGAGTATATTATGTTACTCCAGTTTATGAGAAAGTATTGATGTATCTTTTGATGTGTCATCAATAAAAATGTTGAAACATAAAATTTAGGTGAAAAAAAAATTTTGCCAGTAGACATTCTTTGCTAATTTGTCTGTTCAATCAAGTCTATTTTTATGGCTTCTTTTAATTTGCATTTTTATTCCAATCTTTCTTCCAGACAGTCCTATCAGAAAGAAGTCATAGACCCCCAGATTCTATACATGGTGCCCAGATTTGCATGTCCAAATTAGTATGCACTCCTGAGATGCACACACAAATTAATTGAATAACAAGCTCTGAGCCATTACTAATTGGGTGCTAACAACCAATTACTGAGGTTAATTGCCACCCATTAGAATTTGCATGTGCATCTTGCTGAATGCTATTCTATAAGCCAGGGTGCCAAAGTCCCATACTCCCTAATTCCATAAAAGTTGCCACAAATTGCATGTGCAAATTTTAGTGTGGGCCCAGTACACATCATTTAATTGAATAATGAGCCAATTAGTGCCAATAATTGGCTTTTTAACAAGAGATTATTGGCACTAATTAGATTTAATTGGCATTTATGCGAGTAAATTTATACACAATCGGTAAAAGGGGCACGGAAATGAGAGGGTCATGGGTGTAATGGGGGCGTTGCTAAAATTAACACGCATTATTATAGAATAATTGGGATACACACCTAATGTAGGCGTGTAAATTTGCACCACATTTCAGTTGGTGTAAATGGCCATGCCTAAAGTTAGGTGCGATTCCCGGGCGTAAGCAGCACTATTCTATAAACCATACCTACTACTACTACTACTTAACATTTCTAAAGCGCTACAAGGGTTACGCAGAGCTGTACAATTTAACATAGAAGGACAGTCCCTGCTCAAAGAGCTTACAATCTAAAGGACACGTGAACATGGCTTATAGAATAGCGTTTTTTCAGCACCAATTTTGTTGTGCCATATATAGAACGTAGCCCATGGTGTAAATCTGAAACGGGGGAATGGGACGGGCATGGGCATGTCAGGGGCATTCCAAAAATTTGTGTATGTACTTATAAAATACAGGGTCAGCGCACCCAACTTGGTTGCTAGTATTTACACCAGGTTTCAGTAGGCATAAGTCTGATGCCCCAAGCTTGGGTGTGGGAACTGGCACCAAGCATGATTCTATAAAGGGTGCATACTTTTTATAGAGTTATGCATAGCGCCAATCTTTTCTGGTGCCCATTTATGAGCATAATTTATAGAATTTCCCCCAGAATGCTTTAAGTTGTGGCTAGTAGAGCTATAGTCAATACCTCACTTGGGGGTCCTTTTACAAAGGTATGCTAGTGTTTTTATCACAAACTAAAAATAAACATGCACTAAACGCTAGAGACACCCAAATATTTCTATGGGCATCTCTAATGTTTAGCGCGCACTAAAAACCCTACTGCGCCTTTGAAAAGACCCCTTTAACCCCACATAGTATTTTGTTGTCATGCACTAGCTTTTTTAAAATAACATTTTCAGCTGTTCTTTTAAGGCATTATTTAGCAATACATGGTTGCACAGTAATAACTTTTGAAGACTTTAAACTGCTGAATACATTAAAAAGATGCTTCAACAAGAAGTGCCACTTTATCTATTTTCTCATATTTTATTCTAAAACTAAAATATACTTAGGACTTAGTTTGAGTTGTAATTTAAAATATGCACATTCATCCATAAATTGAGTAGGCTGTATATAGAAACTAGTTCTTTCATCTTCATCACAGCACTCTACTATAAACTTTGCACATAACTCCTCTACATTCTCCTAACTCAATTCCAGAGCTTAAATTACACTTTCCTTGACAAACTGACAGAGTATGTTTATATTTTTGGTATACTTAGAGCCTTATTCCATAATTGTTTTCCCCATAGATATGGACCAGGAGAAAAGTCTTAGTGAAACAAGCACCTAACTCCTATGACCATTGATCCTTAGAAGCCACACAAGATGAGCCAGTCCAGTTGATTAACAAAAGCACTGTGTGTTGACTAGGGCCCAGTTGCACTAAACCTAATGAGCCAGCAATGTGGTTTTTACACTGGTTCTGGCCAGTTTAGCAAGTGAGGAGTACAACCAGACATGCACAAAAGGGTTCTCCGAGCTCATTTCCTATCACGGTAGCAGCTAACGAAAACGGAATGCAAAGCTATTATAATGAGCTAATTACTATACAAATGTGCATGCAAAGCGATGCACAGACGTTTTCTGACCCAATGTACAGAAACAGTTCCTACCTTTACCGTGGAAAAGTTCACAGAGGGTCAGGAGCTGCCGGTATTTCCTGGTGGCTGGCTGAGGAGAGCTGTCAGAGCTGCGGACTGGCCAGTCCTGCCAGGGAAACGTTCTGTCCTTGATCTCCAACTGCTGCCCCTGCTCCTGCCAGTACTATCCCCCCAAAAGGATGCCAGTAGTGTTCTTGAGGCTGGTGAAGTGTGCTCATAAGATCTTTGATTTGTTACTACACAGCTACAAATAACCCCCCCCCCCCCCCCCCCCGGGACTCCCTGCTTGAGCCATTCTAGCCTGATCAATGAGAAGTGGGGTTCAAACCCTGCTCAGTGTGCAGCACTGGCTAAGAATTCAAATAGAATGTTAGGAATTATTAGGAAAGGAATACAGAACAAAACTGAAAATATTACAATGCCTTGGTATTGTTCCATGGTGCGCCCACAGCTCAAATATTGTGTGCAACTCTGCCCAACAAGATAAATTCATTGCATAAGGTATGATATGATAATACATATCCATACTTTAACCTTGATTTGCCCTTGCGATTACCGGGCACAGAACATAGAAGTCTGCCCAGCACTGGCCTTGTTCTTCAACTACTGAAGTTGTCATCAAAACCCCACTCCAGCCTATCCAAATCGGTCCAGCCACAATCAGGGCATGGACCCTAGAAGTCTGCCCATCATTAGCCTCATTCTCTGGCTACTGAAGCTGAATCTGTCCAGCCACAATCAGGGCACAGACCGTTTAAGTCTGCCCAGTACTAGCTTTGCTTCTCAATTGCTGGTGTTGCCATTTAATCACAGCTAAGCTTGTTTGGTTCCATGCCTTCCATATAGGATTCCTTTGTGTTTATTCCATGCATTTATGCATTCCGTTACTGTTTTCATCTCCACAACCTCCCACAGGAGGGCATTCCAGGTATCTACTATCCTATCTATGAAAAAGTACTTCCTGACATTATTTCTGAGTCGGCCCCACTGCAAATTCAGTGCATGCCCTCTAGTTCTACCACCTTCCCGTCTCTGGAAAAGGTTTGTTTATATATGAACATCCTTTCAAATATTTGAATGTCTGTATCATATCACCCCTGTCTCTCCATTTCACCAGGGTATACATGTTCAGGTGAGCAAGTCTCTCTTCATACATCTTGTGGTGCAAACCCCATACCATTTTTGTCGCTTCAAGTTTTTTAATGTTCTTAGCAATATATGGCCTCCAAAACTGAACACAGTACTCCAAATGGAGCCTCACCAACAACTTGTACAGGGGCATCAATACCTCCTTTCTTCAGATGGTTATACCCCTCTCTATGCACCCTAGAATCCTTCTGGCTGAGACCACCATCTTGTCGCATTGTTTCATCACCTTCAGATCCTCAGACACCATCACCCCAAGGTCCCTCTCTTGAGCTATGTTTATCAATCTTTCTCCTGTCTGGTACATCTCCTTTGGATTTCTGCACTTCAAGTACATCACTCTGCACTTCTTCGCAATAAATTATAACTGCCAGACCTTTGACCATTCTTCTAATTTTTGGAGATCTCTTTTCATGGTTTCTATTCCCTCTGGGGTATTCACTCTATTGGCTATCTTTGTGTCATCTTCAAGAAGGCAAACTTTTCCTTCTAGCCCTTCAGCAATATCTTTCACAAAGATACTAAACAGAATCAGCCCCAGTATCAACCATTGAGGCACTCCACTACTCACCTTCCTTTCCTGCGAGCAAATTCCATTTACCAGCACCCTATGTTGCTGGACAGTCAACCAGTTTCCAATCCAGTTCACCACTTTTGGTCCTAAGTTCAGCCCTCTTAGCTTATTCCCGAGTCTTCTATGAAGAACTATATCAAAGGCTTTGCTCAAATCCAAGTAGATTACATCTAGCGCATGTCCTTTATCCAGTTCTTTGGTAACCCAAAGAAATAAATCAGATTTGTTTGTCAGGATTTTATTTTGGTAAATCCCTGTTGCCTCTGATCCCCCAACCCATTGAATTCTAGAAAATTAACCATCCTTTCCTTCAGCAGCAAATCCATTATTTTTCCTACCACCAACAAAAGGATTACAAGCCTGTAGTTTCCCATTTCTTCCCTGTCCCTACTTTTGTGAAGAGGGACCACATCAGCTCATCTCCAATCCCACGGAACCTCTCATGTCTCTAAAGATCTATCAAATAAATTCTTAAGAGGTCTCGTCAGCATTTCTCTTAGCTCCTTCAGTATTCTGATATTTATCCCATCCAGCCCCATAGCAGCTAAACACGGTCCTTTGCCAGGATTTTCTTCTGTGAACACCGAACGGAAGAATTTGTTTAGCACGTTCACCTTATCCTCATCATTCTCCACATAGCTGTTCTCAGCATCTTTCAGTCTTACAATTTCATTCCTACATTTTCTACTTTCCTCAATATATCTGAAAAAGGCCTTGTCACTTCTTTACGACTTTAGCCAATTTTTACGACTTTAGCCAATTTTTCTTCCACCCTTGCGTTCACTAGATGGTTGAGGGGAGATATGATACAACTGAGTGGAGTAGAAATGATTGACGTAAATAGCTTGTTTACTCTTCCAAAACACTAGGGGGCACATAATGAAGCTACTAAGTAGTAAATTTAGAAAAAATCAAGAGAAAATATTTCTTCATACAGTGTAATTAAACTCTGGAATTCATTGCCAGAGAATGTGTAAAAGCAGTTAGAACATAAGAATAGCCATATTGGGTCAGACCAATAGTCCATCTAGCCCAGTATCCTGTTTCTAACAGTGGTCTATCCAGGACACAAGTACTTGGCAGAAATCCAAATAATAGCAATATTCCATGCTACCAATCTCATGGTATGCATGGCATCCCAATGTCTATCTCAATAGCAGACTATAGACTAACTTCTCCAAACCTTTTTTAAACCCAGATATGCTAACCATTGTTACCACATCCTCCAACAATGAGTTCCAGAGCTTAACAATTCATTGAGTGAAAACATATTTTCTTCTATTTGTTTTAAAAGTATTTCCTTGTAATTTCATTGAGTGCCCCCTAGTCTTTGTACTTTTTGAAAGAGTAAAAAAAATCAATTCACTTCTACTTGTTCTACACCACTCAGGATTTTGTAGATCTCAATCATATCTCTGCTCAGCTGAAAAGTCCTAACTACTTTAGCCTTTCCTAAAATAGGAGGAGTTCCATCCTCTTTATCATATTGGTTGCTCTACTTTGAACCTTTTCTAAATCCTCCTTTTTTGAGATACAGCAACCAGAAATGAACGCAGTACTCAAGGTGAAGTTGCACCATGGAACAATAAAGAGTGTCAGCAGGCACCTCTCCGTGCTGTCCGCTCTTGACCCGACACCTCTCAGTGCTGTCCGCTCTCCTCTCGACACCTCTCCGTGCTGTCCGCTCTTCTCTCGACACCTCTCCGTGCTGTCCTTTTTCACCCACACAATTGGGGCTAATCCATCACCTTAGGAGAACTGCTTCCACTCACTGGTAACAAGTAATTATTCACAGTACTATTTTTACTTGCAAAGTACTTTATTCCCCAATGGTATCAGTGGAAAAACAGTCTGCCCACTGTACTACAGCTGCTAGTCTCTGTGCACCTTGTTTCACTTCTCACACACACAAAAATCCATAACAGTTCAGTTTTAGAATTAGCTAATGACTTGGGATAAACCTGTGGTTCAGTCGATTCCTCTTTTCCTTTCTTCTACTGCCTAGGAGGTAGAGGCATTTTCACCACCCTCGCTTGCCAGACACCAGCACTCTGACAACCTCCCACAAAATGTTCAGACTGACCTCCTTCAGGTACTTAATCCCCACAGTTCCATGAAGTCCGACTGCCACTAGGCACTGTCACTCAGCAGCCCCCAAAGCTCTGGCTTCCCTAGCTGCCATTTCTTTCTTTCACACCTTCCTTTGTCCTGAGCAAAAGAACTCCATTTGCTCCTCACCACCTCCTTTCCTTTCACTTTCTTCCCCCAGTTCAATCTCCTCCCACTCCATGGAGTCTTCCCCCACCCTCTCTCCCGGGTGCTGCTCCTCCACCTGATTATCCTCCATCTCCCAATCACCTCCTGACTCTACTACCTGCTGGGAGTTGTGGTGCTGGTTCTCTTGTTCCCTCCTCCCTTGCAAGTGCTGCTGGGCTCTGTAGTTCTCTTCCCTTCTCATAAGTCTCCTACCCCCTTTTCCCATCAGAGGGTGCTTCTCCTTTCCTCGCTTACTGCCCCTGTCAGCTCTTCTCTGCCTTCCCTCTACCTCCTCCTTACAAGAGGTATTATAGTATTCTTGGTCTTATTTATCATCCTTTTCCTAATAATTCCTAGTATCCTGTTTGCTTTTTTGGCTGCCGCTTCACACTGGGCAGAAGATTTCAGCGTATTGTCTACAATGATACCTAGATCTTTTTCTTGGGTGCTGACTCCCAAGGTGGACCATAGCATCAGATAATTATGATTTGGATTATTCTTCCCAGTGTGCATCACTTGCATTTTCCCACATTAAATTTCATCTGCCATTTGGATGCCCAGTCCTCCAATTTCCTAAGATCTTCCTGAAATTTTTCACAGTCCACATGTGTTTTAACAATTTTGAATTTAGGGCTTCTTTTACAAAGTTCATTAAAATCCTATGGGCTTCCTCTTATTTGCTGTGGGGGAATCGCTAGCGCAGCTTTGCAAAAGAAGCTCATCACCTCGCTTGTTCCAACTTTCAGATCATTTATAAATATGTTATGTAGCACCAATCCCAGTACAAATCCCTGCGAGACTCCACTAGTCACCCTCCTACATTGAGAAAAATGGCCATTTAACCCTACCCCCTGTTTTTTTGTCTAATAATCAATTCCTAATCCAGAAAAGAACATTACCTCCTATCCCATGACTCTTTTTAATTGTGTCAGGAGTTTCTCATGGGGAACTCTGTCAAAAGTTTTCTGAAAATCTAGATACACTACATGAACCGGCTCACCTTTATTGACATGTTTATTCATGCCTTCAAATAAATGAAGCAAATTGGTGAGGCAAGACTTCCCTTGGCTGAATCTATGTTGATTCTGTCCTGTTAAACCATGTTTATCTCACGTGTTCTACAATTTTATTCTTTATAATAGTTTCTACTATTTTGCCTGGCACTGAAATCAGGCTTACCAGTCTGTAATTTGCCAGATCACACCTGGACACCTGGAACCCTTTTTTTTAAATTGGCATTACATTGGCCACCCTCCGGTCATCTAAGTTCTTTCAGTACCCTAGGGTGCATGCCATCTGGTCCAGGTGATTTACTACTATTTTATTTGTCGATTTGGTTCAGTACCTCTTCCAGGTTCACCAATATTTCTTTCAGTTCCTCTGCATCATCACCCTTGAAAACCATTTCTGGTACAGGTAGATCTCTTATATCATCTTCCATAAGGACTGAAGCAAAGAATTAATTCAGTCTCTTCACTATGGCCTTTTCCTCTCTGAGTGTCCCTTTTCCTCCTTTATGATCTAACAAGTCCCATGGATTTCCTCATAGACTTTCTGCTTCTGAAGTACCTGAAAAAGTTATTACTTTGAGTTTTTGTCTCTGTGGCAAGATTCTTTTCATATTCTCTTTTAGCCTTCATCATCAGTTCTTATGTTGCTTTTTTCTTTTTCATTCAGATCCTTTTTCCATTCTTTGAAGGTTGTTCTTTGGCTTTAATAGCCTCTTTCACCACCTTTTAATTATGCTGGCTATCATCTGCTCTTCTTTCCACGTTTGTTAATATGTGAAATAGATCTGGTCTGAGTTTCCAAGATGGTATTTTTAAAAAATGTCATGCCTGATTTAAAGTCCTAACCTTTTCAGCCAATCATGTTGCTTCTTTTTAACCATTTTGCTCATTTTATCTTAGTTGCATGCATCAACCTTTTCCTATACAAGCACACAGCTCTGGAACGCGTTGCCACGCAACCTGAAAATGGTCTATGAAATTACCAATTTCCGCAAACTACTGAAAACTTACCTCTTCAACAAAATATATCCCAAAGATCAACTCGTGTAACTGTACATTCTTTAAGATATCCAGAAATGTTCTTCAATGTCTTTTGCTTTAACACTATCATGTATTTCACCATCATGTACCCAAAACTTTCTGTAAAGCCAAATGTATATTCTTTTCTATTTCCAGTATCCACGATGAATTGTAAGCCAAAGAGGTGGGATAATGTGGGATACAAATGTAATAAATAAAAATAAAAATTAAATGCTATTACAGTAATTTCCTTTGTGACCATTCTAGATAATAGTTCACATTTGCTTATGATCACTGTTTCCCAGTGGACCCAAAATTTCTCATACTATCCTGCTTATAATCAAAATAGAAAAACGCCTATATTGTGACCCAAATCGGGAGATAGACGTTTATCTCACAAAAACGAATAGTCCACATTCCACTAAGGACTAGATCTAAAATAGCTCCCTCTTGTCAGTTCCTGGATGAGTTGCTCCAAGAAGTAGTCGTTCATTACATCTAGGAATTTTACCTCCCTAGCGCTCTCTGATGTAGCATTTATCCAGTCAATACTGGGGTAATTGAAATTGCCCATTATTATACTATTCAGCAGTGTTTTAATAAGGTTTGGATAATTTCCTAAAAGAAAAATCTACAAGCCATTATTAAGATGGACTTGGGAAAATCCATTACTTCTTTTTTCTAAGATAAGCAGCATAAAATCTGTTTTACTCTTTTGGTATCGTCAGGTACTTGTGACCTGGATTGGCCACCTACCATTCAAAAGAAGGTGGAGGGAGAAATTTCAGTAAATGTTAAATAAGTGTACATATTTCTCTCTAAAGTTAACATGTGCATAAGGCTCTGGGATTGTTATTTAGGGCATACTTGAAAATTGTCAGCCAATCCCTAACCAAAAAGACTATCATTTTGTCCTGCCCACCCTCCCCAAACCTCAGAACTGGAGCAAGAAATTGGATAAGTTGTGGTTTACCAGGAATGAGTTTGATAACAGGAGGTTGTTATAGAGAATCATGCTTTGAAGGTGTGATAATTGATTACTCATGTCTGGGTTATGGAATAATTGGAAACATTCAGTTAAAAAGAGAGATTATCATTCACAAAGGTACAACATATGAATTCAAGATGATCTAATATAAATTTAAAAAAAATTTCCTTGTTAAGTATTTTGTTCAACCAGATTAAATTGAATAAAACATTTTTTTCTATAAAACCTATGACCTGTCAAAAATCTTTTTGTTGCCTGGCCTTTCAAAGGGCTGCTGATGGACATCCCAAGAAGACTACGGAGATCATTTTAGAAGGGTTGCATGGCATCAACATGTGTAAATGGTGGTATTTATACAGGTAGAAAGCATCCATCTGTAAATGCTGATTTTATAATACACTATTTACACATGTAAATGCAGCAGGATACATGGATTTGTGGAAGCCAATACAAGTGTATGAGGCAAGATCGATGCTTACACATATACCCCTGGATTCTATATAGTGCGCTTAGATTTAGGTGCCAAAATCGGCATGGATTCTATAACACCACACGTAACTTAATTGGCTTAACAAACTAATGAGCACTGATATCAGCACTTAACAAGCAATAATGAGCACTAATTGGCAATGATTAGAATTTAGGCGCACAACTCACTAAGTGTATTCTAGATGTGTGCCAAACTTCTAATACGCACAGGCAAAAAGGGGCATGGTTATAGGCCGGGAAATGGGCATTTTGTGGGTGTTCCAAAATTTAGGTGCCTAGTTATAAAAATGGCCCAGTGCACCTAAATCTACATGCCAGGATTTAATTGGTGTAAATGGATGCGTGCAGATTTAGACATTAAAATATCAACTAAGCATATTCTATAATAGGCGCCTAAATCTAGGTGCCAATTATAGAATACACTCAGTCGGCATTGATTTCTTTTTTTTTTTTTTATTTTTTTATTTATGAATTTTTTAAATTACATTCATGTGATAACATAAACATATTGGAATTCGAAAAATCATTAATACTTTACATAGAGGAAATTTCGTTATTTTTGTCCACAAATAGATCCAAGCATTAAGTAAATTAAATTAAAATATATTGAGAGGAAAGAAAAAAAAAAAAAAAAAAAAAAAAAAAAAAAAGGGGAAAACGGAAGGGTTTCCTCAAAAAGTGCAGCCGATACATAGTACTTAATACAGAAATTATTATTTTACTCCTTGGACTGAATAAATTCTAATAGCTTGCTAGGTTCAAAAAACATATAATTAGAAGAATTTAAAGAAACGACACATCTACAAGGATACATGAGAAGAAAGGATCCACCTATATTTAAAAGTCTTAATTTCAGTTGTAAAAATTCCTTCCTTCTCTTTTGTGTATCTTTAGAGAGGTCGGGGAACATTTGGATTCTTGCTCCTAGGAAGTTATCCTTGATATGGCTGAAAAACAATTTAAGTATATTATTTCGGTCCAGCTCAAGTGCAAACGTCACTATCATAGTGGTCCTTTCAGTGACAGTTTCCAGTGATGTCTCGAGGAATTGCGTTAAATTTAAGTTTACTGGTGGTAAATTTCCTTCATTTCTTGTACCCGATATATACTGAATCCTAGTAATAGGTGGAATATTCTCAGGAGGAATAAGCAACACATCTTTAAGGTATCTTTTAAACATTTCTAAAGCGGGTATCAATGGTGATTTGGGGAAATTCAAAAATCTTAAATTGTTTCTCCTTATCTGATTCTCGAGGTATTCAATCTTTCGCATTTGAATCTTATTATCTTTAGAAACAGAGGAAGAGAAATTTTTGAAAGTCTGCATATCATTCTCAAGTACCTCTATTTTAGTTGTATGAGTCTCAAGCTGGGTGGAAAAAGAATCCTGATTCTGCTTGATTTCAGCCATTTCTCCTCGAGTGGTAATAGATGTCTGCAGAAGAGTAGCATTCAAACTCTGTATAGCGTCCCATAAAATATCTAGGGTAACTACAGCTGGTCTTTGTCCTCCGAGCACTCCAGAGAGGTTTCCCTGTACTTGAGAGGAAAGGGAATGTACATCCTGACCTCGCGCTGTTATCAAAGGTGAAGAAGTCGCTACGGGGCCTCCAGTTGCAACAGCATGTAGTTCCCCGTTCTCGGGTGTACCAAGGTGTTGCTCCGCCGAAGCAAACTCCTCTCTGGGTCTCGGGGAAGCTGTAATCGAGGGAGGACTCAAAGTGATACCCTCGGTACTATGTTCCCGTAGTTCTTCCTGGTTTACCGTGGCAGGATTTGAGGCCCCCGGCGTTCGAGTCACCATTTCATCTAGGGTTGCCTGTCTCATGGTAGAGGACATGGAACGGCTCGTGGAGGTAAGCACGTTGATTTTGGCTTTCCTTTTCCCCATTGCCAGCGCACAGGGCTCGTAGGGGAAACGCCACAATCCAGGAAACTCACTAGTGTTCAGGAGACAATTGAACGCACGTCCGTTTCAAAACGCCATCTTGGATCCGGCCCTAAGTCAGTCGGCATTGATTTCAGCACCGATTTGTTAGGTGTCATATATAGAATTTTCTCCATAAAGCCCCAAGTGATGCTGTTCTTCTAAGAACATTCTTTATTGTTAAAATGGTTGTTGCTACTGGATGTGCTGGCACATACACATGCATTTATTGGTGTCTATATACATATTTTACAAAAAGGTCTCATGTTCAGCAGAGCCTCTTGTAAAATATTCTGGGAAGTGGGAACATCCCAACTTGGATGCCTCAGTTTCTGCCTAGAAATACTATGCAAAATGAAGCTTTGCGTTTTATAATGGATGTACTATATATAGAGAGGGGCATTTTCAATATGACGTCTAAATCCAACTTTAGACATTTCAAACCAAAAAAGGTCTCTCTTTTTGTTTCGAAAATGACCATTTCCTAGAAGTTTTGTGCTCAGTGAGTTTTTCTTTTGTGACTATTATTAGGAAAAAAAAGTCCAAGCCATTGGGATGTTTGGGGGGGGGGCAGCATTCTTATTAGACTGCCACACAGACATCCCAGCAAAGCAGTGGGGCACTCTAGGGGGCACTGCAGTGGACTTCACATAAAAGGTCCCAGGTACTCACCTAACCATTACCCCCCTTATATTTTATGGTGTAACAGATGTGGAGGGGCATAATCGAATGAAAACGTCTATCTCCAAGGGCGTTTATCTCCGAGAACGGGTCCGTGAAGGGGCGGACCGAACCGTATTTTCGAAAAAAATAGACGTCCATGTTTTATTCAACAATGTGTGAGCTGGGCGTTTTTGTTTTTCAGCGATAATGGAAAATGAAAGCACCTAGCTCAAAAACGAATAAATCTAAGGCATTTGTTCGTGGGAGGGGCCAGGATTCGTAGTGCACTGGTCCCCCTCACATGCCAGGACACCAACCGGGCACCCTAGGGGGCACTTTTACAAAAACAAAAAAAAAGGTAAAAGAGCTCCCAGGTGCATAGCACCCTTCCCTTGTGTGTTGAGCCCCCCAAATCCCCCTCAAAACCCACTGCCCACAAGTCTACACCAGTACTATAGCCCTAAGGGGTGAAGGGGGGCACCTACATGTGGGTACAGTGGGTTTGGGGGGTTGGACGACTAAGCATTAAGAGCACAATTGTAACAGGTAAGGGGGGATGGGCCTGGGTCCACCTGCATGAAGTCCACTGCACCCCCTAACAACTGCTCCAGGGACCTGCATACTGCTGCCAGGGAGGTGGGTATGACATTTGAGGGTGAAAATAAAAAATTGTGAAACATCATTTTTTGTGGTGGGAGGGGGTTAGTGACCACTGGGGGAGTCAGGGGAGGTCATCCCCGATTCCTTCCGGTGGTCATCTGGAGGCATATTTTCAAAGCACTTTGGGAGGCTAAGTGCTTTGAAAATGAGCCTCCTGGTCATTTAGGGCACTTTTTGGGGCCTTATTCGTGAAAAAACAGGGTCCAGGAAAAGTGTCCTAAATTCTAGCTAAAAACGCATACTTTTTTTCCATTATCGGTGAAATGCGCCCATCTCTGTTCGGCCGATAACCACGCTCCAGTTCCACCTTCGCCACACCTCTGACAAGCCCCCATCAACTTTGTCCGCATCCGCGACGGACTGCAGTTGAAAACGTCCAAAATCGGCTTTCGCTTATACCGATTTATTCGTTTTTGGGAGATAAACGTCTATCTCCCGATTTGGGTCGCAATATAGGCGTTTTTCTCTTTCGATTATAAGCAGGATAGTGTAACAGAGTAGGATATGGGCCTGGGTTCCCATCTCTACAGTGCACTGCACCCACCACTAGGTTACTGCAGGGACCTACTTGCTGTTATAATAGGACTGGCCATAAAATCTGAAACTGTCATAGAGGCTGATATGTATTGGCTGGTTTTCACATCTTTAGAGGATGGGAGGTCGTCAGTGACCACTGGGGGAGGAAGGGGGTCATGCCTTAATCCCTCCAGTGGACATTTAGGGCACCTTTTTGTGACTTAGTCATAATTGAAACAGGTCTAGACCAAAATGTCTTAACTTTTAGCCCTGGATGTCTTTGCTTTGTTCCATTATGGCAGAAAAACATCCAAGAGACCATAGTAGACCAGGTATCTTTAAATAAAAAGCAGACAAAAGATTGCAAATTATACCTGTCAACTACTGAGCAAGATGTAAATAGGAACAACAAACATAGTTTGATATGTCTATATGCAAATGCCAGAAGCCTAAGAAATAAGATGGGTGTTAGAATATATGGAACTAAATGAAAAATTAGATATAATAGGCATCTCTGAGATCTGGTGGAAGGAGGATAACCAGTGGGACACTATCATACCAAGGTACAAATTATATCGTAGTGATAGGGTAGATTGAATTGGTGGAGGGGCAGCACTGTATGTAAAAGTGGGCCTTGAATCAAATAGATTGAAAATTCTGCAGGACACAAAACATATCTAGGAATCCCTATGGATTGAAATTCCATGTGTAAGGGGGGAAAGGATAATGATAGGAGTGTATTACCATCCACGTGGCCAGGATGAACAGACAAATGTACAAATGTTTTCAGAAATTAGGGAGCCTAACAAACTGGGGAACACAATAATAATGGGTGATTTCAATTACCCTGTTATTGACTGGGTAAATGTAACATCAGGGCATGTGTGGGAGGTAAAATTCTTTGACGAAATCAAGGACTGCTTTATGGAGCAGCTGGTACAGGAGTCAACAAGAGGAGGAAAAATTCTAGACCTAGTCCTTAGTGGAGCATATGATCTGGTGTGGGCGGTAATGGTGCTAGAGCCACTTGATAACAGTGATCATAATATAATCAGATTTCATATAAGCTCTAGAGTAAGTACACACAGGAAATCCAGTATGTTAGCATTTAACTTTCAAAAAAGGAGACTGTGATAAAATGAGAATGGTGAAAAAAAGAGGAGCAGCTGCAGAGGTCAAAAACTTACACCAGGCATGGATGCTGTTCAAAATGACCACCCTGGAAGCCCATGCCAGTTATATTCCATATATTAAAAGTTGAGGAAGGAAGGACAAGCCACAGCTGGCATAGTTAAAAGAGAGGTGAAGGAAGCTATTAGAGCTGAAAGAAAATCCTTCAGAAAATGGAAGAAAGATCAGATGGAAAATAATAAGAAACAGCATAAGGAATGGCAAGTCTACTACTACTACTATTTAGCATTTTTATAGCGCTACAAAGCGTACGCAGCGCTGCACAAACATAGAAGAAAGATAGTCCCTGCTCAAAGAGCTTACAATCTAATAGACAAAAATAAAGCAAGCAAATCAATTAATGTGTACAGGAAAGAGGAGAGGAGGGTAGGTGGAGGCGAGTGGTTACAAGTCAAAAGCAATGTTAAAGAGGTGGGCTTTCAATCTAGATTTAAAGATGGCCAAGGATGGGGCAAGACGTAGGGGCTCAGGAAGTCTATTCCAGGTGTAGGGTGCAGCGAGACAGAAGGAGCAAAGTCTGGAGTTGGCAGTAGTGGAGAAGGGAACAGATAAGAAGGATTATCCATGGAACGGAGTGCACGGGAAGGGGTGTAGGGAAGGACGAGTGTGGAGAGATACTGGGGAGCAGCAGAGTGAGTACATTTATAGGTTAGTAGAAGAAGTTTGAACAGGAAATTGAAAGCGCTAATAAGGAAGGCAAAGAGGGACTTTGAAAAAAGTTGGAGGCAAAAACACATAGTAAAAACTTTTTTAGGTATATTAAGATCAAGGAGCCAGCAAAAGAATCAGTTGGACCACTAGATGACTGAGAATTAAAAGGGGGCACTCAGAGAAGACAAAGCCATAGCGGAGAGATTAAATGAATTCTTTGCTTCGATCTTCACCGAGGAAGCTTTGGAAGAGATACTGCCAGAAATGGTATTCAAAGCTGACAAATCATAGAAACTGAATGAAATCTCTAAAAACCTGGACGATGTAATGGGGCAATTTGACAAAATGAAGAGTAGCAAATCTCCTGGACCAGATGGTATTTATCCCAGAGTACTGATAGAATTGAAAAATGAACTTGCAAAACTATTGTTAGTAATGTGTAATTTATCTTTAAAATCAAGCATGGTACCAGAATATTGGAGGGTGGCCAATATAACACTGAGTTTATAAAGGCTTCAGAGATGATCTGAGAAATTATAGACCAGTGAGCCTGACGGTTCCGGGCAAAATGGTAGAGACTATTATAAAGAAAAAAATTACAGAGCATATTCAAAAGCATGGATTAATGAGACGTGGAGGGGCATAATCGAACAGGGGCGCCCATCTCTAAGGACGGCCCCATAGAGCGCGGCGTCCCCGACCATATTATCGAAACAAGATGGGCGGCCATCTTTTGTTTTGATAATACAGTCGGGGACGGCTAAATCTCAACATTTGGGTCGACCTTAGAGATGGCCGCCCTTAGAAATGGCCGGCCTCGGTTTTCGCATATAATGGAAACTAAGGGCGCTCATCTCAAAACCGGCCAAATCCAAGCCATTTGGTCATGGGCGGAGCCAGCATTTGTAGTGCACTGGTCCCCCTCTCATGCCAGAACACCAACCGGGCACCCTAGGGGGCACTGCAGTGGACTTCACAAATTGCTCCCAGGTACATAGCTCCCGTACCTTGTGTGCTGAGCCCCCCCAAAGCCCCCCCAAAGCCCACGCCCCACAACTGTACAGCACTACCATAGCCCTTAAAGGGTAATGGGGGGCACCTAGTTGTGGGTACAATGCGTTTGTGGTGGGTATTTGAGGGCTCCCATTTACCACCACAAGTGTAACAGGTAGGGGGGGGGATGGGCCTGGGTCCGCCTGCCTGAAGTGCACTGCAGTACCCACTAAAAACTGCTCCAGGGACCTGCATAGTGCTGTGATGGAGCTGGGTATGACATTTGAGGCTGGCATAGAGGCTGGCAAAAAAATGTTTTTTAATTTTTTTTTTTTGGTGGGAGGGGGTTGGTGACCACTGGGGGAGTAAGGGGAGGTGATCCCCGATTCCCTCCGGTGGTCATCTGGTCAGTTCGAGCACCTTTTCAAGGCTTGGTCGTGAATAAAAAGGGACCAAGTAAAGTCGGCCAAATGCTCGTCAGGGCCGCCCTTCTTTTTTCCATTATCGGTCGAGGACGGCTTTCTCTTAACCATGCCCCCGTCCCACCTTCGGTACACTGCTGACATGCCCCCTTGAACTTTGGCCCTCCCTGCGATGGAAAGCAGTTGAAGCTGGCCAAAATCGGCTTTCGATTATACTGATTTGGCCGGCCTTGCAAGAATGGCACCAATCTCCCGATTTGTGTCGGAAGATGGCCGCCCTTCTCCTTCGAAAATAAGCTGGAAAGTCAACATGGATCTAGCGAAGGGAAATCTTGCCTCACCAATCTATTACATTTATTTGAAGGGGTGAACAAACATGTGGATAAAGGTGAGCTGGTGGATATTGTGTATCTGGATTTTCAAAAGGCATTTGACAAAGTTCCGCATGAAAGACTCCAGAGGAAATTGGAAGATCGTGGGATAGGAGGTAGTGTTCTATTGTGGATTAAAAACTGCCAATAAAGACAAAAAAACTGGTTAAAAGATTAAAAAAAACAGAGAGTAGGGTTAAATGGTCAGTATTCTCAATGGAGAAGGCTAGATTCTGGGGTTCTCCAGGAGTCTGTGCTGGGACTGCTGCTTTTTAAAATATATATAAATGATCTAGAGATGGGAGTAACTAGCAAGGTAATTAAATTTGCTGACAACACAAAGTTATTCAAAGTTGTTAAATCACAAGAGGATTGTGACAAATGACCTTACGAGACTGGGCATCCAAATGGCAGATGACGTTTAATAAGAGAAAGTGCAAAGTGATGCATATGGGAAATAGGAACTCGAACTATAGCTACAAGTTCCACATTAGGTGTCACTGACCAGGAAACGGATCTAGGCATCATCGTTGATGATACATTGAAACTCTCTGCTCAGTGTGTGGCGGCAGCTATGAAAGCAAATAAAATGTTAGGTATAATTAGGAAAGGAAATGAGAAGAAAACTGAAAATATTATAATGCCTTGGTATCGCTCCATGGTGTGACCACGCCTCAAATACTGTGTGCAATTCTGGTCACTGCATCTCAAAAAAGATATAGTGGAATTAGAAATGGTACAGAGAAGGGCAATGAAAATGATAAAGGGGATGAGATGATTTCCCTATGAGGAAAGGCTAAAGCAGTTAGGGCTCTTCAGCTTGGAGAAAAGATGGATGAGAAGAAATATGATAGAGGTTTATAAAATAATGAGTGGAGTGGAACGGGTAGGCGTGAATCGCTTGTTTACTCTTTCCAAAAATACTAGGGGGCATGCAATGAAGCCACAAAGTAGTACATTTAAAACAAATTGGAGAAAATATTTCTTCACTGAACATGTAATTAAACTCTGGAATTCGTTGCCTGAGAATGTGGTAAAAAAACAATTAGTTTAGCGGGGTTTTAAAAAGTTATTAAATTGGACTTGGGGAAGATCCATTGTTTATTTCTAGGATAAGCAGCATAAAATGTATTGTACTGTTTGGGGATCTTGCCAGGTACTTGTAATCTAGATTGGCCACTGGATGCTAGGCTTGATGGACCTTCGGTCTGTCCCAGTATGGCAACACTTATATACTTATGCAAGTTTTGGGAATGCCATAATCCTACCCCTGATATACCCCTTGTGATTTGGACGCACTGCATAGAAAAATGTCTTTTAAAATGGTTTTGAAAATAGCAATTTGGACATTTTTTTCTTACATTTGTACCCCATGCTTTCCTACTCAGGGCAGGCTCAATGCAACTTTACATGGGGCAATGGAGGGTTAAATGACTTGCCCAGAGTCACAAGGAGCTGCCTGTGCCTGAAGTGGGAATTGAGCTCAGTTCCTCAGTTACCCCAGGACCAAAGTCCACCAACCTAACCACTAGGCCACTCCTCCATCTGCCACTTCGTGCCACTTTTTGGACTTTTTTCTGTTTCAAAAATAAGCCCCATAGTATTTTCATAAACTATTTCATAATATGATGATTTTTTAAAGTCAAAACTCCTGTTCATATGTCCTTAGCATCTCTTCATAGGGGTTTCTCTGAGTATGTATTTGTTGCAAACCTCCTTTGAAAATAAGTCCCCTCATGTTCAGATGCACTGCTGTTCTTTTTTGTACAAAGATCTTTACATCAATTCTTGATTACACCAGAGTAAAATTATATGTCCCAAATAAATCTTTTTCAACAATAAAAAAAACTGTTATAAGAAGCCTCCTTTCTAGCAAATTCGTTTATTGGAATCCAGCATGTTTTTAGATATAGCAGGCTTACAGTTCTTCCATATGACTACTCTTTATTTATGAAAAGAGTTGTGTTTAGTTCATGCTTAAATTGCACAGTTAAGAGGTGTTGTGTGAAACATCCCTTATTTCATAAGAAAGTCATTCTGTCAAATTTGGATGAGAAAAGCATAACTGACTTTAGAAGAAACAAGAGCTCATATGATCTGTTAACTTAACAACAATTACATGAAATGCAATACAGTCCAAACAAAAGATAACATATGAATAAATAGCTTAATTCAGTTTTTAAAGGTTTGTTTTTCATTTACCAACCAAACAATGAACTGTTCAAGAAGCAGGAGGGCTAAACTTTGGTGGAAAGTTGCATTTATGACATAGCATTTCTTTAGAGAATAAACCATACTGGCATGCTTCCAAATGCTGCAGTGTGATTGACTGATCTCATACATATAATTCATACTGTTTTTCTAGCATTTGGTTTCTATGAAACAAGTCACAGAGTATTTTCTCATGGCTGAGTTCCATATCTACCCCAAGTAATTAATTTCATTCCTATTTCTCTAAATCACTTGTTTTATTTCCATGACACAGAAGTGATTAATGAACATATTCTAATTTAATGGCCTTTTTGGTACAAATTAAATTTTAGACTCCTGATTTGCATAAATGTAACACTTTATATTTTCATATATAAAGAGGCTCTATTACTAAATTAAAGATTTCCACGTACTGTCCAGTAATTGACCAACTTACTGCGTGCTAATTGAAAGCCAATGTGTTAACTGTTGACAGCATTTCCAGCATCTGCCCATGCAGTTAGGGGCCCTTTTACAAAGGTGCGGTAGGCTCTACGTGCATGCAGCATGCACCAAAATGAGACTACTGCCATGCTAGCACACACCCCCCCCCCCCCCAGCAGTAATTTTGGATTTGGCATGCGCCCATACTGCTGGGACAAATTATGTTTTTATTTTCTACCATGCGCGACATTTCTGGCATTAATCGGTAGTTGGTGTGCGCCGACCGGTCACCATGCATGTAGTGTGTGAGCCCTTACTGCTAGATCAGTGGGTGGCATTAACTGCTCTTAAATAGGCACATGCGGGTTTCAATTTTACCACAGGCCCTTTTCCCGGCCCATTGAAAAAAAGCCTATTTTCCTAGATGCAGTAAAAACTGGCCCAGCGCATGCCAAAAACACACACCCAAACTACCGCGGGCCACTTTTTGCCACACCTTAGTGAAAGGACCTCTTAAAGCACATAAAATACAATTACCACAAATTAAGGGGCTTTTTTACTAAGCTGCAGTAAAAAAAATGGTCTGCGCTAGTATGGGTGAGGTGAAATTGGCTCGCGCTGGGCCATTTTTTACCTTGGTGGGTAAAAAGGCCTTTTTTATGTTAAATCTTTTTTATTATTATTAAAGAGAATCATATACAAACAATACAAAACATTATCAGAAATCAGATTTGTTCAACGTTCTCAATATCCAACTCCCCTCACCCTCAATCCCACCTCGTCCGTAGCACAGATTCAAATACAATCTCAACTCCAACTATTCCCCTCCGTTGCCCGTGCTCCCACACCCACCTCAGATCAGAGAGAACAACCTCCACCTCCAGTTCTTATGGGTTCTTATGGCCATCCAGAGCCCCCAGAGGAGATAGGATGCTAAAGTATTTCCCTTTCCTCTTCCCTCCCAAATATCCCCTCTACATATTCTGTTAAGTGAGGTCAATGCTCTAAAAGAAATCAAACCAAGGAGATAGTGCAATCATAACACATTGAAAACAAGACTTCTGCCCCTAGGGGGCCAAAGAGGACAGGTATGGGACCCAGAGCTTCAAAAATCAGGTTTTACATTTATAAGATCACCTCGTCTCCCTCGCCTCCCATGTTAACAACAAATGCACCTGATTACGCCAGTGCCAATATGCTAGTGGGGTTTCCGAAATCCAGGACTGCAACATTTTTGTGCCAACAGGCAGACCTTTTGCAACAACAAGGTTACCTCCACTGTGGTTCCTCTAAAGGACTCAGGACTGCCCAGTATCATTTGGGTCAGAGTGCTTTCTATCCGACAATAAAGGAGTGAGGCCAGGTAAGCAATGATCTGATCCCAAAAAATGTTGAACTGCCATTTACTGCCTGAGCCCTTGCCACCACCTGTTTACTTGGCAGAAAGGGCTCACACGCTACTTGTGCGGTAATCAGGCAGTGCACAGTAACGTTGATGTGCTGCCAGTTAACACCGGAAATGCCCCTGTGGTAAAAAATAGAAAATTATTATTTTCTACCGCGGAAAACAGTACATGCCAACTTCAGAATTACCGTCGGGCGCCAACCCCCGCCAGCTGAAGTCTTTCTCCAGTTCTGTTTTCTGCGCATTGCCCTGCTTCCCCTTACATCGCATGCATGCTCGGTTTAAGTGAAACTGAGCATGCGCAATTCACGTATGCTCAGTTTCACTAACATCGAGCATGCACGCAACGTGAGGGGAAGCAAGGCAGGCAATGCACAAAGAACAATGCTGAAGAAAGGCTACAGCTGGCGGGGACTGGGGACCCCCTTCCAGCTAAGGTATGTGGGGTTGCAGTGGGGCAGCAGGCCAAACTGTGCCCCCCCCCCCACACTTTGGGCTCCAGACCCCCCCCCCCCCCCCCAAACATTAAGGTCTGGCTAAACCCCTGGCTGACAACTAAGTTCTGCTGATACGTGTGTAACTTATAATATTCTAAAAGTTACGTGCTTAAGTGTGAGTGCCACCCATGCTCTGCCCAGACTCTGCCTACCTATAAAATATACACTATGTAAGATGCACATGTATTTACAGAATAGTGCATATATGGGTGTTTGCATTTATGTGCGTATGTGTACACATGTGCCATTACCCTAATGCAGTGGTTCTCAACCAGTGTGTCACCAACAGCTGGGAGGTGTGTCACTAAAATTTTGGCAGACAACATACTTGTGACTTTCTTAACAACCATGTGTTCTGCAGGTTGGGGAGAGTTGAGAGCCAGAAAGTCGAGTACTTGAAATCTCCAGAACTGGTCCCTACATCTGGTAATCGCCTCAAATGAAAATATTGCAGCTCATCCCTCACTTCCACCCTGGCAGTCACCACCATTATGTCTGTCTTTCCCTTACATCATTGTTAGCAACAATTAAATGGTATATAGGGGTTTTCTCTTTGTTCAGCTGAAAACTGTAGTGAATATTGTCTGTCAGGTGAGTCACAACAGAAGACTGAGAACCACTGCTCTATGCACACTGGGGTCCTTTTACTAAGTTGCAGTTAAAGGGGGTCTGCACTAGCGTCAGCACGTGTTTTTGTCATGCGTTAAGGCCCCCTTTTACCGCAGCTGGTAAAAGGCTGTCTTTTTTTTTCTCAACAAGTGGCCATGTGGTAAGTGAACCCACTTACCATGCAGCCATTTCAGGGGGGAGCACTTACCATCTCCCATTGAGGTGGCGGTAAGGGCTCCTGTGCTAACCTGGTGGAAACCTGGCAGCGCCGGCACCAGCGCTACAAAAATGGCAACTTACAGAACTTGGATTGCTCTTCTTTCAAAGAGTCTTTCTGAAGACTATTTTATTTATTTGATGTTCAGTATCACGAGGTTGTTTACCATCTACGATCCAATAAGACTCCTGATGCAGGCACATTAGCTGAAACACGGTGCCGTATCAAGTCTACTTATGAAACAAACTTGTGTTGACATATCAACATCATCCACGTGTCATCTTCTGGAAGTATCCTGTTGACCACATTACTCCACCATTTCAGCAATCTATGATCCAATAAGACTCCTGATGCAGGCACATTAGCTGAAACACAGTGCCGTATCAAGTCTACTTATGAAACAAACTTGTGTTGACATATCAACATCATCCACGTGTCATCTTCTGGAAGTATCCTGTTGACCACATTACTCCACCATTTCAGCAATCTATGATCCAATAAGACTCCTGATGCAGGCACATTAGCTGAAACACGGTGCCGTATCAAGTCTACTTATGAAACAAACTTGTGTTGACATATCAACATCATCCATGTGTCATCTTCTGGAAGTGTTCTGTTGACCATATTACTCCACCATTTCAGCATACTAAGGGTGCCCATTGCTGTGCGCCAACCCTTTAGTAAAAGGGCCCACAATTGGTGCATGCTTATTGGCGCATAGTTTATAGAATTACTCCCTAAATACAACATACTAAGGACTTCAGTGCTGATCCAGTAACAGTAGACCAGGGGTCTCAACCCATTCCTTGGGACCAGGGCCGCCGAGGGGGGGGGCAAAATTCCCCAGGCCTGGCACCGGCACTGGGGTCTCTCTCTCTCCTGCTCCTGAAGAAAACTCCAGCGCCGAGCCCCCCTTGGAGGCTGGGGAGGAGCGGACACAGCAGGGTTTCAGGCCAGAGCCTCTGGTTTGGCTGGCACATTAGCTGAAACACGGTGCCGTATCAAGTCTACTTATGAAACAAACTTGTGTTGACATATCAACATCATCCACGTGTCATCTTCTGGAAGTATCCTGTTGACCACATTACTCCACCATTTCAGCAATCTATGATCCAATAAGACTCCTGATGCAGGCACATTAGCTGAAACACGGTGCCGTATCAAGTCTACTTATGAAACAAACTTGTGTTGACATATCAACATCATCCATGTGTCATCTTCTGGAAGTGTTCTGTTGACCATATTACTCCACCATTTCAGCATACTAAGGGTGCCCATTGCTGTGCGCCAACCCTTTAGTAAAAGGGCCCACAATTGGTGCATGCTTATTGGCGCATAGTTTATAGAATTACTCCCTAAATACAACATACTAAGGACTTCAGTGCTGATCCAGTAACAGTAGACCAGGGGTCTCAACCCATTCCTTGGGACCAGGGCCGCCGAGGGGGGGGGGGCAAAATTCCCCAGGCCTGGCACCGGCACTGGGGTCTCTCTCTCTCCTGCTCCTGAAGAAAACTCCAGCGCCGAGCCCCCCTTGGAGGCTGGGGAGGAGCGGACACAGCAGGGTTTCAGGCCAGAGCCTCTGGTTTGGCTGGCAGGGGTCCTCTCCAGGCCCCACCGGCAGAAGAGGTCTTCTTCCAGTGCTGCTCTTCACTCTGCCTCATTGCCTGCCAAGCGGCTGCTTTTCCCCTCAGGCTGTGCATTCTCAGTTTTGAAACCGAGCATGCATGATGAGAGAGAAAAAGCAACAGAGTGAAGAGCTGCACTGGAATCCCCATCAGCCAAGGTATTTGTAATTGCGACAGGGGGGGGGGGGCGGGGGGGAGCGGCCCTGCTTGGGACACATGTAGCCGATCAGGTTTTCAGGATAACCACAATGAATGTGCATGAGAGAGATTTCCATACAATGAAGATAATGCATGCAAATGTATCTCACCCATATTCATTGTGGGTATCTTAAAAACCAGCCTGGCTGAGTGTCTCTCAAGGACTGGGTTGAGAACCCCTGTAGTAGACTGACATTGGTAATGGGCAAAATAGTAAGAGCTATACTAAAAATCAAAATTACAGACCATATAGATAGACACAGTTTAATATGAATGAGTTAGCATGGGTTCAGAAAAGAGAAGTCTTGCCTTACCAATTTATTAGGGTTTTTTTTTCTTGAAGTTATAAACAAGCAAGTGAATAATGGTGAGCAAGTTGATGTAGTGTATTTGGATTTTCAGAAGGCTTTCAATAAAGTCTTTAATGACAATTCTTTTATGATTTCAAACTGGCTAAAGAACAGGAAACAGAGTAGAAATAAGTTGTCAGTTAATCACATGGCAAAAGTCCATTAACGAAGTGCCCCAAGGTTCTGTATTGTGATGAGTGCTGTTTAACATATTCATAAATGATCTGGAGAAAGGTGTAACGAGTGAGGTAGCTAATTTGGAAGATGGCATGAAATTATTCAAAGTCATTAAAATGGCAGAAGATTACAGGATTTGCAAAAGGATCTTGTGAGATTAAACATCTACATTTGTTTGTTTGTTTTTAATTTATTAGCTGAATTTATGAAGACGTTACATCCAAGGCTGTGTACAGCAGGTACACCTTGACATAAAACTTAAAATGTTATTAACACTATAACAATAAAATGACCAAATATAAGCATAAATACAATGTGACAAATTTGGAGATGGCTAATTGAACCCTAAACACAGGACTAGCATGGTACACTATCAGAAATATACACCTTTAACAGAATTGAGGGATATTTTTGAAAGGACTTCCACGTTATTAAGATTGTGCTTTCCAAGTTAAAATTATTACGTAAGCTGCAGGATTTGATATTATCTGGGAATTTTCAGTCAGTTTTACAAGCTGTAGTTTTTCCACATTTTGATTATTGTAATGCGTTGTTTGGTTTGTCTGGATATATGTTGTGGGCGCTCCAGGTTGCTCAAAATGCAGGTTCCCCTTAGTTCAACAGTCTTTATTTGTGATGAATAAAGACCCGACACGGGCCGTGTTTCGACGCTAGAGAGTGTCTACATCAGGGGTCAAACAGTAAACTCCAAATCTAGTGGCGGGACCACAGCCCTGCTCATGACTAGAAATGTGTGCACGTACCTCGGTATTCAAGGCAAGCAAACCAGCTTATAGCAGCGACTGTAGGAATTTAAAATGGGCAAATATAAAGTGATACACAGAGAAAAAATAATAATACCAACTACAGGCATAAAATGCTGGGTTCTGAGTTAGGAGTCACCATCCAAGAAAAAGATCATGGACTCCCTGGTGACAATATGGTAAAACCTTCAGCCCAATGGGCCATAGCTGCTGGGGGAAAAAAAAAAAGCTAATAGCATGTTATGAAAAAGACGGAAACAAATATTGAGAATATCATTATGCCTCTGTATAGCTCCCCTAGAATGATCACACCTTCAGTACTGGGTGAAGTTCTGGTCACCCATCTCATGAAGAATATAACAGAACTAGAAAAGTTTCAGAGATGGGATACAAAACAACATCTCTCTTATGAGAGAAAGCTAAACAGGATATAAGACAACAGAAGAAACATGATAAAAGTTTATAACATCAGGAGTAGAGCAGTACAGTTAAATAGACAGTTGTTTAAGCTTTCAAACAACACAAGAATAAGAGAATACTCCATGGGAATAATGACCAGCAGACTGAAACAAATTTTAGAGAAGTTTTTTTTTTTTCTTTCATGCAGTGTATAATTAATCTGCGGACTCAGTTATCGCATTAAGGGGTCCTTTTACTAAGATGCGCTGAAAAATGGCTTGCGGTAGTGTGGGCACAGGTTTTGGGTGCACGTCAATCCATATTTTAGCGCGCCTGCAAAACAAGGCCTCTTTTATTTGCCGAAAATGGACGTGCGGCAAAATCAAAATTGCCGCACATCCATTTTGAGCCTGAGACTTTACCACCAGCCCTTGACCTAGCAATAAAAAGTCCAGGCAGTAATGACCTACACACGTCAAATGCCACTTGGCACGCGTTCGTTACGCGCACCTGAAAATACAAAATATTTTTTAGACGCAAGTATTGGGCACGCATCAAAAATGAAATACCACAACAGCCTTGCGGTAGTCAGGCGGTAACTCCATTTTGGCGTGCATTGGGCACAGGTAGATGGTATCTACTGTCACTGTCACATCTTGGGGGGTGGGAGAGGGTCAGTGACCACTGGAGGATTAAGAGGGGGTCATGCCTTCATCCTTCCAATGGTCAGCTGGTCAGTTAGGGCACCTTTTTCTGACATAGTCATGACTGAAACAGGTCTCGATAAAAACTTACTTCTTTTCTGCCCTGGACCTTTTTTTCTGTTCCATTATTGCTGAAAAACTGTAAGGCAGCCCAATTCCCACCCAACACATGCCTCCAACACACCCCCTTGCTATTTGGACAAACTCGGTTAAAAAGTCCCAATTCTGCCTTTATGATAATTGCGATTTAGGCATTTTATTTATTTATTTATTTATTTATTTATTTATTTGTTGCATTTGTATCCCACATTTTCCCACCTCTTTGCAGGCTCAATGTGGCTTACAATACATCATGAATAGTGAGAATGCATGAGAAAGTATACATTTAGTAATAACAGAAAGATTTTGGGTAACATGATAATGATAAAACATGGTAGTGTTTTAGCAAGCAATCATAGTAAGAAATATTTAAGAAATATATAAGAATTATATAGAAAATGTACATTTAGTAATAGCGAGAGAAAGAAAAAAACATGATAGTGGTTTGGCAAGCAAATATTGTAGGGGCAGTTCTGGATCTGTGTACAGGAGTTCATATTTATTGATCATTGTTGTATGCCTTGTTGAAGAGATGGGTCTTCAGTAGACTTCGGAAGTTGGCTTGTTCATAGGTCGTTTTTAGGTTTCGCGACAGCGCATTCCAGAATTGTGTGCTCAGGTAGAAAAAGGTTGATGCATGCGTTAGTTTGTATTTAAGGCCTTTACAATTTGGGAAGTGAAGATTAAGGAATGTACGGGATGGTTTTTTAGCATTCCTGGGTGGTAGGTCTACCAGATCTGACATGTAGGCTGGTGCGTCTCCGTGAATGATTTTGTGAACTAGGGTGCATATTTTGAATGTGATTCGTTCTTTGAGTGGGAGCTAGTGCAATTTTTCTCGTAAGGGTTTTAACGGGAAAAGCCTCCATCTGGCACGTATTTCTCTTTTGACAATGAGCACCATAGGCACATATGTTCCCAGTCACACAATATTCTATAAAGGAAAGTAGCCACCTACTTTTCTTTATAGAGCAGGCTTGAAGTAGGAGCCCTCTAGGTGCCTAAATATAGGTGCTGCTTTATAGGTCTGCCCTCCACGTGCACAAATTAGTGCATGCTAAGAGTCAAGCCAGTACATTAATTATCATGATCTGCTCTAGCAGCATGCACTAATTGAGGATGAAGGGGGGCAGACTCAGGACTAATGTCAGGAAGTATTTTTTCACGGAGAGGGTGGTGGATATGTGGAATGCCCTCCCGTGGGAGGTGGTGGAGATGAAAATGGTAATGGAATTCAAACATGCATGGGATAAACATAAGGAATCCTGTTTAGAAGGAATGGTTCTGCGGAATCTTAGCCGAGATTGGATGGCGACGCTGGTAATTGGGAAACAAAATGGGAGCTGGGCAGACTTCTACTGTCTGTGCCCTGATTGTGACTGAATAGATAGGGATGGGCTGGAGTGTAAATTTTAAAGGGCTTCGACGTTAGCTTCTATACATATAAAGTATCACATACCATGTAAAATGAGTTTATCTTGTTGGGCAGACTAGATGGACCGTACAGGTCTTTATCTGCCGTCATTTTCTATGTTACTATGTAAGCACATTAATCATTAGCATGATCTGCTCTAGCAGCATGCACTAATTCACTCATTAAGGGGCCTTTTAACTACACTGCACTAAAACGTGGCCTACGCTACGAGTAGTGGATGCATTTCCCACACGTTGAGGCCACTTTTAGCGTGGCTGTAAAATTGGCACATTTCAATTTTTTCAATTAATGGCCACATGATAATTTCCTAGTTTTTTGGGTAATAAGCCTGCTTATTTTCGAAGGAGAAGGGCGGCCATCTCCTAAAGCCGGCCAAATCGGTATAATCAAAAGCCAATTTTGGCCGGCTTCAACTGCTTTCCATTGCAGGGACGACCAAAGTTCAAGGGGGCGTGTCGGCAGTGTACCGAAGGCGGGATGGGGGCGTGGTTAAGAGATGGTCGGCCTCAGCCAATAATGGAAAAAAAGAAGGCCGGCCCTGATGAGCATTTGGCCGGCTTTACGTGGTCCCTTTTTATTCATGACCAAGCCTTGAAAAGGTGCCCAAACTGACCAGATGACCACCGGAGGTAATCAGTGATCACCTCCCCTTTCTCCCCCAGTGGTCACCAATCCCCTCCCACCAAAAAATAAAAATAAAAAACATTTTTTTGCCAGCCTCTATGCCAGTCTCAAATGTCATACCCAGCTCCATCACAGCACTATGCAGCTCCCTGAAACAGTTTTTAGTGGGTACTGCAGTGCACTTCAGGCAGGTGGACCCAGGCCCATCCCCCCCTACCTGTTACACTTGTGGTGGTAAATGGGAGCCCTCCAAAACCCACCCGAAACCCACTGTAACCACATCTAGGTGCCCCCCTTCATCCCTAAGGGCTATGGTAGTGTTGTACAGTTGTGGGGAGTGGGTTTTGGGGGGCTCAGCACACAAGGTAAGGGAGCTATGCACCTGGGATCATTTTGTGATGTCCACTGCAGTGTCCCCTAGAGTGCCTGGTTGGTGTCCTGGCATGTGAGGGGGACCAGTGCACTACAAATGCTGGCTCCTCCCATGACCAAATGGCTTGTATTTGGCCGGGTTTGAGATGGCTGCCATTAGTTTCCATTATCGGCGAAAACCAATGGCGGCCATCTCTAATGCCAGCGATCTCTAAGGGTGGCCCAAATGTGTGTTAAGTACTTAGGGGCCCTTTTACTAAGCTGCAGTAAGCACTAATGGGTACCTTTAGCTAAAGGTCCCCAACATTTATTTTTTATAAATACGTTGAAATATAATGGGTTACATATTTATTACAAGGATACAGTAAACTTATGTCATGATCTGCAAATAATTCCAGTTCATGGAAAGTTAAAAGCGCTGTTTAAATGAGAGAATTTGTATCATTTGGCATCATGATAGAAGTAATTTTTCCTTTTTATCTATTCCTATAACAAAGAAACTGTTATATAATAGTTGTCACAAATACTTAAATAAATAGAATCAGTCCAAGAAAGGAAACATATCCAAGTCAGGCCTCCTATTTACAAATCGGTATTAGAAAGGGGAAAAAAATGTGAAAAAGGTAGAGATACTAATTCATGTCTAAGTAAAAACACATGCATTCACAAGGGTTGTCAACAGCAAAATCTCCTCTATTTGATTCTGCTGAGAGATTCAAAGAAAACACACAAAAATCCAAATTCCATTAACAGATCATCAGTATCATTTCACGTTTCCCCTTCTTCACGGGTTGTGTCCAATTCAGACATCTGGCAGGATTAATATTTGCTTTTGTCATGCTGCACTGGCTTTCTTAGGGGGTCTTGTACAAAGGTGTGGTAGCTAAAATCACTAGCTTACCTTTGTAAAAGGCCCACTTAGTTTTGGGACCATGACAAAATCATTCAAATAATTTTGTAAGAGCTATTTTTGAAAGTTTCTTTGCTGAGCATAAATATACTATAAACAAACATTGCAACCTTCAATTGAAGACATTATGAAGGTGAATTCGTTCCAGTTGTATTAGTCCTGGAAAAACTGGACTGTGCAAATTGTGATGTCTTTTATTAGACCAGCATAAAGATCATTGAAAGATGATATTGTATGTGATCATATGTAAACTCGGAGACAAACTCTAAAGAAAGAATGGGACTCTCTACAGAATACAGTCCTACAAATAGAAAACTCTTCAGCCCATCTTGTGACAGGAGATAAAAATATATTAAATCTATTTAGCATAGATTGCATTGGCTACCAAGAGAAGGTAGATCAGAATTTAAGATATTGCACCTGGTACATGAAGATGTAGCTACAGGCATTCATTAAATAATTTAGCTAAACATCTGAAGAGTTATGAACCTAGCAGAGCATTACAGTCATCACTGCAAGGGTTATTGAGGTTACCGTCATTGATGACAAAACATCTCAGAGCAACGCCCGACAGATCAAGGAAGGATTCCCTACATCAAGAGGTTGACTGTAGAAAAAAAAAACATTTACTGAGAAACCAGATACCATGGTGCCTGAACAATTAAAGTCTTTCATACAGCTCAAGAATATTGTTTAAGTTCTGATTAAGATATGAAGAATTTGTGGGTTAATGTTCAGCCTTTTCTTGTTTCTTTTGTTTTTCTTCTTGAGATCTCCTATTATCTCTTTAATGTCCCTCCCCCCCCCTTTAAATAGGTCTAAATAAGAAGGTAAATTGTTACTTATGGAATTTTATTTCCTGTAATTTTTTTATACCTTCTATATTGCCATAACAAGTGGATAACTGTGACTTATTGTTGAAATTTGTAAAAAATAAAAAATAAATTAAAAATTGAAAAAAACCAAAGTCAGAACTCTGCCATGAAGGGATTAAAATTGACCTTGGTTCTGGCCTTATTGGCTGGTGTGGCTACCCTTGGCTGGGATTTCTCCCTCTTCCTTAGGAGTATGAGTGAATAAGTGCCAGCTGAGTTCTCATGGAAATTCCCCTGATGACTCCTTTCCCCTTCCAGGTGTCTCTCTGCTTGCCTGGACTCAGACTAACAGGTAAGCTCAGAACCTAGCTGTGCTTTTGGCCACTGGACACCCCCCTCCCTTTCTCTTCTAGGGCTCTCTCTTTCTTCCATCCCTTCAATGGTTGATCCTTTTATTTATTTATTTATTTATTTATTTATTTAGATTTTGCTCACACCTCAGTAGTAGCTCAAAGTGAGTTACATTCAGGCACATTGGATAGTTTCTCTGTCCCAGGAGGGCTCACAATCTAAGTTTGTACCTGAGGCAATGGAGGGTTAAGTGACTTGCCCAAGATCACAAGGAGCAGCAGTGGGATTTCAACCTGCTACCTCTGGATTACAAGACCAGTGCTCTAACCACTAGGCCACTCCTCCACTCTTCCACTTTTAAACCCTTTCTGTCCTAGGAGGAAGGTAGTATTAATTATTCCAGCTGAGCTTGCTGAGTCAGTTTCTCCAGTGCTTCTAGTCACAGACCCCTCCCCCCTCCCCCAGCTTCAGCGCACAAGAACTTATGGGAATTGAATTCCATTTAAAGAGACCAAGACTTTAATCTGGTCTGAACTTATACAAAGAATATTCCTTGTTTTCTCTACTTTTCTTCCTGCCTGCACTGCAAACAACAATATACCTGGTTACATTAGCGTTCTATAAAAGAAAGTAAGGGGTCTTTTTATTAAGCCACACTAAAAAATTGGGTAGCGCTGCAAATAGCACATGGGTTTCGTGTGCGCTCCGGCCTCTCTTTAGCACAGTTCTAAAATGGCGGTTAAGAGTTCATACACTAATTGTGCAGTAATCGGGCAGTATGCAGCAATGGCCATGTGCTAGCTGATTACCGAAGGGCATGCCTACTTTCCGTCCCCCATGCTAGAAGATAATTTCTATTTTCTAGAGTGGGAATCGGCACATGCTGATCTCAGAAATACCTTGGGATGCCTCAGGGCATCCTGTGGTAGTGCTGATTTAATACAAACTACCCATGCAGTAGCCCTACCACCGTTTAGTAAAAGGGCCCCTAAATGCCTACTTTTCCTTTATAGAATAGGCACTATGGATGACATAACTGATCATGCCTAACTGCATATGCAGATATCTACCTGGTTACACTAGTTTTCTATTTAAAAAAAAACAGTAGGCACCTACTTTTCCTTTAAAGAAAAGGCATCATATAGGCACCTGTTATAGATTTGCCATCCACATAGGATGGCATTTAAAACACACACACACACACTCTGCAGTTTTCACCTGATATTGACCAGATAAGTGCTTTTCAGTAACATAGTAAATGACGGCCATAGGCGGTCGGTGGCCCAACTGTTTGGGGAGGCTAAAGGGGGCGGAGTTAGGGGTGGTGCCAAGGGTGGGGCTTATATCTACTACTACTACTACTACTACTTAACATTTCTAGAGCGCTACTAGGGTTACGCAGCGCTGTACAAATTAACAATAAGGACGGGCCCTGCTCGGAAGAGCTTACAATCTAAAGGACAAAATGTCAAGTTGGGGTAGATAAGTTTTCTGAGAAGAGGTGTAGTGATTAGGTGCCGAAGGCGACATTGAAGAGGTGGGCTTTGAGCATTGATTTGAAGATGGGTAGGGAGGGGGCACGGCGTATGGGCTCAGGGAGTTTGTTCCAGGCATGGGTGAGGTGAGACAGAAGGGACGGAGCCTGGAGTTGGAGGTGGTGGAGAAGGGTACTGAAAGGAGGGATTTGTCTTGAGAGCGGAGGTTACGGGTAGGGACGTAAAATTGTCTGACAACACAGAAAAAAAATAAGTAAAAATAAAATAGTCACAATTGCTACCTTTTATTAAATTTAGATATTAGATACAGTGGGGGAAATAAGTATTTGATCCCTTGCTGATTTTGTAAGTTTGCCCACTGACAAAGACATGAGCAGCCCATAATTGAAGGGTAGGTTATTGGTAACAGTGAGAGATAGCACATCACAAATTAAATCCGGAAAATCACATTGTGGAAAGTATATGAATTTATTTGCATTCTGCAGAGGGAAATAAGTATTTGATCCCTCTGGCAAACAAGACCTAATACTTGGTGGCAAAACCCTTGTTGGCAAGCACAGCGGTCAGACGTCTTCTGTAGTTGATGATGAGGTTTGCACACATGTCAGGAGGAATTTTGGTCCACTCCTCTTTGCAGATCATCTCTAAATCATTAAGAGTTCTGGGCTGTCGCTTGGCAACTCGCAGCTTCAGCTCCCTCCATAAGTTTTCAATGGGATTAAGGTCTGGTGACTGGCTAGGCCACTCCATGACCCTAATGTGCTTCTTCCTGAGCCACTCCTTTGTTGCCTTGGCTGTATGTTTGGGTCATTGTCGTGCTGGAAGACCCAGCCACGACCCATTTTTAAGGCCCTGGCGGAGGGAAGGAGGTTGTCACTCAGAATTGTACGGTACATGGCCCCATCCATTCTCCCATTGATGCGGTGAAGTAGTCCTGTGCCCTTAGCAGAGAAACACCCCCAAAACATAACATTTCCACCTCCATGCTTGACAGTGGGGACGGTGTTCTTTGGGTCATAGGCAGCATTTCTCTTCCTCCAAACACGGCGAGTTGAGTTCATGCCAAAGAGCTCAATTTTTGTCTCATCTGACCACAGCACCTTCTCCCAATCACTCTCGGCATCATCCAGGTGTTCACTGGCAAACTTCAGACGGGCCGTCACATGTGCCTTCCGGAGCAGGGGGACCTTGCGGGCACTGCAGGATTGCAATCCGTTATGTCGTAATGTGTTACCAATGGTTTTCGTGGTGACAGTGGTCCCAGCTGCCTTGAGATCATTGACAAGTTCCCCCCTTGTAGTTGTAGGCTGATTTCTAACCTTCCTCATGATCAAGGATACCCCACGAGGTGAGATTTTGCGTGGAGCCCCAGATCTTTGTCGATTGACAGTCATTTTGTACTTCTTCCATTTTCTTACTATGGCACCAACAGTTGTCTCCTTCTCGCCCAGCGTCTTACTGATGGTTTTGTAGCCCATTCCAGCCTTGTGCAGGTGTATGATCTTGTCCCTGACATCCTTAGACAGCTCCTTGCTCTTGGCCATTTTGTAGAGGTTAGAGTCTGACTGATTCACTGAGTCTGTGGACAGGTGTCTTTCATACAGGTGACCATTGCCGACAGCTGTCTGTCATGCAGGTAACGAGTTGATTTGGAGCATCTACCTGGTCTGTAGGGGCCAGATCTCTTACTGGTTGGTGGGGGATCAAATACTTATTTCCCTCTGCAGAATGCAAATAAATTCATATACTTTCCACAATGTGATTTTCCGGATTTAATTTGTGATGTGCTATCTCTCACTGTTACCAATAACCTACCCTTCAATTATGGGCTGCTCATGTCTTTGTCAGTGGGCAAACTTACAAAATCAGCAAGGGATCAAATACTTATTTCCCCCACTGTATATATCTTATGTCAAAGAATAAAGTGGTTGTTCAAAGCATATATTAACCAATGTATACTATTCAAAAATGTTATCAATTATTAAACACTACTATTTCCATCCATGGAAAATCCCAAAATGAAATGGTCACATTAGTGAAGTAACATTATGCATGAAAAGGCAGCACTGTAAATATTACACTGGGCAGACCCTAATACACCAAAATACCACCCATACAGAAAACACAGACCATCAACAATATGAAACAAGGGATCATAATATCACAATTCCTAAAGTACAGCCACAAAACAGGGGGATAGTGTTCACAATGAACTCCTTTTATTAACGACCAGATAGAGATAAGAGTTTTCAATTTTGGCACAGTATAAGTCATCACAACAACAAAATATAAGAAAACCAATGGACTGCATTAGGTGCTTATAGCCCATTTAGTTATGTTTAAACAAAAGAGATCTGCATGAAACAAAATATTTATTTTTATTTGACGTATAAAACTTCTCTCTCTCTCTCTCTCTGCCCAATCCAAAATTGCCCCTATGTCTCCCCATCTCTCCTCCCTTCATCATCCAGCATCATCACCCAATCCCCTCACCAGTCTCCTATTCAACAAAGCAATTTAGCAATAAGAGATCCAAATCAACGGACTGCATTAGGTGCTTATAGCCCATTTAGTTATGTGTAAACAAAAGAGATCTGCATGAAACAAAATATTTATTTTTATTTTAACTTATAGAACCTCTCTCTCTCTCTCTGCCCCAATCCAACATTGCCCCACTATCTTGACCCTCACCACCATCCAACATTGCCTCTATGTCCTCTCCCCATCTCTCTCTCCTTCCTTCAACATCCAGCATCATCACCCCGTCCCCTCACCAGTCTCCTGTTCAACAAAAAGCAATGAGAGAGCCAAATACTCCTTACCACTTGCTTCCTCGATCTGCTGCCTTCCTTCCTGGCTTAGTCGGTGTCGGTCACTGATTGAAAAGAGCTGCCGCGTGCTGCAACACTCAGGCTCACAGTCACAGCCAGGCTCTGACGCGGGAAAGGCAGCAGGCAGGAAATGTGTTACAGGTGGGAGGTTCCCTCCCGGTAGAGCCCGGAACCACTGAGGAAGGAGCCTTAGTGATATAGCGAGTCGGCAGGCAGCTGGTAAGAAAAGAAATGAACGGGGAAGGGGCAGGCGCTGGCGGAGAGAGGAAAGTACAATTTTCTTCCTGCCCTGAATTTGAGGAGAAGGCAGGGGAAGCAGGTCACGGTTAAGCCTCCCCAAGCCTCTTACATGGGGCGCCTATGAGGATGGCAGATAATCATAAGAACATAAGCACCGCCATACTAGGAAAAGACCAATGGTCCATCAAGCCCAGCATCCTGTCTCTGACAGCGGCCAATCCAGGCTTCAAGAACCCGGCAAAATCCCCCCTCCCCCCCAAAAAAAAATAATTTTAATAATGTTCAATGGACTTTTCCCTCAGGAATCTGTCCAAACCCCCTTTAAACTCCGTAAGGCCAGCTGCTGTCACTACATTTTCCAGCAACGAGTTCCAGAGTCCAACTAAACGCTGAGTAAAGGAAAACATTCTACTGTTTGTTTTAAATCTACCATATTCTAGCTTCATCTAGGTCCATCCAGTCTGCCCAACAAGATAAACTCATTCATATGGTATGTAATACTTTATATGTATACCCAAGTTTGATTTGTCCCTGCCTCTCTCAGGGCACAGACCGTAGAAGTCTACCCAGCACTGTTCTTGTACTAAGTTCTGGAGCTAACGTTGAAGCCCCTTAAAATTTACACTCCAGCTCATCCCTATCTATTCAGTCACAATCAGGGCATAGACCATAGAAGTCTGCCCAGCTCCCATTTTGTTTCCCAAACACCGGCGTCACCACCCAATCTCGGCTAAGATTCCGCAGAACCATTCCTTCTAAATTTGGTTCAATCCTAAATTCATCATTGGTAAAGAAAAAAGTGGTGAACTGGCCTATTTGGCAAGCAAAAAACATTTGTGCGTTGGATGACATTTTGGATAAGTCAAAATGTCTCTCTTTCCTGCATTTAACAGAAAAATATGGTTGCCAAATTCCCAAGCATATCAGTGGTTGCAGATGTGGCAAAGCATTCAAGAGAGCAACGTTTCCTTACTTAAACTGGAAAGAAACCTGATGCCATATGTGTCTATATGTCAGTTTTATGAATGAATAAATTCCTGTGAGATTCTAAAAAATAGTTTGCATGAGACCTGCAAAAATATTAATGCATGAGCACTTACCGCTTCCTAGTTATGAGGCACTAAGTGCACTCACGTTAGGTCAGCATTATCTAGATAGGGCTGGATTCTATATAAGGCATCTTAAATGTACGCGTGTTGGAATAATACGTGTAGCACTATTCTATAAACCGTGTCTATACTAAGACAGGGGAACACATGTACAGTTAGGTGTGGCCACTTACACCACTGGTGTAAATGCCTGCGCCTAAATGTACCAGTGGCATAGCTTCAGGGGGCCACAGGGGCCTGGGTCCCCACCCAAACTGGATCTGTGCCCCTGATTTGGCTGGCAGGGGTCCCCAACCCCCTCCAGCTGAAGCATTTTTTCCAGCACTGGTCTCCGGCACTGCCACATTTCCTGCCCTGCTCTCTCTTCCCCTCACATCTGGCACGCTCGTTTTAGTGAAACTGAGCTTTTGCACATGCTCAATTTCATTAAAACGAGCATGCTGGACATGACAAGAGGAGAAGAGAGAGAGCAGAGCAAGAAATGCAGTAGCGCCAGAGACCAGCGCTGTAAAACGCGCTTCAGTTGGCGGGGGTTGGGGACCCCCCACTAGCCAAGGCATGTGCAGCAGCAGCGGTGCTTCAGCTGGCACAGGTTGGGGACCCCCGCCAGCCAAGGTATGTGCAGCAGCAGCAGAAGCGGTGGTGGGGGGTGGCGAGGAGGTGGACCAAAATGTGCCTCCTCCCTTTGGGCTCTGGCCCCCTCCCACCTCAAGGTCTGGCTACTCCCCTGAAATGTACGTGTGTTTCCCCGAACTCTATAACCACATGCATAAATGCGATTGACACCCCTGACAAGCCTACACCCCCCATGGCTGTGCCCCCTTTATAGCTATGCACGTTGAAATTTACACACACCTCTTTTTAGAATACACCTACAAAGAAGCGCAAGTAAATTCCAGTTATTGCCAATTTTTAGTGATAATTGGTCATTATCAGCCAATTATCATGATTAATTGTCTTGTTACTCAATTGAATAGGCCATGTAAATTGGCCACATGCACAATTTAATGCACACTACTTGGCGCACCTTATATGGAATCCAGGGAATAGTGCATGCTAATGCAAATACGCTAGCTGGATAATGCTTTCATGCCTGTTCTCCACCCATGACATGCTCCCTCCCAAAAATATATTTTTTAAAATAAATAGCGCATGATTAGAGGCAAATTACTGCAAAACATTTGGACTGACTGGGTATAGACTTACATTACTGTTCTATCAAAATCTATGACTTTTAGAGCCAGATGCACTAAAGTCGTCGGTAATTCTCGTTCCCTACCGATTCCATAGTGAATCGGTAGGGAACGGGAATGCATCAACAATAGGGAATGCAAATGAGCTACTCGTTGTAGCTCACTTGCATTCGCTATTTTCCTCAGTTGCCAGTCGGAGAATCGGGACATCCCTTTCGATTATGCACTTCTTCCTGGTCTCTTCAGCCAATCAAAGCGCGTTTAGCTGGCTGGTGTCAGCTAAACACGCTCTGATTGGCTGAAGAGACCAGGAAGAAGTGCATAATCGAAAGGGACGTCCTGATTTTTCAGCAACCGAGGAAAATAGAAAAATTTTGCTGTGGAGGTGTAAGTGGTGAGGCGAAGACAAAATAGAAGGGGGAAAAACCCGCCTCAGTCACGAGCGCCGGCAGAGCGAAAAACAGCAAAAAAAAAAAAGACGTCCCTCAGAAGCATAGGGAGAGTACGTCCATAAAGGACGCCCCTCACATGCGCTCGCTGCTTTTTTTTTCTTTTTTACCTTTTTTTGGGGGCCCTTTTCCTTTCCGATTCCCTCACAGGAGCCCTAACGAGAGGTGCAGACCTCCCGTTAGGGTTCCTACAGTAAGGGAATCGGAAAAACGGTAGTGCATCTCATTATAATGGACTGCAACGGTAGTGCAGATCATTATATTAGCTTTTGAATAATTTGCATTCCATTTTCGTTGCCTGCTACCGTGACAGGGAAAATGCCCTTAGTGCATGCCCCCGGTAAACTACTTGCGTTTTAAACTGGCTGGAACCAGTTTAAAACGCAAGTTGTGGGCTCGTTAGGTTTAGTGCATCTGGCCCTCAGTGATTTGGTCTTACTAAATCCCTGTACTCTTTATTTGTTGGGATTTATTAACCACCTTTATGAAGAGATTCCTTCAAGGCACTTGTTAGATGAGTTAACTTAGATACTGCTTAAAATTGTACTTAGGCTTTGCAAAGATAGCAATAATTTGGGTATTTATTATTGGTGCAACTTGGTTTCCATTCTTTACAAACATAAAGCAAACTATAATTGAGTGGGAAAGTTTGTAAAAAAAAAATGGCACCCTCTGGATAAGTGTAAATGAGCCGTATAAAAATTTAATTTGATTTGATTTGCATTTCTCTCATGTAAAGTAATGAATTTTCTTTATGCAAGTTCTGGTTTTGCTTCTTTTGGCGGGGGGAGGGGGGGGAGGTTTTGGTTATTGGTTTAGGGGACTTTTGGGGGAGGAAGGCAATCTCTTTGTTAAAAAAAATGAAAAAAAAAAAGATTTAAATTGAAACAAATAAAAATGGTATATTCTATTAATTTCTTTACTGGAACCGTGATTATCACTGCAGGCACCTCTAGAGAAGATAGGGTAATTGCATTTCAAAAGGACACTATTTAGCTATTTTCTGCTGTAGAGAAATTTGAGCACATAAAAGGGCAAGAAAGCAGTAAGTTCATCCAGACCCAATGGACACTTGAACACAGCCTGGGGGGTTAATCATTTATTTTATTTGGAAGTCTTAAAATACGCTTTTTGTCTTGTTGAATTCTGTTTCTATGACTGCAAGCACTGCTTATGTTTTGCATGGTCTTTCGTGTTTATTACTTTAAAACTGCCATTAAAATATAGAGCATCTGGTGCTCTTTTCATATGCTTTGCATATGGGGCCCACCAGGGGAAAAGACCTACTTTTAACATGAGATATTATTACGCCCTCACATTGCTAACCCACAGCATCATTCCAGCTTAGTGGCAGCTTTCCATGCTTCCCAGCTGGGGGAACACCTGCATAACACAAGCCCACACTATGGTACAGCTGGTTTTTAAATAAAGCCTGCCTTTTTTTATTTGCCAAGCAGATATAGCTATCAAACATACTGAACACCAAAAGGCTAAAAAGTTAAACTACCTTCTTATTTAAGTGAAGGCAGATGTCTCATTAAACCTCATATTTCATGTGTAAGCAGAAAACAGGTAGTATATGAAAAAAAAATCAAACTGTAGCTACAAAAAGCATTTCACTGTTCAGCACTGCTGTACACAGTTTTCTCCTTATTGTACAAACCCCAGAGAAATGAGACTATTTGCTTTTTAGATAGATACTAAAGAGCTTTAAAATAATGTGTGCTCTTGTGTTTCAATATCACACTTTATTTCAACAGCATATTAGGGAAGGGGCATGTTTGCAGTGAAACACAAATAATATTGGCATAATTTTAATGCAACATATCATATATACATTACACTTATGCTACCAAGTACTGCATTAAAATAATACAATTGCTTTATTGTCATGTGCACTGTGTTATTTTTAACAGAGATTAAGCTCTCAGGGGTCCTTTTACTAAGGTGCGCTGCAAAATGGGCCTGCACTGTTGTAGGGGCGTGTATTGGATGCGTGTATGTCCATTTTTCAGCACGCCTGCAAAAAAGGCCCCTATTTTGGCCAAAAATGGACGTGCGGCAAAATAAAAATTGGAGCACGTCCATTTTGGGCCTGAGACCTTAGTGCCACCCATTGACTTAGCGGTAAGGTCTCACGCGTTAACCGGGCGGTAACTGTAAGAGCACTTACACTGCCGATTACTGCCCGGTTAGCGCCATGCGGTAGAAATGAAAAATATTTTCTGCCGCGCATATCGGACGTGCGTAAAAAATGGAATTACCGCCCGGGGCACGCAGTAGTTTGGCGGTAGTTCCAAACTGACGCGCATAGGCACCTACACACCTTAGTAAAAGGGCCCCTGTGTTTCCTCACTGTCAACCAATATAAGCCAGCCACGTGTAGGCACTGTGCTATTAGTTGGGTGCTGGGTATAAAAAGTGGTTCTTAATAGAGAGGGAAGAGAGGAGTTGTTCTGGTGGGTCTTAGAGAGTCTTGCTCTCAGAGTAATCCAATTGTTTTGCATTTTTCCTTGCCTTTTGTTTCTTTTTGTGAGTGCTAGCTGAGACAGCATACCAAGAGCGATAGAACATGGAAGGTGAAAGGATGGAAAATGACAAGAGGAAGCCTGGCTGTGGCAGGGAGCTGAGTGGGGTGAATGGTGTTTGGGAGGACAACAGTCAAGAAGGACAATAACAGAGGGGGAGGAGGGCTGATCAAGGTCAGGAGGAAGTACACCAAAGAAAAGACAGGGACAGCAGTCGTTGGAAATGCCAGGGGAGAAGTAGGGAATTGGAAGTGGGAGGTAAGGGGAAGGGACAGGGCATCCAGGTCAGATATTGGAGAAAGATGGAGCAAGAAATGCAGAAAAAGGCAGGGAAGAAGTTGGAACAGGTAGGGAGCAACAGACGGCTACTTTTCCAGGCATGTCCCTTATATGGTGTGAAGCCCCACCCAGCGCATCCCAGGATACAATGGGCAGAGCTGGGTGCCGCCATTTTGCAGGCGGTGCTGAAGGAAGAGGAGGGAGGCCACCTCCCTCCTCCAACTTAAGGTATAGGGGGTGGGAGGATTGACCGCGGCCCACTGGGCCACCAAGAACGTCTTACAAATGCTGGGGGGTTGGGAGGGCTGGAGACACACCGGATCTCCAGCCTCCCCTGAACCTGTGTTGGGGAGGGGTTTGGGGGGACTGGAGGTCTGCTGAACCTCCAGCCCCCTGTCAGTGGGGGGGGGGGGGGCGGGGTCATCGGTCAGGTCATCAGTTCCTGGGGGGGTCGTCAGTTGATTAATCGGTTGTGGGGGGTTGCTGCATTGGGGGGAATGGGGGCCTGCTAACATGCAAATGCATGCTGGGCAAGACTCATCATTCCTCCCAAATGGTCTGCAAACCCTAACACCAGCTCTGTGCTGGGATAGGGTTTGCCACAACCAGCGCTCCAATCTTTGGCATGCTGGTTGTTGATCATTGGAGATGAATAGGTTTTGCATGCATTTGCATGCTACTTGCATTCAGAGCCCACGAGCGCGTTGTTTCACATGCTCGGGGGCTCTGATCATGGTGCGGTAGCAAATGCAGGCGCTAGTATGGCGCTAACAGCCTCTAGCACCTGCATTTGCTTCTAATCATCAGCCCATCTGTTTGCAATCTCAAGGAGAGTTATCAGAGCTTGTAAAAAGCAGCACAAAAGGATTTCTGGTGCAGAGAAGTCTAGTCCATTGATGTTGGCATCAGAAGCACTAATCTCCATGGCTCTGGGATGCAAAAACCCAAAGGAACTGTATGTGATAGGAGGGAAGAGGCTGATCAGCACAGACCAGGAGAGAGACTGTGAAGGTCTGATAATCTCAAGGCAGTGAAACAATGCAACTAGGCAGCTGCTAAAGCCAGTGAGCAGAAAGGAGGAGGTCATAATATCTCTATGTAAGACAGTGGTGAATTTTCACATGAAGTACTGCATTCAATTTTGAATGCTGTATTTTGCTAAAAACATAAAGAGACTGGTGTTCGTACAAAGGGAAGTTATCAAAATGGTAAGAGATCTCTGTCAAAAGATATATGAGAAGAGAATGGGGTCCTAAATATGTATTCCCTAGAGGAGAGGTGTATTTAGATACAGACCTTTAAGTACTTGAATGGAATTACAGAGCAAGCAAGCCTTTTCCAAATGAGGACATGATATGAATGTACAGGGAGGTAGAGTAAAAAAAAACATCAGAAAAAGAGGTGGTAGAAGCAAAAACACTGCTGGAATTCAAAAAGGAATGGGATATATACACAGTGCATCCCTAAATGGCAAAAGGATGTAAACCAAACATAGAGAACTTCAGCTATGTAATTATTTTGTATTTCTAAGAAATCATGAGGAAAGTGACATACTGTGTGGCAGGAACAGCCCCAACAGCCTTTCTGGGCAGACTCAATGGACCATATTGATCTTTTTCATCATTTGCTATGTTTCTAATTAATTTCTACTCATGTTATTAAGTCAAGTGACATTACAGTGCATTCCCCTGTTTTAGGCTCTGTTGGTGGAATTCATTGTTCATTGAGATAAGAATGGAGCAAAATTTACTAACATTCCAGAAAAAAATCAAGTCCTGCTTTTGCTGGCCCAGCCTTGCCTGCAAGTTGAGCAGTTTATCAGAAGGATGGAACAGAGTTTGTTCTGCTCATTAATTGTGATGAGAAGACCTAGAGGATATTTGGATATCTGAAAGTGTAATTGTTTTAATATTTTCTTTTTTTTTATATTTTGTGTCACAGCCATGGGGGTCTTTGCAATCTGTCATGGATTGAGGGATGGTGAGCCCTTGGACCACAGCCAGAGCTGTGAAAGACAAGTCACCTGGGTTGACACAAGGCAGAAGTCAGAACAAGACAGGACTAGGCAAGGCAAGATAAGACTGGGCTTAGACAAACCAGGAGTCTAGACAAGACTGAACAGAAGTAACAAGGTACAATAGACAAGACAAGGACTGGATCCAGACGAGGCAAGGAAAGCAAGGCAAAGGGGCTAGAACTGGAACTCAGGTCAAGGCAAGACTCGGAACTAGATTAAAACTGGGACTGGGACCCAGACAATACAAGGCAAGGCAGAACAAGGCAAGACAAGGAACTAGATTAAAGCTGGGTCCAGAAAAGGCGAGACAAGGACAAGGCAAGCACTGGATTCAGATAAAACAGGACTGGACAAGACAAGGCAAGGCTATGCACAACCAGACAGGCAAGACAGAAGCTGGATCCAAACAAGACAAGAAAGCAAGGCAAAGGGCTAGAACTGAACCCAGACAGGAACATGGCAAAACACAGGAACAAGGCTAGAACTGGGTTCAGACACAGCAAGGAAAGGCAAGGCAAGAATTGGATCCAGACACAAGACTCAGCAGCCAAAGCAGGGCAGGAGCTAGGCAACAGGAATAGACAGAAGCAAGACTATAGACAAAGCAGGAGCAGGAACCAGGAACAGGACTTGGCCTGGCAAGAAAAGGAACCAGAAACTTGACTTGGCTAAGCAGGAGCAGGACTTGGCAGGCACAGAAACTAGGAACAGGACTTGGCTTGGCAGGAACAGAAACCAGGAACAGGACTTGGCTCGGCAAGAACAGAACCCAGGAACAGGACTTAACTCAGCAGGAACAAGACTTGGCTCAGCAGGAACAGAAACCAGAAACAGGACTTGGTTTGACAGTAACAGGAAACCTGGAACAGGACTTGGCTTGGCAGGAACAGAAACCAGGAACAGGACTTGTCTTGGCAGGAACAGGACTTGGCTTGGCAGGAAAAGGACTTGGCTCGCAGGAAGAGAAACCAGGAACAGGACTTGGCAGGAATAGAAACCAGGAACAGGATTTGGCTTGGCAGAAACAGTAAACCAGGAACAGGACTTGGCAGAAACAGGACTTGGCTTGGCAGGAACAAGACTTGGCTCGGCAGGAACAGAAGCCAGGAACAGAACAGGACTTGGCTCGGCAAGAACAGAAACCAGGAACAGGACTTGGCAGGAACAGAAACCAGGAACAAGGCTCAGCAAGAACAGGACTTGGCTCAGCAGGAACAGAACCAGGAACAGGACTTGGCTCAGCAGGAAAAGTAAATCTGGAAAAGGATTTGGCAAGAACAGAAATTAGGAACAGCACTTGACTCAGCAGGAACAGGACTTAGCTCAGCAGGAACAGAAACAAGGAACAGGACTTGGCTCAGCAGGAATAGGCTTGGCTCAGCAGGAACAGTAAACCAGGAACAGGACTTGGACTTGGCTTGGCAGAAACAGAAACCAGGAATAGGACTTGGCAGGCACAGAAACCAGGAACAGGACTTGGCTCAGCAGGAACAGTAATCCAGGAACAGGACTTGGCTCAGCAGGAATAGTAAACCTGGAACAGGACTTGGACTTGGCTTGGCAGAAACAGAAACCAGGAACAGGACTTGGCTCGGCAGGAACAGAAACTAGGAACAGGACTTCGCTCAGCAGGAACAGAAACCGGAGGCCAAAAATGAACCTGGACATGGCAACAACATTGAATTTCCAGGTTCAGCGCTGGCACAGGCCTTAACCACACTGTCCGTCACCAGCTGAATACCGGCCCCATGATATTTCAGCAAACTGTCCCAAAAGTTCTAAGCAAAGTCCTAACAATCCCTGCAGATGACCTAAAATGATGTCCTGAAAAGAAAAAGCATACGGTAAGGATTATACTTTTCTCAGGCAGGAGGTAATGTCTCCAATAGCCAATCAGAAACACATAAACATGTTTACAACAGGTGCAGGATGGGATGAGAAAGAAAGATTTTTCCTTCTCATAGTGTCTTGCAGTGTCTTTCATGAACTGATAAGAAGGGACAAAGCATGTATTTTTCTGTACTAGTGGAGAAGGCTCTCCCTAAGCAGTCTGAGCAATCTCTTAGACAAAGAAGAAAATATGTGGTTTTAAAAGCCTGTTACTTGCTGGATAGCACATCTATTTGCCCTCATGGGATAAATGTGGTTATTGGTAGAAGAAGATTTTTTGATTACACTAGGAACAAAAATGTATCTCCTTTGAGATCCACCTTGCTTCCTACCATAGGTAGGAATTATTCCCTTCTTAAATCTTTAAAACGAGATAATACCTGTTTAGAAATTTGTGATTGCAGTTCGGTACCTGCTGTTTATGTGAACACTAGATCTGTAAGTAACAAGGCACTTTTATTGCATGATCTTATGATCTCCCTCAACTTGGGTTTTCTGTTTGTTGCAGAAACCTGGCTAACTGAACTAGGTAGTCCTGTGATTTCTCATCTTCGTCCACCTAGGTATAGAATTTTGCATCTACCTAGACAGGATGAAAATGAAGGTGGCTTAGCCATATTTTACAAAAGCTTTAATTATTTGTTGTACACTCGGGTATTTCTCCTGAAGTGGAATTTATGCTTTGTAAGTTTAATGATGACTCTGCTGATGTTTCTACTACTAGTCCAAGAGCTATATAGGAGCCAACTTTTCAAAATTATTGGGGGTGCTAAGCCCAGTGGAAAAAACCCTTCCTTGGACATATACAAGGAATTTTCTCAATATTGGAGGTTCTCAAGCACACACAGCACCGGCTCCTATGGCTATAGGTCTCCTTTTAATATACCGACCCCCAGGTTCTTGGGCTAAAGCAGAACCTATTTTGTTTGATACAATAACTCAAACTATCAGTCAGTTCTCAAGATTAATAGTATTAGGAGATTTGAATTTACATTTAGAACAGGGTGCTGAATTTAATGTTACCAATTTTAAAGACTTTTTAATTTCTTTGACAGACTTTTAACTGATAGTGGCCCTACTCATGAGAAAGGCCACTCATTAGATTTTTTTTAGCTATTTATTCTTCCAATCTGATCAGATCTCCTACTTGGTCAGCAGTGTCATGGTCAGACTATTTTATGCTTCAATATTTGTTTTTTGCTCACACCTTTTCAGTAGTAGCTCAAGGTGAGTTACATTCAGGTACACTGGGTATGTCTCTGTACCGAGAGGGCTCACAATCTAATTTTGTACCTGACGCAATGGAGGGTTCAGTGACTTGCCAGCGATCATAAGGAAGAGCAGTGGGATTTGAACCAGGCACCTCTGAATGTCAAGAGCTGTGCTCTAACCACTAGGCTACTCTTCTATTGTAAATAGGTCAACTAAATTGATTACTACTAGGGGTAAAGTTGATGATAATCTTGTTTGGTCTGAAGTAAGTACATTCCTTCCACATTTGGATTCTATTACTACTTCATTCAAATCATGCTGGGATGCTTTATCATTATCTGTGTTAGGATAGCACCTAAGACAAAAACGGAGGTTATGGTTTACAGGAAATCACCTTGGTTTTCCGAAGACCTTAAAGCCCTAAAACAAAACTGCCATCACCTGGAGAAATGATGGCACAAAACAAAATCTTTGGAAGATAAATCTTCTTGAAAAGAATAAGAGTACAATTTTAACTGGTAGGAAGAATTATTATGGTAAATTGGTAGGCCTGGGACCTATTAATAGCAAAAAAATCTTTTTGTACTTATTAATAGTTTAACTGTATCTCCAAATTCTTATTTTAACTCTCAGTGTTCCCTACCATCAGCGCAAGATTGATTTTTTTTCTGATAAAGTTACCCAGATTTGTAGGGATCTAGATAAGTTTCCACCTGTTTTTTGTCATTCTACTACGTTTTGGACAAACCCACATTTTGAAGACCGAGTTTGGGTCTCTTTTCAATCGACTGAGGTCCATTCTTTATTGCTGAAATGTTCTCACTCACAGTGCTCTCTTGATAGCTGTGCTGTTTCACTATTCTCCTCAATACCCTCATCTGTTTTGCAATGGTTTACTCATCGGTTCAACGAACTGTTATGCTCTGTTTCTTTACCTCTCGACATGGACTTGATCCATTTTCTCCTTCCAACTATTGTCCTATTGCCAGCATTCCTTTGTTCACTAAAATGTTAGAATCTTGGGTAGGTAGTCTATTTTCTGCCTACCTAGATATATTTTTCTGTCTACATTTTACACAACTTGGGTTTAGAGTGGCCCAGAGCACCAATGTTCTTCTGCTTCTTCTGACTTCTTATGTAAAGGAACAACTTTGTTTCGGCAGACAAGTGCTTTTGCTTCAGTTTGATATTTTGGTAGCTTTTGATGCAGTTAATCATACTTTGCTATGAGAATGGCTGAAAGGGATTGGCATTACAGGTAAAGTTCTCAAGTGGTTTCAAGAATTTCTCTATAACCGTAGATATGCTGTTAGGCAAAGCAGTTCATTTTCAAAATACTGGTTTCTGGGTTATGAGGGTCCCTCGGGGTCCCCACTGTTTCCTGCACTATTTAATTTCTTTGTGTCATCACTGTATAAAACCGAGTTGAGGCTAGGGAAGATGCTCCTTTCCTATGCAGATGATATTTTGCTGCTGGTCCTGGTTCCTGTTAATCATGTTGATCATGTGAATATTGTTTCATTGGGGATGAACAAGATCCAGGATTGGGGTCTGAACAGTAAGTTAAAGTTAAATCCTAAAAAAATTAAAGATTCTCTGGTTTAGAAATCCAGGAGTAACTATACCCTCCTCACCTACTCTGTCTAAAGACAGGATTCTAACTTTCGAGTCTGAATCTAAGGTTTTGGGTGCAATTCTTGATTCTTCATTAAGTTATAACTCTCAAATAAATCAATTAAGGTTCAAGACTATATTTAAATTAAAGCAAATTAGGCTAATAAGATCTATTTTTGATCAAAGAAGATTTGCTTTCATGGTCCAGATGCTGATTCTTCCGCACTTGGACTACTGCAACGCTCTTATCTGATTTGAGAAAGATACAACTTAATCAAAACACTGCAGTTAGATTGATCGTTAAATTGAGTAAATTCGATAGTGTCTCTTCTTATTTGACTAAACTTCACTGGCTTCCAGATAATGCACGTATCACTTTTAAGTGGCCTGCTTGTTTTACAAAATCCTTTGTGGTACTACTTCAGAATTATTGGTAAACATGGTTCTTATGCCATTAGATTTTCATCCCAGTTATGGAATAAACTGTTCTTCACCCCACTTCTTTTAGGAACATATGTTTTCTTAGTGTGGCCAAGACTTTATTCTTTCATAGAGGTGTGTCTCTCTGGAATGCTTTCCCTTCCTCCTTAAGATTAGAACAAAACTACCTTAGTTTCAACAAAAGTTAAAACTTGCCTGTTTGAAAAATATAATTATTTGATTTTTAGTTTGTGTTACTTGGTATTATGAGACTTTCTGTATCTGATTTGATCTGACTTTTGTATTTGTCATGGTCCGTGTATGAGTGGGTTCCAGTAATGATTCCAGCGTCCGTGTAAGTGGGTTTCAGTTCAGCTTCCAGCGTCCGTGTATGAGTGGGGTTCCTGTAATGCTTCCAGCATCTTTGTGTGTGGGTTCCAGCAGCCTCACGTTTCTTCGTATGTGTGAGTTCCAGTAATCTTGTGCTTCTTTGTGCGTATGGATTCCAGCAGCCTCAGCCTTCTTTTTGTGTATGGGTTCCAGCAGTCTTGTGCTTCATTGTGTGTGTGGGTTCCAGTACCACATGCACCATTGCATGAGTGGGTTCCAGTAGTCTTACGCTTACTGTGTGTATGGGTTCCTGAGAAGCCGCCAGCTTCTATTCAAGTCACTGAGGCTTTGCTTGCTCGGCCTACTGGGGCCTCTATCCTGTTTTGGGCATTGATCCTATTGTGGGCCAGTTCAAATCTGCTACTAGATTCAGTCTATCGTAGACTTCCACTATGTACCAAGAGCTCGCCACCCCTGAAACATAAAAGTATTTTAGCATTACGTATTGATTGTATGCCACATTGAACCCATTTTGGTGGACACTGTGGTTTGTAAGAATATTATTGATATTGATATTTTCACTCAAAACAGTCACAGTTTTTTTCCATCTTGCATTGGTGGCACCTTAATTTAAGTGTAACTTTTAGAATTGCATGGTATTCTATAACAGAATCTGGGAGTGTACATACTGTTATAAAATAGGATTTCACTGGGTGGCATTAGGGTGCCTAAAAGGGAGAACCACTTACAGAATTACCTCCTAAGGTCCAAATTCTATATTGCGTGCGGAAAAATAACGTACCCGCACACAATGATCCTTTCCATGTCTCTCACCATTTGGTGTGTTTTGCATGTTTACTCTTTTGGTTTCCCCTTTTTTTTTGCCCATGCAGGTATTGTATTTGGGCCTCTTTCCTCATCCTAGGCTATGGGTAGCCCAAGGCAAGATGCCGCCCTCCACTTCCTGGGCGAAGTTCTGCCATCGCCACCCTTTCTTCCTGCACCCCTTCCCTGGGTTTACCTTCTTTCTACATGGTCCAAAAGCCAGCAGTGGCAGCGATTTCTATATGATGCCCTGCCGCCAGCACTGACCTCTTCTCTCATGTGGTCGTGGGCTGCTTCTGAGGAAACATCAGAGAGGCAGGCTGCAGTAAAGAGAAGAGGTGGGTGCCAGAAGCACATCAGGCTCAGTCTCTGGCTGTCTTCAAGTCTAGGCTTAAAGCCCACCTCTTTGCTACTGCTTTCGACTCCTAACTATGACTCTCTTACTCAACACCCTCACTTATCACCCCTACCACTGCAATTTCCCCACCCCTAGCTGTCTGTTCATCTGTCCAGTTTAGATTGTAAGCTCTGTTGAGCAGGGACTGTCTTTTCATGTTAATTTGTACAGCGCTGCGTAAGTCTAGTAGCGCTATAGAAATGTTTAATAGTAGTAGTAGTAGTGTATGGGAATCGCTGCCGCCGCTGGCTTTTGGAATATGGAGAAAGAAGGTAAACCTCCTTCCCTCCACAAACTCGTTGGCGTAATGAAGGGGGAAATGCAACTCCGGAAGAATGCCGCATGAGGCCCCCGCTTCAGGTGGCCTAATGGTCATGCCGCCCCTGATCCAAGGTTTAAACTGCTGTCAAATGCAAGACTCCTTTATGGAATGAGGCACAGGTTATATGAAGTGTTTCTTGGCCTCCCACAATCACAGCAAGACAATCATGCATTCAAAGCATGACTACAGAGTCTGTGCAGCCCAGCAACTGATAGGAAACAGAGATCATAAAGATCAAATGCATCAAACCAGAAATATAATGCAAACAAGCTACTACCCTGTGTACCCTCTATTATTTGTTTAAACTCATAGTGCTCCTGGTTGGGTATCTGCCCATACCTACATACATTCTCCCCCACAATTATACTTTGGTTTCCAAAACTAGAAACCTCTGTGCCACCTAGTATGGAGACACAGGGTAGCGTACATCAAGTCAAGTACTCCTCGCAACTGCTACTCAGCCTGCAAAAAAACACTTAACAAAAACAACAGGAAGGGGAACAGGCTCTGTTGAGAATCTCCATTTGTAGATGTTTGAGAGATGTGCTTCCCAAGTCCAGACCTGGAGTACCCATTGCCAGTCAGGTTTTCAGGATATCCACAATGAATATGCATGAAAGAGATTTGCATACACTGCCTCCATTATATGCAAATCTCTTTCAGGCATATTCATTGTGGATATCCTGAAAACCTGACTGGCAAGGGGTACTCCAGGACCGGACTTAGGAAACATTTCTCTAAAACATCTAGAATGAAGATTAGCGGGGTTTTAAAACGGTTGGATAGCTTCCTAAAGAAAAGTCCATAAGCCATTATTAAAATGGACTTGGGAAAATCAACTGTTTATTTCTAGGATAGCAGCATAAAATATATTGTACTGTTTTGGGATCTTGCCAGGTACTTGTGACCCGGATTGGCTATTGTTGAAACAGGATACTGGACTTGATGGACCCTCAGTCTGTCCCAGTATGGCAGCACTTATGTACTTATGTAAGCAAGTGCCCTAACCATTATACTATCGTAGAAAGTGGCATGGTGGCATCAGTCACTAGGTTATTTTGCAAAGTAGTGGGATATGACCTTGTGTTCTGCCTCTCTGTTCCTGTCATGCATGTTTTGCATTGGGAAACATTTTTTTGACTGGCTGGTGGAAGTATCTACAATAGGGGCAGATTACTCAAAGCTATAGGATGCAGCCTATGACACATATATGAGGGGCCTTTAACAGAGTCTGACCCCCTTCCTATTGCTATCTCCTTTCATAGAGATTCCAACTTCGACATTTCCAGGCTGCATATTTCGGGCCAGTCGTGGATTTGTAACCATCCCATCCTGGTGCATTATGGAACTTGCCGCACTCATTTCAATCGGCAGTCAGGCACTGTTGATCCCACACAGCTTGCAATGTATGTTAAAATCAGGACTGGCCCAAAATCTCCAGTTTGGAACTGTGTAACTTGGTATCTGTGGTGGCCATGGCCTTCCAGCAAAACCGTTACAGTACACACGATACAACAGTACACACAGTACCGACCCAGGAGCATGACTGTTCTTTCTTAAAGCAGGACATGCCCCCTGTCCTAACCTGTGCACTCCCTCATCTAATTTGTAACCTTTACACTGTGTTTGCTATATGAAGATATTTTGGCAGGTGGAGAGGTATCCAGCTAACACTCTGTCTCACTTTGGCTGGGTCTGTTTGGTCAAACAAAAGCTCTTGCTCAATGATTGATGGTAGTTAACTTGGTTCTGCTAAGGTCCTATAGTTGGACTTCAATCCTCCTCAATGACATCAGACAGCAGTGTTTTAGTTATCACAATCACACCACAGTACAGAGCAGCTCATGAGCTTATTAGTTACCTGGCAGCTGTCCGCTGTGCATTTGCCATGAACTAACAGAAATGTGTACGTGTTAGAGTTGGGAGACTTTAAAAGGTATATGTGCTTAGCAGGTTAGTGTTACAGAAGTGGAAACTGGTGAAAGAAATAAGATGTAAATGTAAAATGTTACAAGTAAATCATATGTACATGCTGGATAGGCACTGTAAAGAACCTACGCATATATTTACGCTATAAAAAACTAGGTTTAAATTTAAGTGCATATATTAACGCGGAGAGCAACAAATTCTATAACTATGCACAGAAATCAAGGGAACGCCCACACTATGCCTATTTTCGAATACGTGTAATGCCTCTTTTCAAATATGCGCATTAGAACCTGGTCGTATTCTAATAATACCGCGCATACAGATTTATGCTCATAGATTCCAATTAACACTCATTAGTATTAGTCATGCAAGGTTCCACATTAGGAGTCACGACCAAGAAGGGATTTAGGTATCGTCGTTGATGATACAGTGAAACCTTCTGCTCAGTGTGCTGCTGAGGCTAAGAAAGCAAATAGAATGTTAGGTATAATTAGGAAAGTAATGGAAAACAAAAATGAGGTCATTATAATGCCTTTGTATTGCTCCATGGTGCGATCGCACCGCGAATATTGTGTTCAATTCTGGTCACCGCATCTCAAAAAAAGATGTGGTGGAAAACAGTGTAGAGAAGGGTGACGAAAATGATAACAGGGATGGGATGACTTCCCTATGAGGAAAGGCTAAAGCAGCTAGGGCTCTTCAGCTTGGAGAAAAGACGGCTGCGGGGAGATATGATAGAGGTCTATAAAATAATGAGTGGAGTGGAACGGGTAGACGTGAAGCATCTGTTACACTTTCCAAAATTCTAGGACTAGGGGGGCATGCAATGAAGCTACAAAGTAGTACATTTTAAATGAATCGGAGAAAATCTTTCTTCACTCAACGTGTAATTAAACTCTGGAATTCATTGCCAGAGAATGTGGTAAAGGCGGTTAGTTTAGGAGAGTTTTAAAAAGGTTTGGACGGCTTCCTAAAGGAAAAGTCCATAGACCATTATTAAATTGGACTTGGGGAAAATCCACTATTTCTGGGATAAGCAGCATAAAATATTTGAACTTTTTTGGATCTTACCAGGTATTTGTGACCTGGATTGGCCACTGTTGGAAACAAGATGCTGGGCTTGATGGACCTTTGATCTGTCCCAGTATGGCAATACTTATGTACTTATGTAGTGTTTATTAATCTATTAACTCACATGTATTCTCTGTATCTATGCACATAACTACAATGGAAATTTCAGCACGGTATATAGAATCCAGGGGTAAGTGGATAATTGAGGGGAATGTGCAGACCCTATCTGGATAGCAGACTGAAAATTGCCACTATCCGGATAAATTCCATCTCTGACTGCCTTATCTCAATACACAGTGCTGGCCAGCCACTAACCAAATGTAATGCTGAATATCTGGATATTTTTTGACCACAAACAACCGAACAAGAACATTGGCCATGGTAGATGAATATTGACCCAATTGTTTTTATAATGTTTACTCATAGATGTCATGTTTTGCTTATTCTGTTCTGACTTCTAGAAGGGAGTAGTAGATCCCAAAAGCTAGTCAATTAAGTCCTTTAAAAAGATATCACCTTATACTTTTTTGTGTGTTTTTTCTTTCTTAGCCTTTCTTTCTATACATTCAAGTGGACTAACACAGGCAACATCACTGCTTTAAACATTTGCTGAAAAATATGCCATCATTGAAAACAACATTTAACATAACACAATAAAGAAAACCTTATTTCATCACTTACCCACACTACAGGGAGGGAACAATAATGTTTTTGTTAGTAATTTTATAGCATAATATTCTTTGGCTGTATGGAAGTAAAACAGTCAACAGTTTGTTTGGTCTTGCTTTATTTCATATTTTACCCTGTCCAATTAACCACAACAAAGCTGTACTTCTTAACTGGGGGGAGGGAGAAGGATACATAAGGAGAGGTGTGTGTGTGTGTGTGTGTGTGTGTGTGATCCCTCTCGTCCAACAAATTTATAATAATCCTACAGCATACAGTACTTTGGATTTTCAGAAAAATAAACTGGCAAAGGTAGTATTCTACTTCAAAGGTATAAAAGTTGAAACTTGCAGAAAATACATTGCCAGGCAGGCTATTTCATACTTAAAACCAAAGCCATGATTAAATAGTAACATGAAACCTTAAGAGAAGAAGAAGAAATTATCTTTGTTCCTGTGTGCTGAAATAGAAATCCTAAATTATGAGTATTTAATGAGCACTAACATTCATGTAACTCAAATGAATCTATCAAATATCATTTTATATAAGATTATCAAAACTATATTTGATATTTCAGTACAGTGTGCCTTCAACATAGCTGTGAATGATCATAATATTTTATGCTATAAGGACTCAAAGACATTTCAAATGTTATCACAAATCTCTAATAATAATCTGAATAGACTACTATTTTGATGCACACATACACACATGCACAATATGGACTTGACAGATACTTATTATTTATGTATTATAGTGTAGAGAATACTTGAATTCTGCTTCATTAAGAACACCAGAGCCCTCTGGTGGCTCTACTAATTGCTGGACATTGATTTCTAAATATTCCCACAGCTTCTGGAACAAGGAGTGTTCTCTTGGCCAGTGAAGTAATGGTGAGAGACCCCTCTTGGAGGGAAATGGTGGCTGGTATATAACCCCAGCCAGTGTTGTGCTGGTAAATGTTTAACAACAGGCTCTGTCTCAAAAAAAAAAAAAAATAGACCACCTGTAGATATGTACATAACTATATAATACATTCTACTGGTACAAATCATAAATATCACAGTGAGCCCTATTGAGAAAACTGAACAAGCTGGAATACTATATCAGAATAACTGACCCCAGTCACACATGCAGAACACAAATAGACCCTCTCCAAATACAGAATGTGACCACAAGCAAAAAATAAAAATATGTAGACAAAATTAACATGAAAATTCAAAAAGCCAGATTCTGCATGCAGCACAACACCAGAGAAATAGAAAGAGATGCATTTGCTCTTGTAATTTGCAAAATATAAACTAGCAGATGTCAATTACTAAACTGACGCATTCCAATCAATAAATGGAAAATAAAATTATTTTTCTACCTTTTTTTTTGGTCTGGTGGGTTTTTTAAAATCATATTAGTACTAGTTTCTGCTTCTTCTTCTTCTATTCTCTTAGTATGCTGTCCAGGCCTCCTGTCCATTTGCCATTTCTTTTCTGTATTCCTATCTTCTTCGTTTCATTGATTTTAAACACTCAGTTTTCTCCAATTTATTTTCTGCCTCTCAAATTTCATATCTCCTTCTCATCCTCCAGTCTTCAAGCTCCCTCTTTTTACTGTTTCTATCTAGTTCTCCATCTCTCCTCAACCCTTGTCAAATATCTCTCCTCTCTTCCGTTCTCCATCCATATTAGGCATCTCTCCTGTCTTCCCTTCCCTCATGTCCAATTATCTCTCCCTGATCTTCCCTGTCACCTGCCTCCATTTTCACTACATCCTCCTATCTCCCTTTCCACTATGTCCAGCATGCCCTCCGGACGTCACATGTTCTCTCAAGCTTGTTCTCATCCCACAGCTGTAATGATGTGCCTTACTGTCCCTCCCCTGCCGATGAATTCCAGTATCAATCTCTCTCTCTTCTTCTACTTCTTCTTCCCCATTCTGCATGGTCCCTTCTTGTTCCCAGTGCAGCCACTGTAAGAACTAAAAATGGTGGGCGCAGAGCCTCGTGCAGTAGCACTTTGAGCCGGGTTCGCTGGAACCGCCCCCT